>NC_079402.1:7825018-8155018 GCF_029220125.1 Pseudoliparis swirei | reverse complement strand
CTCTCTCTCTCCTCTCTCTTCTCTCTCTCTTATCTCTATTCTCTAAACATAACTAACATCAGTAAACAGATGGACAAGGCTTTGAAATCACGGATTTCGTGAGTTTTTGTTTGTTTATTTGTTTAGGAAACATCGGACCAGTTGTGACGTCATGTTTTCAGCAGCGCTAATGTTGTGGTTGATTTATCACCAAACAACGTCATGACCTGTTTGTCTGGTGCTGCGGGTCAGAGGAGAAGGAGGTGCAGCCGTTTGGTGGCGCGAGGAGCACTGCGCGGAGGAGGAAGTGGAGGAGGAGGAGGGAGGGGCGCGGCGGGGGGAGGGGGCTCGTGAGCGCCGCGGAGCATGTCAGGGAGAAATGCCCCGTCGGATATTAAAACACGTTTGTGGGGAGTTTATGACAGAGAGAGTAACTGTTATTCTTAAATACTGATGAAAGGAAAAAAATGTGTCTCCAGCAAAAAGGGCACTTTTCTCATCCAGGGCAAAAGGGCTGGTGCTTGAGCACCACTAGGGCTCTATCTGTGCACGTGCCTGTATATATATATATATATATATATATACAGTATATATATATAAATATATTAGGGCTGTGAAACGATTACAATTTTTAATCAGGTTAATCACAGGTTTCTGTGGATTAATCATGATTACCGGTAATCACATATATAAATTTATACACAGGGGTGCACATAACTTGCTCACCAGTGCGCGCGCCAGCATCGGAGCTCTGCCGCGCACAAGCCGAGAAGAGTTGTTGACAGGGGGGGGGGGTGCAAGTGACTTTTTTTCGTCCCGAACACGCCGGCATCTGAGCTCTGCGGCACGCGAGACGGAGATCGGAGTCGTGTTAACGCGATACGTAGAGACAGAATAACATGCTGCTGGTTAGAGACGACCAACAACAGACGGATTGGAAGCTCATTCTGCGCATGCGTTAAATGCGTTAAAAAAACAAACTAATTAATCCTGTAATTTAATTAACTGAGTTAACGCGTTATTTTTCATAGCACTAATATATATTCAATTGATAAACCCAGACCAGTTTTATCAACTCTTTTCCAATGAAAGTAGCTCGCAGCACTAGCACTACAAGTTTCTCAATGTAGCGGAATTCACCAAGTTGGCAACACTGACAAACCAAACCTGTTATCATGATTCACTGTTCATTACAGTCCTTTGTCAGCCAAAGACAACGGAGTATTATTGGTTATTTTCAGCGCATTTAATTCATTCATTGCATTGTATTGAGAATTTCAACAAAAATAGCTAAACAGACAGCTGTTTAGGTCTGCCCTACATCCAAGAGCCACATAAGTTCAGACTGTATAAATAGAACATTGTGGTTGTTGGCACTGTGCCCCCCCCCCCCCCTCTTATAAACTGTATTGTTTGCCTTGTACCTCCAAGTAATGGTTCATATCCATCTATAAGGATAACGTAAACTGTTTTCTTAAAGCACATTTTACCCTTGAAATGTTGCAAATATAGACTTTATGAAATAAAAGGCTTTAAAAAAAATGTAGTTGTCGAATACTTGAGCGGACTCATTAAGATTCACTGGCACAATACCTATTGGCTATTGGCCTCCTTCACAAAGGTCAAGATCCTCTGCAGTAATCCAAGAGCTGGTGGAGATTTAGCATTGTGCTCCGCGACACACAAGCAGGAGATTCACTGACTCCACTCTGCTGCCCAGATATTTGTGTGTAATCAGTAGTGAGACTGCGATAGCCACACTCAGTCAAACTTGGGCATATGCACTGCGCTCTTCAGTGTGGTGTATTTGTTTGTGTTGTTGCGCTACCTTCACAGTGGCCATGCCCAACACTCAAATTCTGTTTGGCTGCTCCGACTCAGACTGCCTGCCAAGTGAATTAACTGCCATTGTTAATCTTTGTTGTCACAGGCGGCCTGTTAATTATAAAAAAGTGAATCTGAATGCAAAATTATGCAAACAAGATTTTCACTTTTGTTTTGAATTATTTCTTTGTTTTTTTTGTCAACAAGATGACCAGTTCACATCTGTTCTTGCACAAATTGATTTATGAATAACACATGACTTCTGCATATTTATTTTGGTAACCATGCATGCAGTCTCTTTTATATTATTAGCTACCTTCACAAAATTGTTGACATGTATTTATTTTCAACAACCCATTGTGTATGTGAAATGACTGCTTTATTATTCAGCTGTTAATACAGCCATGCATGCATACAAGGGGTGAAACAAATACACATTATAATGTTATTTGTGAGCAAAGGAACAAAAAATGATGCAGCAATAGCCTAGAGCAGCAATTAATTTTGAATGTCTGCATTCATTTGCACAGGTGAACACACACATTTACGGTCTATTCAACTCAGGGAATCTGAAAAAAATAATGTAGTAGTTTACCCCTCGAGTAACCAAAAAGTAAAGATGCACCAATTGTATATTCTCACCGCAGATAGACTGAATGCTGGCATTTTTTGTTTGCCAGCATTGACTTCCATTCCAATTAATAAAGTTGTACCGAACTCACTTACAACATTTGACACAGAATAGAGGAGGGACTTATTTCAAAAAGAATGGGCTGTTTTCGTTTTCTCTTTTTATCGAGTGTTGTTCCAATAGTTTGGATTGCAACAATATATTTCCAATATGATTACAAGTGTGATGATTGTTGGAAGCACTGCAGTATAAATATGAGAAGTACATTCAGTACACATTTCTCTTCTCTTTTTACATCAGAAAATCCCTTTCCGTTTAATAAATGTGTTGATGGCACCTACATAACAATTTAAATATACACCTTGTATGTGATTAAATGATGGTACAAAGTAAAATATCATTGTACATCCTGCAGATTGTGATACGGTGACTATCATAGTGGGATCAATATCACCTTGATGTAGCGTCAAGCACTGTCAATGTTCCACATTTGCAATGGGATACATTAGTTATGTCTACATTTTTCTTTTGATAAGTTATAATAGTGATTACTGTCCAGTTATTGCTCCCAAGGCTGTTGAGTAAATCCATGAGCCACCATTTCCCTCAGTAAGAGTTTGACTTTTATTTCCTCCATACTCCAATCCAACCTTGAATTCTGCTTAACTTGCACTGCTAGTGAGTCACGTAAGCCTTTGGGGACACAAGACGGACTTGACCCAGCCACAACCCTCCGTTCCCCCCTCTCTCTTGTCCTCCATCTGTCCCTTACTATTTCCCTTCATCACTTTTGTCTCCAACATGTGGTATTAGTCTCGACCTCCCTTTCCAATTTGCTCTCTCTCCGGTCACATCCTTCACCTGCTCTACTCGCTTACTATTTATTCTCTAGCATTATTTTCACATGTTCGAAAGCAGAAGGTCAGGGGACCCACAGTGACATTAATGACATGCAACAAAGGTCGTAGAACAGGTTTCAAAAGACTACAGTTTTCAATTTATATTATGTGTTTCAATCTGTCACCCTTTACTTATATCATTGATGGAGGTAGAAAATGATTTTACTCTTGACTTATGGACATCTTAAAAATAAATGCACCATTCTTTTATCAATCTGATTGGCCACATTGTATCACTGACATTTAAGTGACGTAGTTCCGACACCCCTGCAGGCTTTAACAAGGCAAACCTAAAAAAAGTCATGCCGAACTTTCACCAGCACATTACGTGTGCTACCAGAGGGGAAAGAACGTTGGACCACTGCTATACGCCATTCAAGAGAGGCTACAAGGCTGTCTCTCTCCCTCCGTTAGGGAAATCAGACCATGCCGCCATTTTTCTGCTTCCGGAGTATAAACAAAGGATCGCGCGGGAAGCGGTAGTGACGAGGAACGTAATGCGGTGGTCTGACCAATCAGAGGCTGAGCTACAGGACGCTCTACGTATCGTCGACTGGGACATGATCCAATCCAGTTCCAGTGACGCCAGCGAGTTTTGGAAGTAGCAATGAGCCTCATAGCAACGCTTAGCGGACACCATCGTCCCCACGGTAAAAGTTAGGATCTTTCCTAACCAAAAGCCGTGGGTTGATAGATCCATCCGTGAAGCTGTGAACGCCTGCATTGCTGCCTATAACTCCGGTCTTGTATCCGCAACATGGACGAGTACAAGGCAGCGGTCTATGGACTGAGGAGGGCGGTGAAGAAGGCCAAGAGGAGGTACCGAGACAGAGTGGAATCACAGATGGAGCAGCGCGACACCAGGCGCCTATGGCAGGGGCTACGGACTATCACAGACTACCAGAGCAGACCCGCGCAATGGTGAGTGCCGACGCATCCCTAGCGGACGACCTGAACTCATTTTATGCACGGTTTGAGGCTAGCAACAACAGCGCTAGCTCGCCGGCTAACAACAACACCGTTAAGCGTAGCCGAGGTGAGTTCTACCGCTGGGGATGAACACACACTCTCTGTGACCGAGCACAGTGTGAGGAGGGCTCTGTTGAGGGTGAACACCAGGAAAGCTGCAGGTCCAGATGGCATATCTGGGCGAGTACTGAAGACCTGTGCTAACCAGCTAGCTCCAGTGTTCACCACAATATTCAACCTCTCCTGGCTGAGTCCGTGGTCCCCGCCTGCTTCAAGAGATCCACTATTGTCCCTGTGCCCAAGAATGCTTCTCCAGCATGTATGAATGACTACCGACCGTGGCCCTCACCTCGGTGGTCATGAAATGCTTTGAGAGGCTGATAAAGGACTACATCTGCGCCTTCCTCCTTCCTCCATGGACCCGCTGCAGTTTGCTTATCGCCCAAACAGATCCACGGATGATGCTGTCTCCCAGGTACTGCACACCACACTCTCTCATCTGGACAGCCAGAGGGGGCTATGTGAGACTGCTGTTCATTGATTATAGTTCAGCTTTCAACACCATAGTCCCTCCAGACTGGCCGGCAAGCTGATTGAGCTGGGACTGAACACCCCTGTGTGCTTGGATCCTGGACTTCCTGACCGCCAGGCCACAGGTGGTCAGGGTGGGCAGACACACCTCCAAATCCCTCACCCTGAACACAGGATCCCCAGGGTTGCGTCCTCAGCCCCTACTGTACTCCCTGTACACACATGACTGTGTGGCCAGGTTCAGCTCCAACACCATCATCAAGTTTGCGGATGACACAGTGGTGGTGGGCCTGATCTCCGACAACGACGAGAAGGCCTACCTGGAGGAAGTTGCTGATCTGTCACTCTGGTGCCAGGACAACAGCCTCATCATGAATGTCACCAAAACTAAGGAGCTGATTGTGGACTTTAGGAGGGTACAACAACAGAGGACGTACTCACCACTGGGGATTAACGGGACTACTGTGGAGAGGGTGAGCGGGTATAAATACCTGGGAGTCCACATCACTGAGGATCTGACATGGTCAACAAACACAGACACTCTGGTGAGAAAGGCAAGGCAGCGCCTCTACCACCTCAGGCAGCTGAGGAAATTTAAAGTTTCCCAGAGGATCCTTCAGTCCTTCTACTCTGGAGCTGTAGAGAGCGTCCTGACAGGAAGCATCACAGCCTGGTTTGGCAACTGCTCCGCTCAGGACAGGAAGGCTCTGCAGAGAGTAGTGCGTTCGGCTGAGCGCACTATTGGAACTACACTCCCCACCCTGCAGGACTTGTACACCAGGAGGTGCAGAACCAGAGCCGGCAGGATCATGAAGGATCCTCACCACCCCAACAACAGACTGTTTCAGTTGCTGCGGTCAGGCAGGCGCCTCCGTAGTCACGCTGCAAGAACAGAGAGACTGAGACGGAGTTTCTTTCCTCAGGCCATCAGGATTGTGAACTCCGACCTCACCAGGACCCCCACATAGACCCACACAACTGCCCCTCTTAGGCACACACACACACACACACACTTACTGTAAATATTGTGTTGTTTTTTATTTGTAAATAGTGTGTACTTGTTGCCCTTGCACATTCCTGCTGAGCATTGCCACTTTCATTTCACTGCACACCCTGTGTGTGTATGTGACAAATAAAACATCTTGAATCTTGAATCTTGAATCTTGGAGGTAGGGAGGAAAAGGAAAGAAGAGAGTGGAAACGAGAGGTAGGGAGGTCTTGTATAGTTATGCCCAGAGGAAGCACAGGTCACTGAGAGTGATCAGGAGAGGAGAGCGAGAGAAAATGAAAGTGAGAAAGAGAGTGAGAGAGGCTTTGTTTAGTGTTGTCAAGGGAAGGACATGTCTGTGTAGAGTTTTCGGTAGGACAGGAGGAGTATTAATCTGTCCAGGCAGAGGAAGGGAGGAATGGCTGAACGGAGGGCGGGAGGAAAAACAATGCAAGGGACGATGGGAAGAGTGGAAGGTCCCTCCGTTGAGAAAAGGGGGAGGAGGAGTAAGGAACTGATTCACGGCATAGCAGAGGTTGGAATTTAGAACAGGAGGTATTGAGTAGGAATTAATGCACAGAGGAAGAAGAGGGAGAAGGGAAGGAGAAGAGCCTTGCTGACCAGCAGGCTTGAACATCAATCTGCCCAGAAACTTCACCCTGAGGAGCAACAGATCAAACAGGAGGACAACAGAGAGGGAGAATGGAAGCAAAGAGGAGGGAGGAGGAGGTGTAATTGGAGGAAGCAAGAGGGATGGGGGAGAAGGAGGGAAAGGAGTGGAAGGACAGACATCAACGGGGACAAAGGGGAGAGGTTTAGCATTATTGCCAGGAATGTTACCTTAATTAGTAAATATTGCACATATCTGTAGCCTTACAATAATAACCATTAAATCAGCAGTATGGATTGTGGTGCTGTGGGTTGACGAAACAATCCAAACATTTTCTCACGCAGGACAATCACGGAGCACAATTATTATTTTTTTCAGATCAGGCATGTGGAATTACAAAAGCAACAAGATGAAAAACATCAATACATGAAAAATAATGAGTTCAACATAATTAAAAAATAGACCACTGAGCATGATTATTTGGTACAAGTGGAGCTCATGTTGTTTTTTGGCAGAATTTGCGCACAGTCGAGTGTTGCTGCCCAGCAGCAGCTGTCGATGCAGGAATACGAGACAGGCAGGCTACCGGGAGCTTTTGTTATCCGTTATCTGCTGCATTCTGGATTTTTCTCTCCTCCACTTCTTTGATCCTTGAATAAAAAAGGGAACAGGGACTCTTCTATTGGCAGTATTTAAATTCCTGGTCATTTGTCCGTTTCATTCCAAAACAATGCTCGGACCATCTCACTTGTGGCCATCTGACAGCATTCAATAAACCAGGAATCACTGTTGAATATAAGTTGCAACTATTGGCTTTAAAAAATGTTTAACATGGCTAAACTCAAGACGGAGAGGACATGTTGTAAATCCCCAGAAGGTAGTAGCCGTGATGCTCAGGTCATCTCCTGACAACTTATCTAAGAGTAACATGTCACGTAATCCGAGTGTTAAGCACTTGGAAGAGGTAAGGCCTAGGGTTGGGTACCGAAAACCGGTGCTACCCGGACCGAAACGCAACGCTTTTGTAATTCCACATGAGCCGATTGAAATTGAAAAAAACTATTGTTGTGAACTTCTCTGGTGACTCCGCCCTGTCAGCAGGTTACGATAGCCTCTCATTTAACTTTGAGAGCGGAGGCATGCACCGTGTTTGACTGCGTAAACCCGTGTCTAGCACACCAGCGTCAGGCTGGGCGCGATGGGGAGACCGTCACCGGTCCCCCTGAACACGTGGAGACCGATGAATAAAAGAGCAGCCTGAACTCAGATTAGTACCGTAACGTTGATTGCAAGTTTTGCATTCATAAAAGTAGGCCAAGAAATAATAAATTAGCCATTATAACCATGTTTAAGCTAGCTCGTAGCTAGCGCTAGCTACGAGCTACGAGCGTGACAGTCTGTTAGCAGATGTGTTGATGTCCAGCGATCCTGGCTGTATACCCAGTGTTACCGGGAATATAAATACGGAGGAATAAAGAACGTGGGGCATCACTTTGTTTCAGTGTAACTCTCGCTATCAGAAGCAAAACTTTATTTGTCACGTCATCTTCAGTACCTCGGTGTGTTGGTGCGCGATGTTTTTTGTTGTTTTCGTTTTAAATACTGTTTTCTGCTGTGATTCCCAGAGCTCTTTCACCAGAGAAGAGCTCATGAACATCAGGGGAACAACTCCAGCGGATTTATTTCCAACGTTTTTAACTTCTGTGGAGTTACTGGACATTTTTGTAAAAGGTGTGCTCACCTTCGCCCACGCGGTGAAACGCCGGCGGAGAGGGAAACGCTCAGGGGCGCTTGTACGGCTACGGAAACGGGGATCTCGTACAGCGCTGCCGGGCATATTTCTCTCCAACGTCCGCTCACTGTGCAACAAACTGGACGAACTCCAGCTGCTGGTGGGGAGAGACAGAGACTTCTCCTCATCCTCCGCCCTGTGTTTCACGGAATCATGGCTTAGTGGATCGATACCAGATTCTGCGCTCCAGCTCGCTGGCTTCCAGCTGTTCCGAGCGGACCGGGACACAGAGCTCTCCGGAAAAGCAAAGGGTGGAGGAATCTGCTTTTACCTCAACAACGGCTGGTGCAACGACGTAACGGTGATCCTACAGCACTGTTCGCCGGACCTGGAATCTTTTATCATTCACTGCAAACCCTTCTACTCCCCACGTGAGTTCGCTTCATTCATCCTGGCCGGAGTTTACATGCCGCCGCAGGGGAACGTGCACGAGGCACAGCGGACCCTCGCCGAACAGATACGGTGTGTGGAGCGGACCTTCCCGGACTCTTTAGTTATTGTACTGGGGATTTTAACAAAGGAAACCTCAGCCACGAACTCCTAAATATAGACAGTTAATAAAATGCCCTACTAGAGAGAAGAGCATTCTGGACCACTGCTACACAACAATCAGCAGGGCCTATCACGCCGTCCCTCGAGCTGCACTGGGAAACTCTGACCACGTCATGGTTCATCTGATTCCCTCATACAGGCAGAGACTAAAGCTCTGCAAACCTGTGGTGAGGAAGTTCAAGAAGTGGACCAGTGAGGCTCTGGAGGATCTACGGGCGTGCTTGGACTGTACTGACTGGGATGTCTTCAGGACTGCTACCAACAGCCTGGATGAGTACACAGAGGCTGTAACTTCCTACATCAGCTTCTGTGAGGACAGCTGTATTCCATCCAGCTCCAGGGTGAGTTATAACAACGACAAACCCTGGTTCACAGCGGAGCTCAGGAAGCTAAGACTGCAGAAGGACCAGGCATTCAGGAGTGGGGACAAGGACCTGTACACAGAGTCCAAATACAGGTTTAGCAAGGCGGTGAGAGATGCTAAACGTCTGTACTCTGAGAAACTGCAACAGCAGCTCTCAGCAAACGACTCTGCTTCTGTCTGGAGAGGGCTCAGGCAGATCACCAACTACAAGCCCAAATCACCCCACTCCATGAACAATGTGCTTCTGGCAGACGAGCTAAATGAGTTCTACTGCGGCTTTGAAAGACAATGGAGCAGTCCTGAGACCATCCCCCACAGCCCCATCAACAAGCCACAGACCATCAGCCCACCCTCCCCCGCCCATCAGGGGCTCACACCTCTGGAGCACCCTCCATCAACTCAGCGACGACCCTCGTCATCCTGGTGAGAGCGTCAATAGGCTGTTCAAAAGCAGAACCCCGCAAAGCAGCGGGCCCGGACTCCGTCTCTCCCTCCACCCTGAAGCACTGTGCTGACCAGCTGTCTCCGGTGTTCACCGACATCTTCAACACCTCCCTGGAGACATGCCACGTTCCAGCCTGCTTCAAGGCCTCCACCATCATCCCGTCCCCAAAAACCCAAGATCACAGGACTCAATGACTACAGGCCCATCGCCCTGACCTCTGTGGTCATGAAGTCCTTTGAACGCTTGGTCCTGTCACACCTCAAGACCATCACCGACCCACTCCTGGACCCCTGCAGTTCGCCTACAGAGCCAACAGGTCTGTAGACGATGCAGTCAACATGGCCCTTCACTACATCCTCCAGCATCTGGACTCCCCAGGAACCTACGCCAGGATCCTGTTTGTGGACTTCAGCTCTGCTTTCAATACAATCATCCCGTCCCTGCTGCAGGACAAGCTTTCCCAGCTGCACGTGCCCGACTCCACCTGCAGGTGGATCACAGACTTCCTGACCGACAGGAAGCAGCACGTGAGGCTGGGGAAATACGTCTCAGGCTCCCGGACCACCAGCACGGGTTCCCCCCAAGGCTGTGTTCTCTCCCCTCTGCTGTTCTCCCTGTACACCAACAGCTGCACCTCCAGTCACCAGTCCATCAAGCTCCTAAAGTTCATGGATGACACCACCCTCATTGGACTCATCTCTGGTGGGGACGAGACCGCCACAGGTGGGAGACTGACCACCTGGTGACCTGGTGCAGCCAGAACAACCTGGAGCTCAACGCTCTGAAGACAGTGGAGATGGTTGTGGATTTCAGGAGGAATGCAGCCCCACCCCCCCTCTCATCCTGTGTGACTCCCCCGTCGACGCTGTGGAGTCCTACCGCTTCCTGGGCTCCATCATCTCCCAGGACCTCAAGTGGGAGCTGAACATCCGCTCCATCACCAAGAAGGCCCAGCAGAGGATGTTCTTCCTGAGGCAGCTGAGGAAATTCAACCTGCCAGGGAGAATGATGGTACAATTCTACACGGCCATCGTTGAGTCCATCATCTGCTCCTCCATCACCGCCTGGCACCCTGCAGCCACAGCCAAAGACAAGCGCAGGCTGCAGAGCATCATCCGCTCGGCCGAGAGGGTTATCGGTTGCAATCTGCCTTCCTCCAGGTCCTGTTCACTTCCAGGTCACTGAAGCGGGCCAGAAAGATTGTCGCTGACCCTCCCACCCTGGACACTCCTGTTCGAGTCCCTCCTCGGGAGGAGGCTGCGTCCATCAGGACAAAGACCACCCGCCACACCAAAAGTTTTTTCCCGTCGGCAGTCGGGCTCATCAATGGAACCCGGACTGACTGACTGTCACCCCCAGGACTACCACCTCTTCTTCCTCCTTCTTCCCGCTCCTTCCTCTTCCTCCTCCTCACTCCTCCTCCCTCCTCCTTCTTCTTCCCTCCTCCACACACGTCACTTTAACATGCACTTTAACTAAAACACACCACTTGAAGCACACACCCAAACACTTCACATTATTTGTTGTCTTTCTGTCGTGTTGATTGTTGTTTGTTTTGTCATGTCCAAATGTTGCACCTTCCACCAAAAAAAATTCCTCGTTTGTTTGTGAAAACATTCCTGGCAATAAAACTGTTTCTGATTCTGATTCTGGTTGTTCTCTTTGCCCATTAAAACAGTGACAGGATTAACCCTATAAGGTCTGCACATGACAATATATATATATATATATATATATACACACACACATCATATATTGAAGAACATATATTGTGTATGTTAACAGTCTGATATCCGTTGTTTGTCAGTGCTCCATGATAACGGCTTCTACAGGGAATATGGCCGAAGAGGTTTTTAATGTGCGTTTAAAAAAAAAAATATCAGTTCAGGCACCGTTTAGGCACCGGTATCGTTTTAAAAAGTACCGGTTTAGCACCGGTATCGGAAAAAACCCAAACGATACCCATCTCTAGTAAGGCCCTGAAACGGTCGTAGATGGTGGTTGGAGAACACACATTTGTAACGTGAGTGAGGTCCAGAGCTGTGAAGACAGAAGGCAGCCATGCATATCTCCTGTGCTTCGATAATTTATGTGCACATTAAGCACACCTGCAGATGTGTGCATGTGCTCCATCACATGTGGACTGACTTGTGAATATGAACATGTGTACGTGTAGTCAAATGTAGAAAGGATGGTGTCACCATTGACTGCCAGCACACAGTCAACACACTAGGCGTAGTACATGTGAGGATATGCACAGTTTAAATTTAGAAATGCCTACACATTTTTTTTAGAGTTCCTTTTTAGAATGAACAAAACTTGAGGGGACTTTTCCGGTCCCCAGATGGAAAATGAGTCCCCACAATGCTACTTACTATACAAACTGATGTAGGTCCTTGCAAAACACATTTAACACACACACACACACACACACACACACGCTCACACATGTGTGTGTGTGTGTGTATTCTCTTATGTCTCAGAGGTGTTGTAAAGATGCTTTCACCAGCGAGTATTCCCTGATCCGGTAAGTAAAACATATGTTCATTCGCATACTGACTCGCATATTGAATAATTATCTTCACTTCACATTTTAGGGAAACAATAAAGCAGCAACACTTTAGATTTCCTTTTGGAGTTTGAATAACCTTTCGATAATCACTTCTTTTGAAATCATGCCTCAGGTTTTTTTTAAATACAAACACATGATACATTTTATCACATTGGAGGTACAGGTGATTTCACCAGATCGGCATGCTTTCTTCGGCCAACAGCTTACGAAATAAACTGTTTATACTCCTAATAGTACTATTACTAGTGCCAGCTCGGCTACTCCTTTAGGACAAATACATAAATGACGATAAAACCTCTGTACATACTGTTTCAATTCTTTTAATTAAATATTTAATTACACAGACATGTGAATTAGGGCTACTTGTTTGAGTGAACATGAGTAATTATTTGGAACTAATGTACATTCAGTTCACACAGTTTTAATATCGTAATCTAAAACAGTCTGTAAAAAAGATATTAATGAAACCTCTACAAACCCTCTACTAAAATTCATAAAATGTGAAGCACATGGCATGACTTTAGCTTTTGCAAGATAATGAACTCACACCAGCACATTTTAAATGACATTTTCCTTGGTGTACAATTCAATGTTTAACATCTCCTGTCAGCTGCACATCATTGGAACTGAAATGAAATGGCTGATCAGGAAAATCTTTGAGTAAATTTACAAAAAATGAGTTCCTGATTCTCCGCATGAGGCTTTTTTTACACTTCCTGAGTCTCTTAGAAAAACATACAAACTCAGCCGTGTTGCATTTCAATTACTCGGGGTTGTAAAAGAGGGAGAACATCGGTTTTACATCTCAATCGGGCCTGATTTACGATGGCCCCTCTCCGAAGGATTCTGCACCTGTGAGTAATATCCTCTAAGTGTGTATGTGTTTCTTTGTGCGCACGCACATGGGAGCAAGAGTCTGTCTACGAAAGGGGTTGACACCATAAAACAAGTAGATACACTCTGATTCACTCGCACTCTCTCTTTCTTGCACTATTGTTTGCACTCCAACATGCAGAAACACACACATTTTTAAAACAGGAAAAAAAGAGATTGATTGAGTGAACAACTCTGAAGACATCTCCTGGATATGAATCGGGCTGATGATGGAGAAGTGTTGCTTTTTTGAAGTGTCGATGCAAGAGTAGCGTGGACGATGTACTTTGATTGCTTTCACTCACAGCACAGTCACTCCTGAAGCCGGAGGGAAGAAGAAATCAGTGCAGCTTTTTCGAGAATATGACTTTGGACTCGTTGAACAGGAATGTCGAGAAAAAAGGGTGCCTGAATAGATGAGGGAATAGCAAAGAAATCGTACGTGATTTCAGTTTGTCAAGTAGGAGGATAGCTACCAGTGAAAAAGTGGAGAGGACTGAAAAGGAGTGGTGGAATGTCAAAAAAAGAGTGAAAATTAATGAGTCGGTGTGTGCCGATTATCGGTTGAATGGATAGAGCAATGAATCAGGGAATTTTGGGATGGATGAATGAAGGCCGGCTTGGATGAAGACAAACATAATTAAACCAGATTGACAGTTAAAAGAGCAACTCTATTTTCCTCTGCTGTGCTAAAGATTTTTTGTAATCTCAGTTCCCACCTCACGGGGAAAAATAAAATCTGCAAGGTGTGTAAACATTGGAGTTATTATACCATGCAGTGTTGTCAGATGGCAAAGGAGCAAGTAACCGCACAGCGGTATTTGACGCATTGGGAGTGAGAGCGCCTTTGAAATTGACAGCAATCCTTGCTTGTTGACGTGTTTCAGTCTGGGGCAAATGGTGGACAGACCAACAACATTTTAGACCACCCAAAGCAATTTCATGAGAGAAAACAACAGCGAATGATGAGCTGGCAGGGAAATAGCTCTGCTACTTGATGCAAATGAGCACACAGTTGGTTTACTGCAAAATCTCTTTCTAATGTTATGTTCTGCTCCCAAAGTGTCTGTTTGTCCAAAATTAAAAATCCAGCCTTCCAAATTGCCAAATGTTCATGTTCTGTCATGTCCTGGCCAATCGGCTCTTTCTAATACACTACTCAATTATTCTTCTTCATTTGACTATGCACCACAGAATGGAAATGGGTACTGAGAAAACTCAGTTAAAAGCAACTTGGCTCCATGCAGGAATCAGCCTGCTATTATTTTCTACAGACATGAGGTTTTCCTTCACTTTAAAAAAAAACTTTCAAATTAGTACATAGTGTTGTTTTTCGGAAAAGATAAATGTGAAACAACATGAGAGAAAGACGCCATGTCTGACTGTCTAAAGCACTTGTAAAGTCCTTATCTACATATGGGCTGTGGCAGGGAGGAAGTGACAGGTTGATGATCTGGTGCAACTTGATGGAGATGAATATTGAACTGGTTGGTGTGCAAGCGATTGTCTTGCTCACAGTCTAGTCTGCCCATCAGAGTTATTGTTGCCATTGTGTGTTGAGCATTTTTCCGTCTGGCAGACTTTCTCCTGGGCTGTTCTCCTTCAGACCCAGCAATGTTTCTGCAAATTATTTTTTACAGTTTGGCTTCAGTATGCACGAGAGACGTTAAAGGCAATGTTATTTACGGGAAGGGTGCAAAAGAGTTGAGAAATCCCATTGTTAAATCGTAACGTCTTCACTCAAGTTAATCAGTCAATTTTGCCAAGTTAAATTCTGCTGAAGTGTCTTTGGGCAAAACGGTAATTTGCTACAAGCAGCAGCAACGCTGCTCAGAGCTGGATCCGTTCTAGAATCTGTGGAGTGAGGAAAGTGAATTTGCCATGCAATGGACGCGTTATTACACCTGCATAAAGTATTTCATGTACAGCTCAGACATAAAATCTACTTGTACTCAGTTTATAATGTTGACATTATTGACATTTCAAATCAATGATTTTATTTACAGGATTCAGAGCATCAATATAGCAGCAAATGCATCATTATTAAGATTTAGTGGAGTAATGGCAAGTTGTGAATGAAGAAGGTCTCTCGCTATGCATCGTTTACTTTCAGTGTAGGTTATGTGACTCTCTCTGCACCAAGTTAATGGCTGCATACAGCTAGTGCTCATACAGCGGTTACCACGGACATTGCCACCAGGACCCACGGCTACATCATAGAGGGTAAGAGACATCACAGAGGGTAAGAGCCCATCCTCTGGATCCCCCCTCAGGCAAACACTGTTAGCTCTGTCGCCATTGTTACCGTTAGCATCGTTAGCTGCTAGCCGACCACTCAGCTGTCTCTAAGTTTAAAGCCATGTGGAGGCAATAGATATGCTCTTGGGTGGCTGTAGCTCAGTGGGGTAAGAGGGCTGTCCTGCAACCCCAAGGTTGTAGGTTCGATCCCCGCTCTCCCCATTAGTTGCAAGTCGAAGTGTCCTTGATCAAGGCACTGAACCCCCAGTTGCTTCCCGGGCGCATCACTGCAGCCCACTGCTCCTTAATAACTAAGGATGGGTTAAATGCAGAGAACTAATTTCCCCTTGGGGATTAATAAAAGTGTATATTATTATTATTATAAATTATGTATTCCACACTTTTAAGGTGATCGTTTACCGGTCTACATTATATTGAAATCAGAATAGTACACGCCTGAATATAATGCAGTCTAGACTACGACCACAAACTTTAAAGCCAATACGAAAACATATTTGAATGAAAACCTCGAGGACTATCAAGAATAGTGGTATTAGATTGCACAGGTTGGCCTTTTAAAGTGGGTGTATAATACAACAGGTTGTACATATCTATTTGACTTATGTTGTTTTGTTTTTAACAAGGTATTCCTCCATTCCTGTCACGCGTGAAGCTCAGGTCCAGAGAACAGACAGGACTTTAGTATGAAGATAAATAAAAACTCTCTTTGGTCGAGGAAAAAACAGGGATAGACGACACTAGTCAATACAACACGAGCAATACAACACTAGGAAATACAACACTAGCACATACAAATAAAGACAACAGACCAAAGGACAAGGGAAAGAACTGGGAGAATATATGGCGGGGGGGGGGGGGGGGGAGCACAGGTGTAGGGCATGAGGGATTATGGAGGCGGGGAGTGGCTGAGGGCAGGTGATGGGAATAAACAATCCGGGAAACAGGAGTGGCTAAGGGCAGGTGAAAGGACTGAACAATCAAGACACAGTGGGGAGAAACAGAACAGGGCGTTACAATTCCAAAATCTGCAAAAGTAACACAATGTTGCCATTTAAACATGATGCTGTTTCAGAGAGAATGACAGCAGATGGATTGATGAGTAGCTCTTCAACAAGACACAAATGAATATGTTGTAGTTGATGTTTTTTTAAATCTATATAGATTGTGGCCTGGTTGTACAAATGAGGGCTGTGATCAAATGTGATGAGTTGTGGAGATATTCAGAAATCCTGATATTAACTTTCTTTAAGTTTCTCTCTTTCCACTTTGAAAAAGGCCTCTAAAAATGTTGTTTTTAAATATCCTTGACTGTAAATTTGTTTTACAGAGCTCAGGACAATCTTGGCCCAGTTGTCATATTTTTGTCATATATTCCTTGACATGTGTCACCTCGCATTTCAGCCACCAGTCTTTTGTTTTTCTTTTTCAGTGAGAGTGGACAAAGAGAGAACATTTCAAATATCTGCAGTACAAGAGGGTTTTTTTTCCTACTCGTTTCCCACCCTTTGCAAAATGTATAATGACATGGATGTTTTACAGTACATGAGTCAGTCTAGAGAGACACCAATTGCAAGGATTCTTTTTTTTTGTGAAACACAAAAAGCTTCCAGCTGGTTGGATAAGGTTAGGGTTAGTTGTCAGTCCTCCTTATGCGTATCTTACAAGCCACATTTTCCAGACAGCAGACTCACACTTCCTCTGTATCTCCTCAGGCTTTTAAGTGTCTCCGCCACCCAACAATGATTGGACGGAGCCCTTTGCTACAAGATGCAGTGCACTGGTTTAACAAGCCAAAGCACGCAGAAAGGAGAGAAAAGTCATTTCAAATTGTGAGTATGTCGAGGTACATTTTGTTAGCACCTGGCCACTTTAGCGTGGAAAATAAAATAAGTGGAGAATTCTCTGCAACAGCCTGTGCACTCTCATGAGAAATGCAGTGATGAGTGAATCATTGGAAACTGGCAAGCAGTCTGCTCCATCTAAATTGACCATGTTAAATTCATGGCTGATGTGAATAGTTAGGGGTGTGTGTGAGTGTGTGTCATTATGGATGACAGTCATTTGATTCTTGATGGGAGAAGTGAGCTTGAACATTTTAAGCCAAGACCCGCATTAAGCTAGCAGAGCCTCATCAATTCTTTCTTACTCATTTTCTCGCTCTTTTTTCTCCATCTTCCCCTCTTCTCTGTATTTTAATCGTTTTTGTCTTTCACAGTCTACAGCTCATAATTATCACCTCTGTGCCACTAAAAGCTGTTTGAGATTTTGTGCATTAGGGATATGAACAGAATCTGTGCAGAAGAGCTGTGAAGCAACATCAGTGTTTGACTATTTGTACCACGGAGCACGGAGCCTTTATAGAGCACTTTGCTGACCAGTATGGACATGAATTGTGAGGAATATTTTCTTTTAAATAGCATGACAGATCAAGAAAAAGGATGAGAGTGTAAGTCTTGCACCCTTAAAATTAACTGCCCAAAAACATATCCATCTTCGTTTTGCACTTTTTATTGAAAAATCCCACCTTTTACGCACAAGCACATTTCTGCCTTCAGCCTGCATACATTACTTCTTCGTAATTCTTTCATGAAGCAAAACTGCTCTCTTTTAAAGGGTCAGTACAATACATTTCTTCCCTTCACTGTTAGTAAGTGTCCATCCATCCATCCATTGTCTTTCCGCTTGTCCGTGGTCGGGTCTGAGTGCCAGCAGGCCAAGCAGGACAACCCAGACTTCCCCGCAACATTTTCCAACTCATTTTGGTTGATCCCAAGATGTTCCCAGGCTGGGAGATATAATTCCTCCAGCATGTGCTGGGTCTCCTACCAGTGGGGCGTGCTGAGAAAACCTCCAATGTCATTCAGGCATCGAAACAGGATGCCGAGGAGGCATCCTGATTTGATGCCTGAAACACCTCAGCTGACTCCTTTCGACGCACAGGAGTAGCGGCTCAACTCCAAGTTCTCTCCTGATGTCCAAGCTCCTTAACTTCTTTAAGGCTGAGCCCGGCCACCCGACGGGGGAAACTCATTTTGACCGCTTGTAGCTGTGACCTCGTTCTTTTGGTCACGGCCCAGAGTTCGTGACCATAGGTCAGGTTAGGAACGTAGACCGACCAGTAATAGCCTTCCAGCTCAGCTCCCTCTTCACCAAGAATCCTTTGCTTGAGGTGGGCACTCAGTAAGTCCCCACCTGGAGGAAGCAATCCACCGCTTTCTACTGAAGCAAATTATTTAAGTGGACACACTGGTATCAGCAAGAAATATGAAATAACATGTTTCAGGGCTCTGCATAAGTCAACTCAAAAAAAATTAAGAATTGTCGGTTTACACAAGTCACTTCATGTTGCTCAATTCTCAGAGAAAAAAAAGGAAATGCTTTTTTGCTTCTCTCAGAATAACCCACATAACTCACTGTCGGTACTTTTCACAAAAACGGTTTTATTCTCAAGAAATGTTCACGAAAAGTGTTGACAGTCAGCTCTGTAGAAATGCCTGAGAAGACAAGACTATTTCTTGAAAGACCTGTTGTTGAGTTTTTAAACTAAAACTTTCGGCATAGACACAACTTGATGTTTTTACTGCTGCGTGTGTTACTCTGGTCTCAAAATTTGACCCTACATTTAATGAGAAGGCCAATAATACTTCGCTAAAACCAGTGGTGTATAGTTACAAAGTAGAAATACTTCGTTACTGTACTTAAATCGTTTTTTTGGGATATCTGTCTTTTACTTTACGACTTATATTTCTGTTGACTTTTACTTTTACTTTACTAAATTTTGCAACGAAAAATTTTACTTTTACATTTCCTCTAAAACCGTATCGTTACCATGAAAACAAATGAATCATGAGACAAACATTGAGGACTGTGGTAGAACACAGACGCTAATTCTGGTTCACACCGGACCTGAATGCAGCATTACAGTCTATGTTCTATATTCCCAGTGATGCCCAGGATGCTAGCAAGCGAATGACTACATCTACGAGAACTCATTTATTGTTGGAAGCAATGGAAGCGCCTGCTACTCCCGCAACCAACAACCCTGGTGACGAAAACCAACACCCGTAGCCATATTTAGGCCATGTTGTTTCTTTTGTGGGATTGAAAGATTCTTCTTACCGTATGAAGTAGATTGTTACTTTTGGTGCTGCTTAAGTATTGATCGTATTTTGATATTTTAGTAATTTTGTGAGTGATCAGATCGATTTATGATGGCTTTGCCTGTTGTGTTCAAATTAGGACCTTCATTATATATTATATATATATATAGTATTCATATTGCTAAGTTTATAGTAGCTCATTGGCAAAAAAATATACTTTTGATACTTAAGTACAATTAATATCAGATACTATAAGACTTTTACTCAAGTATTATTTCACTTTTACTGGAGTAATTTTCCAGTAAAGTATGTTTGTCGAGGTGGCTGTCGAGGTGGTGCCCAGCGAATAATGTGGGCTACGTAGACAACTGGAAGACTTTCTGGGGAAAACCTGATCTGATGAGGAGAGACGGCATTCATCCCACGTTGGACGGAGCGCGTCTCATTTCTGCGAATATGACCAAGTTGATCACCGGACTTAATCTATGACAACCCAGGGTTCAGATCAGGAACCGGGAGCAGAGTTGTAGTTTAACACCCTTCTCTGCTCTTCCATTCGAGCAGTTACCCACCCTTGACTTTAGAGTAGAGACTGTGTCTGTCCCACGGCCACTTCAATTAAATAAATCAAAAGTAAGCAGAAGAGGAGTCGTACACAATAACCTTATACAAGTTAACACAATTATTTCAGCAGTGCAACAAAATAGGTCTATTAAATGTGGTCTCCTAAATATTCGATCTCTGTCATCTAAAGCTGTGTTACTGAATGATTTAATATCAGATAATCACATTGATTTATGTTGCCTAACTGAAACCTGGCTGAGCCATGAAGAATATGTCTGCCTGAATGAATCGACTCCTCCAAGTCATATTAATACTCACATTCCTCGAGGCACCGGTCGAGGAGGTGGAGTAGCAGCCATCTTTGAATCGAGCCTATTAATTAATCCTCAACCAAAATTACACTACACCTCATTTGAAAGCCTTGTTCTTAGTCTTTCACATCCAACCTGGAAAACACTACAGCCAATTCGATTTGTGATTCTGTACCGCCACCAGGTCCATATTCAGAGTTTATATCTGAATTCTCAGAATTTATATCAAGTTTGGTTCTTAAAACCGATAAAGTTATTATTGTTGGAGATTTTAATATCCATGTGGATGTTGATAATGATTGCCTTAGTGCTGCATTCATCTCCTTGTTGGACTCGATTGGCTTCTGTCAGAGAGTACAGAAACCCACTCACAGCTTTGGCCACACGCTTGATCTTGTTCTTACTTATGGCGTTGACATTGAGCATTTGAACGTCTTCCCACAGAATCCTCTTCTGTCAGACCACAACCTCATAACTTTTGAATTTATACTACCGGAGTGTACTCCGTTAGTCAAAAGTTTCTACACTAGATGTCTAACTGATAGTGCTGTAGCTAAATTTAAAGAAGCGATTCCTTCTGTATTTGATTCGATACCACGTCTCAATATAACAGAGGACTCCTGGTCTAACTTTAGTCCGTCCCAGATTGATCATCTTGTTGACAGTGCCATAGGCTCTCTGAGAATGACACTGGACTCGATAGCCCTCTGAAGAAGAAGACAGTGAGGAAGAGGAGGTTTGCTCCTGGTATAACCCTCAGACCCGCAAACTGAAGCAAGCGTCACAAGCTTGAACGCATATGGCGTTCAACTAATCTCGAAGAATCCCGCTTAGTTTGGCGAGATAGTCTTAAAACATATAAGAAGGCCCTCCGTAATGCCAGAGCAGCCTATTACTCATCAATAATAGAAAAAATTCAAAACAACCCCAGGTTTCTCTTCAGCACTGTAGCCAGGCTGACAGAGAGTCACAGCTCTGTGGAGCCGAGCATTCCTATAAACCTTAGTGGTAATGACTTTATGAACTTCTTTAATGAAAAGATTTTAACTATTAGGGACAAGATTAATAATCTCTTGCCCATAACCAGTGCCAATCTGTCCTCAAGTGGAATGGCCTTGGAAACCGCTGTATGCCCTGGTGTATATTTGAGGATTTTCTCCTATCAACCGTGACCAATTATTTTCAACGGTTTCTACTTGAACACGTCTACCTGTCTCTTGGACCCCATCCCGACGAGGCTGCTTAAAGACGTTTTGCCTTTAATTGGCGGCTCTCTATTAGATATTATCAATGTGTCTCTGCTAACAGGCCACGTACCACACTCCTTCAAGGTGGCTGTTATTAAACCTCTCCTGAAGAAGCCCACTCTGGATCCAGAGGTATTGGCTAACTACAGACCGATCTCTAACCTCCCTTCCTCTCCAAGATCCTTGAGAAAGTGGTCGCAAATCAGTTGTGCGACTTTCTACATCATAATAGTTTATTTGAGAAATTTCAATCAGGATTTAGAAAACACCACAGCACCGAGACGGCACTGGTGAAAATTACAAATGACCTCTTAATGGCAGCAGATAAAGGACTCCTCTCTGTCCTGGTCTTGTTAGACCTTAGTGCTGCATTCGACACCATTGACCATGACATCCTGTTACAGAGACTGGAGCAGTCGATTGGCATTTCAGGCACGGCACTAATTTGGTTTAAATCCTATTTATCAGATCGATCTCAGTTTGTATTTGTAAACGATGACGCCGATAACCACCAACGTTAATCACGGAGTTCCACAAGGTTCTGTGCTTGGACCAATTTTATTTACCTTATACATGCTTCCTTTGGGCAATATTATCAGGAAACACTCCATAAACTTTCATTGTTATGCAGATGACACTCAACTATATTTATCGATAAAACCAGAGGAGAGCAACCAACTCTGTAAAATTCAAGCATGTCTTAAAGACATAAAACATGGATGACCTGCAACTTCTTGATGTTAAACTCAGACAAAACCGAAGTAATTTTAATCGGCCCTGAGCACCTCAGAGATCAATTATCTGGTGATGTGGATTCTGTAGACGGCATTGCCCTGGCATCCAACACCACTGTAAAGAATCTTGGCGTTATCTTTGATCGGGACTTGTCCTTTAACTCCCACGTAAAGCAAATCTCAAGGACTGCATTCTTTCATCTACGTAATATTTCAAAAATCAGGCACATCTTGTCTCAAAATGATGCAGAAAAATTGGTTCACGCGTTCGTTACTTGGAGACTGGATTACTGCAACTCCTTATTAGCAGGCTGCTCTAATAAATCTCTTAGGTCCCTCCAGTTGATCCAGAATGCTGCAGCTCGTGTTCTCACTAAAACTAAGAAAAGAGATCACATCACTCCTGCACTAGCTGCTCTGCACTGGCTCCCAGTAAAATCAATAATCACTTTTAAAATTCTTCTCTTAACCTACAAAGCCTTGATTGGTGATGCTCCATCATATCTTAAGGAGCTTGTCGTACCATATTGCCCCACTAGAGAGCTACGCTCACTAAATGCGGACTACTTGTAGTTCCTAGAGTCTTAAAAGTAGAATGGGAGCCAGAGCCTTTAGTTATCAAGCTCCTCTATTATGGAACCAGCTTCCAATTTCAGTCCGGGAGGCAGACACAGTCACCTCGTTTAAGAGTAGACTTAAGACCTTCCTCTTTGACAGAGCTTATAGTTAGGGCTGAATCAGGTTTGCCCTGGTCCAGCCCCTTGATATGCTGCTATAGGCTTATAGCTGCCGGGGACGTTTTAGGATGCACTGAGTACCTATCTCCTCTTTTTCTCTCCTTAAGGATGAATTTTCATCTCTCAATCACACGTTACTAACTCTGCTTTCTCCCGGAAGTCCTTTTGACTTTACGTCTCATGGGGTCATCGGACCCTATGAGACGGCATAGATCCCATCTGCCTGATGGATCGTCTGGGTCGTGGAATTCCTGCTCATGACTACGCCACTGTCCTGTTGAGACTCCGCCCACTCCTCCTCCCCACCGCCATCTGCCTGATGGATCGTGGAGGTCTCCATCGTGGAATATGCCTACTATGAACTATTCATACACTCTGTCATATTCATTGAATGTATTTTAACTCTAAATCTGTCCTTCTGTACACATTACATCTATTGCATCTGTCCATCCTAGGAGAGGGATCCTCCTCTGTTGCTCTCCTCCAGGTTTCTTCCCTTTTTTTCCCCCTGAAGGGTTATTTGGGAGTTTTTCCTGGTCCGATGTGAGGTTTTGGGGCAGGGATGTCTATGTGTACAGATTGTAAAGCACTCCGAGACAAATTTGTAATTTGTGAAATTGGGCTATACAAATAAACTGAATTGAATTGAATTGAATTTATTTAAATGTATCAAACAATATTTAAATGTGTCACTGTGGCAGTGGGGTGTGTTTAAGCTCGGCTGCAGAGTGGGTGGAGCGGGGGTGTGGTTCAGGGAACGGTGTCTGATTGTCATCAGCTGGTCTGATGACAGTCAGACCAGCTGATGACAATCTGTGTTTGTGTATCTGCGAGGCTTTGTCTTCAAAAGGAGCTGGACGGGCTGAAGACGAGGTGGAGTGCTGGAGCAGAGACACTGTCTGCGGTCGTATACAATAAAGTATATTACAAACTATCGCTCTGGCTGATTATTCCGTGGTGCTTAGAGGGGAACCTACCAGTGACGGCAAGACGCTTGTCACAGTCACCTCTAAGAAGGGCTTGAATCGTTTTTTTGAGTGTACTGTGACGTCAGCCTTATCAATGAGACTCCCCCGATTCTGTGATAATAGTCGGTTTATGACCATGCCAGCAGCCAAGAGTCCTTCATGGAGGAAATGGAAATTAAACTCAACGCAGCGGCGAGGTGAAAGGTAGAAAATGTGACATTGTTGGAAATGGCATTTTAATCACTGTTGAGAGAGGCTGTCGGCACAAAGCTGAACACGGCAAGACAGTTATGACAAGGTTGATAAAACTGGCTAGGATTTAATTTTGTTTTCTATGTTATGCCTTTTTCAAAAACTGATTATAATTGTATAAAAAGGCAAGAACTTTTCAGAAATCTGTGCAAAAATGTAGTTTGCATGAATATGCTGTTGATATACAGGGGGAACTACATATGTTAATGCAAGCACACTGAAATTTGTTTAGCAGTTACAAAATATATATTTTTTTTGATGCTAAACACATTCGGCTAAGGTGTATCGCACAGGGGGAGGGCTGATGAATAAAGAGCTCAAAAAAGCAAAATATTTGGCTGTGAATATTTTACATCAAATCCATTCATACTGGTAGTGATGCAAATGTGTGACAGTTTGAAATAAATGGTTCCAATAGATTTGTGCGGGCAAAAGAGCAACTACTGGGATCCTGTTGTTCCTGTGCAGCTTCCTGCAGTCTGCCTGAAGTAGATTGTTAATATTGTTATGAAGCTATGTCATTCTATTCAGTTTTTTTTGTATCGCCCATTCTCACAAATTACAAATTTGCCTCAGAGGGCTTTACAATCTGTACACATAGACATCCCCGTCCCAGAACCTCACATTGGAAAAGGAAAAACTCCCAAACAACCTTTCACAGGGAAAAAAGGGAACAAGCCTTCAGGAGAGCAACAGAGGAGAATCCCTCTCCAGGATGGACAGGTGCAATAGATGCCATGTGTACAGAATAATTTAGTTTTCTTTCAGTGAATTTGAGTTCACGCTGGGAAACAATTATGTACAATTGTTCTTTTCCAAGGCTTTTGTTGTAAAAGATGAGGATGAACATACTGGATCTTGTCAGTGCTATTTTGTCAAGGTTGAAATTACTAATAAAGTTTGACGTCTTGTGTTACGACTACGGAGCCTGCCTGTTGCTATAAATTATAGTCTACATTTTGCATATGTGATCAGTTGATGTATTTAGTCTCGGTGTGCTTAACTGGAGTTACAACTTTATAACTTATATGTTGCCTCGTCTTTTAACTGAGTAAATCAATCCTACACTCGACTGCAGTTTTTGTCTTCATTCATTTACAGAAAACATCAATCAGCACTTTAGCAGAAGGTTTGTATAGATACACTTTGCTAGATGTGTGCCGCTGAAAAGAAAAACAAGTCTCTCTTCCTCTTCCTTAACATTGTCTCCACTATCAACACTATCTGAAGTCAACTGCTCCCGAAGAAAAGAAAGAGGTTCCAGTATTTCTCATGCTTTTACTCCTACGCTTTCACACGAAAGCAATAATGCAGCCGACCAGAAAATATATTAAGAAACCAAAATAAAATAAACTCTTATGCCAAGAGAGCATGTGGGCCACAAGCAAAAAAGGGGATGGGAGGGACTGAGGTAGTCTGTTTTATGTGTGTGTGTGGGGGGGAAGGTGAAACATTTCCTGTTCTTTACTGTCCAAAGACTGGAGGTAATAAACAGTCACAGGCTCCGGCTCTAGACTGTGAGTGTGAGTGTGTGCGGGCATCTGGCATCCAGCACCAGGACGTAAAGAATGTACAAAAGGGAGGTCTAATCGCTCTTCCTCACACAAACACACACACACACACACACACACACACACACACATACAGACATACATTTCCACTTGCCCATACTCACTCAGATAGTACTTGAGGTCAGGCTGCGGGAAGTAGAGAACAAGTGGGGTGGTAAGGCCCCGGCCTACTGGGCTGCAGAACCAGACTTCAAAACAGGGATCATGCCGATGTTTTGCATGTTTCGGCTCATTTACTTCAAGTCACCCATACTTTACGTGAGGACTGAGCATTTTCCAAAGCATCGCATGCTGTTTTAGAGTTTGACGAAATCTTCCCAAACCTTCCAGGTAGCCACTGGGTTCAGGTCATGGTCGTGATATTGAAATGGTCCTGCCGAGACTTAGAATGTGCTTCCATCAAAGTGAACATTCAGTTGGGTGTAGTTACAGTGGTGTGTGCTTTTGTATTTATTTACTTAAAGGTACATCATTGTTGTGGAAAAGTGCAGTTAAAAACCACCGAACAAAATATCTTTTGACGGCTTGAGCTGCTGGAGGGTTGAGTTGCAGAACTAGCTCAATGCACAAATTGCACAATGTCTTTTCTTCACAGTTTGATTATGATCTATCCTTAAATATTACTCCATTGACTGGCATCTGCATTTATTAAGTTATGTCTGTTTGTTTGTCTGTTTTGATTTCCTTCAGCAAACAAGGATTAAGTTTGTTCACATAAATAACAAAAGTCAGAGATGATTTCTTGATTAAAAAAAGTCATTTAATTTCTCAGAGCACAATGACTAGCCCAGCCCTGCTGTGTGTTTTGTGTGGACACAGCATTTTGACTTTAACGGCAGCTGGATTCTCCCGACGTCATAAGATCGTGAGCAAAGTATCACATATCAACATGAAAATCCATCTTGTCAGCGTTTGTCAGTAGGCCGACGCACGGACTAATCAGAGCCCTGCGAGGGACGAATGGCAGCTACGTGTACGAGACAACACGGAGTGGCGAGTGTTACTTTAAAACAACAAAGACAGCACCTAAAAAGTCCACCGTAGCTGCTGCAATAGCATCACTTTCTTTGTTAAAAGAAGAGCGAATAACGGCTCTGTAGGTGTTTCTCTCCTCTCCCAACGGGCTTCGGCGAGAGATTGATTGACTGATGGTGAATCTATTCACCTGCAGGGTATATTTAGAAAGTTTCCAAACCGTTTCCAATGGCAGTTGCTTTGTGTAAAGAGCTATCTGATGGGTCAGGTTTGGTTTTGACTGAGAATACACAAGTTAGGTGTTGATGTGTCTGTATTTCAATTAACGGCAATAGTTTCATTGTTCACTGGCAGATTATTTTGTCATGATTGATTATGTATTCATGGGCTGGATTTTAGGGACTCACAAGTTCAACATCTTTGGTCTCGGGCTCAACAGGCGTATGGGGCTTTTTCCCAGTTTTTCTTATTGATCCCTTTCACAGTCACTCTCCAAGCTCAACATAATTATTATTGGGTTTAGTATGACTTTGTGTCGGAGTGTGTGTTTGCAGTCTGCAGATATATCTGTTCTCTGTGATGGTGATTATTTGGTCTCAAGTGTGAGGCTATTTATGTGTTCATGTATACAGGACTGTCTCAGAAAATTAGAATATTGTGATAAAGTTCTTTATTTTCTGTAATGCAATTAAAAAAACAAAAATGTCATGCATTCTGGATTCATTACAAATCAACTGAAATATTGCAAGCCTTTTATTCTTTTAATATTGCTGATTATGGCTTACAGCTTAAGAAAACTCTAAAATCCTATCTCATAAAATTTTAATATTTCCTCAGACCAAGTAAAAAAAAAGATTTATAACAGCTGAGTGTTTGTCAAGGCTCAGGAAACCCTTGCAGGTGTTTCGAGTTCATTAGACAATTCAAGTGATTTGTTTAATACCCTACTAGTATACTTTTTCATGATATTCTAATATTTAGAGATAGGATATTTGAGTTTTCTTAAGCTGTAAGCCATAATCAGCAATATTAAAAGAATAAAAGGCTTGCAATATTTCAGTTGATTTGTAATGAATCCAGAATGCATGACTTTTGTTCTTTTAATTGCATGACAGAAAATAAAGAACTTCATCACAATATTCTAATTTTCTGAGACAGTCCTGTATGTTGCATTGAAACATGGTGTCCATAGCCCCTTTCTTATTGGGATTGGACATAAGGCCTCCCCACTTTTATGAAGTGGTATAAAATAATCCTGCATAAAACATAATGTCATTAAAAGATAAAGTAAATGTGTAAAACTGTTTGTGTTAAATTCAACACCAATGGTCTGGGTTGTATCCTTTATGGTCTCTTCTTTTCCGTTTTCCGCTCTGATTGATATGTTGTGTAAAAACCCCCAACTGTGCTCACTCACCGACAGAAAATAGAGCCGATGGAGTGTGACAATCAAAGGAGAAAAATGTCCTGTGCTTCGCAAAATTTTTCATTGGAGCATGGACAATATTTCAACAGGGAGAACAGAAGTATGAAAGATTTGTGTGTTTCTTGAAAAAAATAGAATGACCCTCACTGAAATGATGCCTGAATGCGATTCCAGAATCAAATATATAAACAAAAAAAACACATCCATTCCCAAAACAGATTGCTTTCTCAGCCTTTCCTCACGTATTCACACACTTGCTCACTGCTGATCGCTTAGTCTTGTTCGTATTACCTGAACATTCCATAATGTATACAACTTTATGACAAGTGCTTGAGGTTCAGCCAACCATAGACATCAACCCTGCCGAACTGGGACTATTCCTCCAGAGGTTGGTCTGACAACCAATCTGGCCAAAAGTGGGCCTGTAATCTGAATCTATTTCAAGTGTCCTCTCTTATTCGGAGTTCTTTCTATTCCTACAGCCCAGTACAGTAAAATCCTTCTTCACTCACATTCTTCCTCTCCTCAAGGGAACTGGCACTTGAATTGATTTTAAATGAATGAAGTTGCTTTATAAAAGACGCTAGTATGACGGTAGTAAAAGAGCACCAGGGTAGGGTAAAATACTGTTTTATGTGATGCGGTTGTTTTGTCTTTTTAATCGGAATTCAGGCTGAATCGATGTTGTGGGGATGGAACGGGCGCTGTCTGAAGGCAGTGAATGGAGAAGCTGAGGCGAGCAAAGAACACAAATCGATGCGTTTTTTAAAATATAAAAGCTGAATGGATTGAACAAATTAGACTAGAAATAAATATAGAGAAATCTTTTCCGTGAAATGGGCACTATTCTTTCAAAAATATTTTGGTTATTAACAATAATTGCACCAAATCTTACCGAAGGTTTTTTATGGCTGCTTCATTTTAAATCGAATTTTGTTTTTACAGACGATCAAAATGGCAGTAATTCTTACTTTCCTAGTTATTCTCAAATATAATGTAAGTTGAAAAATTGTCCAAACAAGTGTAGCACTGGCTCTATATGATCAACCATAAGAGGATGCAGTTAAGTTTAGAGGAATAGTTTGGCAATGTCTGTAGAGTCCAAATGAAGCTTTCATCAAATATGGACCAGCCATTAAACAGCAGTTATAGTGATAACATCCCATTTTCACATCTGTTTTTGTTCTAAAGCAGATGTTCGTTACTGGCTGTAACTTTATTTCAATCAGACAGAGATGATAATGTTAAGTATCTGGTGGAAGCTGCATGATTTTATCTCATCTCGCACATAATCTGACCAGGTGGCACCGATGACAGGGATTAACTAGAATAACTATATAAATAGCCAATCTTCCTCATCAGTCAGGCATCAGTATTCAACTCAAGACTGTGTCATGACCAGTTACAATTAAAGTAGCCCTCTATAGATTTAGATGTCCACCCTTGGAGGTAAAAGCAACTGTTCGTCTTTAATTGAACAATGTCGGCACAGTTTTCATCCTATTGACATTCTTTGTTTAGGAGCATATTGTGCTGCCAAACAATCTGTGTGACATGATAGGTTCTTTCAACTCAGGTTTGTCATTGGTGTTATAGGAGCTATACATCCAAGGCCAACCCGACTAGCATGGTTAGGCCATGCGACAACTTCTGAGCCGGTGTAAAATCTGTCATTTGAGAATCGATGTTTCTTATGTGCTCGGACTTTGTTGTTTTAAGGTTATTTCAGGGCATATCAAACTATATCTACTGTCACACCCTGAGCATAAACCCTACCCTTACATGCGAGTCAATACAATTATCAAGTCAAAAAGACAGTAAACAATAAACAACAATATTTAAGGCATACAATATATTTGAATGAAGCTTGGAGACCATCTCGGCTTGGAATGTTTTGAAAACAGCAACTTGTGTTCACACCCTTATTACTAACACTATTTCTGATAGAATAATATTTACCTTTCAGTGTAGCTTTAAATATTAAAAAAATAAACACTGGAGAAAAGTTAATCGAAGACCAAAGAGAGCAGTACTTCTGAAATTTCCATCCTTCTGAATTTGCATTAATCTTATCTTGGAATTCATTCACTCCTCTTTTCACCATACAGTTTACATTCTGTATTTTAACTTTATTCTTTTCTGTCTGCCATCTATGTATCGATGCTACTTTATTCATCAAATTGCAATCAGTATTTTGTTAAGTAATGGAGTTTACTTTCTTATGAAGCCACTTCTTAAAAAGCTGAAATACAGCTGCTTTCTTTCTTGTTTTCAATCTGCTTGAATATTTCTCATTATGTCCTCCTTCTTATCCAGTAGACCCATTACCATGAACAAGTTAAACAACACTGGCCAAAACAATTTGGCAGCAGACTGGAGCCTCCACATGAGCGCCGAGTGCAGGCGGTAGACTCGTCTTTTGTTGCTGTCTATTCACTTTTAGTATTCAATGTAGCTTCTTTTTTTCTAACTTCTGTTGTAAGTTCCCCGTAATGGAGAGCGAAAAGCTCCTCAACACCAAAAACATACATACAATTGTTGTGAATGCTCCTTTGAGTTTTTAGGCCTTTAAAATAATTCATTTGAATCTAAAAATATACAATATGTGTTTTCACTGTTGGTACCCTTTCATGGAAATACAGTTAAAATGTTGTCCTGAAAAAACACAAGTATCATTAACCAGTTGAAAATACATCCGAGAAATCGGTGTAATCTTTCAAATATGTGTACTTTCACTTTATACTCTAAAAAATGTGGGTTTCCTGCCATTGCGCTGAGCTTTTTTATCAAGAGTTTTAAGTCCAATTTACACAAAGAAGCACACAGACAGACACAGTAATGTGTGAATAAACATCCAGGAACACACACACCTCATTACTCAAATGGATGGATTCTGACAGACATGTCTTTGTCCTCTCAACTCTCCAGAAAGCTGCTAATCTTCTCAAACTATCAGCTTGCAGTGTTTGTTAATGATCTGCCTTTCCACTATTTGCTGACGTTTTTTTTTTGCTTTCTTTTTCCTTTTTGTTTTCTTTTTTTTATTTTATTTTTTTTTCGGTTTTTTTTTCTTTCTTTAACTCTTTTTTCACGGTCTCTCACTGGTGGCACTGGACCTTAACTGAGTATCGGTGAGCCACAGCAAAACAATGACGGGACCGGGCCGGTCTGCCACAACAAAACAAGCGCCAGCAGGCCGAGTGCGGGCCTGAGACAGACGCACAGGGTCGCGCGCTGCTGGGAGGCGGGCAGGAGGACAGACTGTCGAAGTCGCTGGAGCTACGGAGGAGGAGGGAGCTAGATCGGAAACACGACGGAGGGCTAATAAGAGGAGGAAAGGAGTGGTACTGGCCGATAATAACGGGAACGTGAGGTCTTTGATCTTTAAGACGGATGAGACCGCGCGCTGGTAATGACCGAGGTGATCGTCTGAGAGAGTCTTATTGCTTCACTGGAGACGCGGCTACACGCGGACTATCCGGATCACAGCGGCCTTGCAGACGCTTCAGGACTGTCGGGGCTGGAGAGGCGGCACAGAGCGAAAATGTATGGGGGGGCGTTGTCGCTGGCTGGAACGACGGTTGTGTGGTCTCGAACATTGCGAATCAATGACTGTTGGCCTGTCGAATTATTTGCCGCGGTAGTGCATTCGATATATGCATTGTTGCCGATCACGCGTGCAGCGTGTGGTTGCCGCAATACGTTGCTGACGCTGCTGAAGTCACAACACCATCCACATCCTGTACTGGGTGTCTCTCATCTGATATTCAGAGCTAGCACATTCACATATATGGACTGTAACCACAACCACCACAAAATAGCAGCCCTGCCAACATATGTAACAATGACTGCCCAATAAGGGAAAAAAAAACTACTTGCTGTATGCTTAATACTAAGGGCGCGCATACATCCCATCCTTCCCTGACCTGGGTCTGATCATGACCCTGTCCTCGGCTGCCCAGGTATCCTCCTTGGCTGGTGGCGAGGTGGACCCTGGAGAGAGGGTCTTGAGGAGAACGACGGCTAGCGGACGCCTACAGGACTGCTTCGAGTCAACGGCTGCTGGGACACTGTGGACCGCACATCGTGGGGATCACAAGTAACGCTGGAATACATCCACGGAAACCATCACACACTGTGCCAACCCACCATCATCATCAGGACCCTGCGCTGCTTCCCCCTGCAGCCCTGGACCACCGTTTTCCCTGGAAAGTTGCTTCAGACAGGGGAATGGAGAGAGGGTCTGAGAGATGGGCAGGAGCTGAAGAAAGCTAGCGCCTAAAGGTGAAGCTCAGGGGAGGACAGGACAGCCACCAGGGAGCTGAACAACAACACAGCTGAACAACACAACAAGATGGTGTCTGGTGGCAAGAAACAGATAGGAGACAGCAAGGGGGGGAGAGGGAGGGGTTCCTCCCTGAAAGTTTTTTTCAATACTGTTTTTTCACAGCCCTCAGTTCCTCCTCCATCACCTCTCACCATCACACCCCTCCTCCCCTCTGTCCCCTCTGTCCCCTGCACATCCACATCCACATCCACCGAGCCCTCCTCCTCCCCCCTCCTCTCCCTCTGACCAGACTGTGACCAGGTGAGAAGAGGAGAAGAGAGCTACACCAGCGCAGAGCTGAAGGTCCGCTGTAGCATCCAGCCCCAGGGTCCTAAGCCCGCCCACTTTCTGTCCTGGGTGTCCTTGCCTTCCTCTTCAACTTCCTGGGAGGCCTGGGAAGTCAGTGGAAGGCCGTGTGTGGTCCCTGTCCCAAAGAAGAAGAAGACACCTGGCCCATCTGGACCACACCGACCCCCACCTCTCACCCTCCATGCCTCACCTGAGGCTGGTCTTGGCTGCTGGTGGCCCCCACCCTACCAAATGGAGGTGAAATCAATTTACCTACCTCTGCAGAGTGGTGAGGGCCAGCAGTATGTGTCATCTACCTGCTCAGGCCTGCGCACCTGGATGGAACACCTGGTGAGAACCCGGAGTCACTTTGACCACTGCTTTCTTTACCATCCTTCCAGCCACTGCTCCAGCTGCTGCGCGGTGCTGAGTGTGTGTGGGCGCCGGTGACATCTCCCTGATCATGGATCACCATCACCACAGTGCAGCAGGAATGGGGCAGAATGGTGCTGCTCCAGTGTGGGGGTGGTCAGTGATGTTGGAGCAGGTCGAGGAACTGTTCTGTCTCCTTTTCTTCTGTTCTGTCTCCAGTCCTCTTCACCTGTACACAGAGACTCAGCAGAATCTGCAGAAGTAGTCTGGGAGTGGCTGGGTGGGGGAGGGTGTATTAGGGAGGGGAGGAGGAGGAGTACACAGTGGTGTGAGTGACTAGTAACTTGGGAAAGTGGGCCGAACTGAACGTGGAACGTGCCAAGACCAGTGGTGGTGAGAGACAGGAGGAACAGTCAGCTCACCCACCTCTGTCCTGGGAGTGGTGGGAGTGGAGTGGACATGGGACATGGTGGAGGAGCCGAAGTACAACTCGACTGATCGACCCAAACATCAACGTACAAGAACAAGATGAGCCGACTTTTCCTGAGAAAGAGAAAGCTCCAACGTGTGCAGCAAGATGCTGGAGTTATTCTACTAGCACTGTGTGGGCAGTGTGCTGTTGTGGCCATTGTCTGCTGGGGAGCAGCATCATCGCCGGGGGCACACCAGCCCTTAACAAAAACTGGTTAAAGGCTGGCTCCATGGGGCTGCCAGCTGGAGCCTTCGAACAGGTGAGAGGAGAGGAGGTCGCTGAAGAAACTTAAAAACATTAACGACAACCCGACCACCCACCACACTCCCCCACACAGGAGAGGGACAGAGGTACTTTCTCCTCACGCTCCTCTGCGCGCTGCCTACAGAGAGATACAGAGAACAACACTGCCGACGGCTATGAGGGGCTACAACAGTTCACCTCTTGCCAGATCACCCTAACCCTTCTTATATTGTGTGTTTTGTTTTTTTATTCTGTGTGTTGCTGCTACTGACTCGACAAATTTCCCCTTGGGGATTAATAAAGTATATATCTATCTATCTATCTATCTATCTGATCATCTCTGCATTCTGCCAGCGTAATTGGTCCTCAATTGCCGTCTGCTCTGGGACAGGTATGTTCATGTTTATGCGTGAATGTCAGAGTATGTGTGACGTTTTAAAGCTTTGTGAGGGCCGAGGGGAAAATGTATGTATCATGTGCCGTGTGGCTTTTTAAAGCTTGGTAAGGACCGAGAATGATTGCAGGGGCTCATGAGGAGTACTGGGCATTATAAGCCAGTTGTCTCTCTAATGATACAATATACAGGACTGTCTCAGAAAATTAGAATATTGTGATGAAGTTCTTTATTTTCTGTAATGCAATTAAAAAAACAAAAATGTCATGCATTCTGGATTCATTACAAATCAACTGAAATATTGCAAGCCTTTTATTCTGATTTATTGCTGATTATGGCTTACAGCTTAAGAAAACTCAAATATCCTATCTCTAAATATTAGAATATCATGAAAAAGTATACTAGTAGGGTATTAAACAAATCACTTGAATTGTCTAATTAACTCGAAACACCTGCAAGGGTTTCCTGAGCCTTGACAAACACTCAGCTGTTATAAATCTTTTTTTTTACTTGGTCTGAGGAAATATTAAAATTTTATGAGATAGGATTTTAGAGTTTTCTTAAACTGTAAGCCATAATCAGCAATATTAAAAGAATAAAAGGCTTGCAATATTTCAGTTGATTTGTAATGAATCCAGAATGCATGACATTTTTGTTTTTTTAATTGCATTACAGAAAATAAAGAACTTTATCACAATATTCTAATTTTCTGAGACAGTCCTGTATGTCTCTAATCATTCTTGTCAAACTGCCAATGTTCATCTCGTTTCTCAGAGCTGACTTTTACTGCTCATTCTAATTGGTCAATTTCAATCTGTGCTTTTTGCTTGTCTTTTAAGTCCACCTTGTTGATTATAACTACATCGCTTGCTAATATACCTCCTTTCTCTTTCCTTGCCTCACACTCAGTGGTCTATTATTTAAGATTACCTCTCTGCTCCTGTCCAGACAACAACATCCCAAAGACAGCAGCCTCTTAAATGCCCCTTTAGAGTCGCTGTCAGTGCTTCAAAAGTGTCTGGTCAACATCTGACACACTTAAACAGATCAAAATATATTTAAACACAACACCTACCTAAGGGTTTAACGTTATAATAATGTTCCGATAAAAATATTGTTTCGGCCAGCCAATATAGGACGTGATCTAATGTTGTCACGGCATGCTCGCAGCCCTGGTGAATAAATCTGGCAAACAATTACCTTTCACCACAACCTGCACATAAAAGGCCAAGTACTCATTTTTAACAACATTTAGGATTAGATCATGGAACATGAAATCATCAAAAGCACAATTGGACCTTGTAGCTAAGCCAGCAGAACTCCAACATGTCCAGTATGTGGGTGATATCAAGCACTCTTTCTTTCGCATGCAGGCTCATTGCTTCAAAATTTAATTACCACATACCAGCTTCACCATCTGAGGTGCAGTTGCTTCCACACCACCAGCGGTTTCCTCATTTACCACCCTATGTAAAAAAAATCTTACATATTTAGTTCTATTAAAATGGATATTAGACTATCTGAACATGAATTTACTTGTACTCCATGATCAGTTTAACAATTACATTTAGTTCTAATCCCAGGCCATATCATAGTATTTCCTGTTAATCTGAGGTAAAGACGATAGACAACTTGCTTTATATCTGCACATGCATGCATCTATCCTCAGGTCTATGAATGGCAACTGTACATATTAGTTATGTCCCAGATGTCAGACGCTGATCTTGCTTAACGGATACATCCCCTTCCTGTCATTTCAATTTGTGCACTGTATCAAACCTCTACCACCTCCACCTTGGCACTACTGCAATTAACACTTTCAAGCTCAAGAAAAACAATATCTTGAGGCAACCTCATGTTTGTATTGCTCAAAACAGCGGTGAATGGTTGTCGTCAAAATCCAGAACATAATCTAAAAACTGCACACAATTTGGTCAGTGTTGCCAGATCGGGCTACTTTCTACCCAATTGGAATTTTTTTTGCGCAGAAGAAAATAGCATTGGCTAGTACAGGGGTAGGGAACCTATGGCTCTTCCGGTGACGGCATATGGCTCCCAGACAATTTTGAGTTGAGAAAAAAAATCTGCATCAAGCAGCACCAGAAGTCGCATTAAAAGCAAGACATATTTAATTTATTATACGTTAAAAATACTATATGGCTCTCAATGAAATATATTTAGAAATATTTGGCTTTTATGGCTCTCCCAGTCAAAAAGGTTCCTGACCCCTGGGCTTGTAGATGAAAGTGGGGCTGCTTTTGTAAACTTTTGGCTTTAAAAATACTTTAGAAACAATATTATAAGAGAAGCAGTCAATCGATGGTCAAACACACAGATGAGAATACATTTTTGTTTTGTCCACTTAATAATATTATCGTCTTGTTTCATTTAAGAAAATATTTGATTGAAGAGAGTTGTAGGCTACTCAATGGTTGTTCGGGATAATGGAGGACTTAGCTTGTGAAGCTCATTTCTCCCTGTGAACGTTTTTTTTTCTATTTCTTGGGAGTTTTTCCTGATCCGATGTGAGGTCCTGGGACAGGGAAGTCGTATGTTTACAGATTGTAAAGCCCTCTGAGGCAAATGTGTACTATTGAGCTATACAAAATGAATTGAATTGTATTAACATTAACACGGGAATTTGTGTATTTGGTTGTTTAACTGCACTCTGTGGGTTGTGTTACCCTATTTATCTATCTATTTAATAGTTGGTTATTTAACACAGAGAGGAAGCAGTGTATGCTTATGATGTTTGTTATTGCTCATGTAATGGTTTTACATGTTTGCCAAGGTTAATTTAATATTTGGACTGGTTCTATTTTCCTGGGCAGGTTTTAGTTTGTGATTGGGCTGAACAATTGCCAAACTGATCTGGCAGTACTGCTTGTTCACACTATGATTGCTTATTGAAACACAATGCAAAACACCCAAATATCTGTAGCTTTCTTCTAGTTCGGCAATTTGCTTAATGCCATTCAGAACATATCTATTCACCAGGAGACTTAAAACATTTTTGTTGTAAATAACTTCAACTTATAATAATATTACAGGGGATCTATACCAGCTGTATGGACTCCGTGTACAACCATACTGGTAGAGATGGTACATAGTTCTATTTGTTAGGATGTCCATTCTGGCTTTGCCCCAATGATGTAGCAGGTGATGTTTAGAGTTAGCATGTGTATGTATTTTCTTTATCTCTATGTCATTTATGAGTATGTGACTCCAGTCAAGGAAAAGTACACGTTTTGCTTCTGCCTCTACTTCGTATTTTAATCCGACAGTAAATAATGTCTGAAGAAGTTAAATCCCCTATATGAGCCTTTTAACCCAAACTGATATTCATGAAAGAGAAAGTGAAAATCACGTTTACTACCATCAACTGTCACACAGTAGTTGTATTTAACCTAATATGTCCGGTGAATTATAAACAATCATGTTTTACAGCAAGGGACTTTTGGGATGAGAGAGTTTCATTAAACAACCCAAGATCCAATCCTTCAGCTTTTGTCAGTTATAATCATTTTTGCAAATCAGTTCTGTCCAAGTCATTTAAAGTGAATGCACAGCATTACATTCTTGCTAATATCATGTCGCCATTATGGGGAATTTAAATCACCCTAATGCCTCTCAGTTGGGTAAATCTGTCATGCCCAGGAGAGCACTAGAGCTTAGGAGGTGTTTATTAACCACACCTAGCCAGCTCTGAGAGCAAGAGAGGGAAAACAGTAGACACAAAGTACAGCGGGAAAACAAATGGCACATGGAGGTAGGAATAATTGCGCTGTGAAATACGAAAATAATTGCAGACAGTAAGGGAGTAAAATAATTAAATGAGTCTCTGGTTTATCATCGACTGTGATGGGGAATTTAATATTATCCAAAACGAGATTGGAGATTGTAAGAACTAGTCTGACTTGCTGTGTTTAATTGAATGCATTTGGATCATTAAAGGCTCCATTATTTTTGCATGTGTAAATAAATTAACAGAAAGGGGCAAACACAATTCTCATTTTGCATTAGAGGGTGGCAGTAAAACATTAGTTTATTGGTCTGGTCAGACTGATCACTATCTCCTGGAATCATGTCCATATGGGAGTGGATGGGCATGTAGCTGGTTGGACTTTTATCAGTTGACCAGATTGCTTTTAAATAACAGACATGCTTTTTTCCTAAACTTGAGCAAGTGTAATTTTTAGGATTAATCCTACTTATCTCAACCACACCTTGGCCTAGCCTTATCCTCATACACTGGTTTGTGTTATATCTTACGAAAAGTCATTTTGTAAGCTGTTTCCTATGAAAGTAGAGGACATGTGTCCATTGTCCGCTTTGATTCATACAGTATTTTAAGTTAAATTTCCATTTGAAAATGACACAGGGAGAGGAAAAGTGAAAACGGTGAATCTACAGTTATCATTGAATATAACACCCTATATATAAAGATAAATCTATCATCAACACTCCTGTCTCTTTATATAATCACAACAATCTACAGGCCTTCATTCAATGCAAATTAATTCAATGTATTTTGTAGAGCCCAAAATCAAAAACACTTATTTGCCTCAGTAGACTTTAAAATCATGTCCTCCACTCCAGATTTAATTTACATGTTTATGACAGAGAACCTCACAGTGCCAGGTAGGCTACCCCTCTGCAGCACAAATTACATTTAAATAAAAATCTGAAAGTGGCTGGCCATAAAAGCAATCCTGGCAACGTACAGTCCACTGCACCTGTTTCCACAAAGTCTGCGACATCAACTGTATAGTGCTCAAAGGCACTTTGATCGTCTGGAGAGAATCAGACACTCAGAGAGGCAACTGAGATACTCCCGTCCAATAGAGTTAAGTGGCTGCCCCTCACACTAAATATAGTTTGCATGTGTGTGTATTGTAACATGAGGCCTAGGGCTACATGTGCTCCTACATGCACACGGCTTCCACGTTATTGTTATAAGCAATTGTGACCCAGTGAGCCGGTCCCCATATACAGTGTGCGTACTATTAAGTTTGTGGAGAAAATCTCTCCTTTCAGATAGCTGCACAAGGAGGATTACTCTGGCTTTCTTTTAGAAATAGAAACAGAAATGGCAACAAAGTGCAGTGCCCTTTCCTCACAAGAGCGATATTTAATCCCATCACATGTTAAATAACGGCCATCATTTTAATTTAAATTGTGTTTTAAACTATTGGTTAAAATTCAGACTGAGAAAATACGACTTTCATTTCTGGCAGTTGTAAAAGACCTCTGACAGAGACGGCATTGTTGTGTATGGAGGAAAGATTTGACTTAAACTCAGCAGTGAGTAAAATGGAAAATTTTAATTTATAATAATCAGATTAAAAACAGACCGGTTGGAAAAACACTTTGGCTACATCTTATAAAAATCAGTAGCACGACAGTTAAGAGTTTCCACATTGGCAGAACCACGGACTCTGAGTGAAAATGAGCTGGCATCCGATGGATAGCAGCATATTTTCTTAACAACCCAGAGTATATTTACTTTTAATCTGTTCAAGTTTCATTAGAAGATTGACAGAGCGATAAGATCAGGAGACCAAATGTTTCAAAGAAAAATTCCAGGATTCTCCATCATTTTAACTGTATTCTTCATAATATATTTAAACGGCGTTCCGCTCTCAGCTAGTACTTTGTTTACATGATCAAGTCATATTGTCATTTTTTATGCACAAGGCAATTTATTGGGACGTGCAATCGTTGTTACAACTGCTTACTTGCAGCCCGGTGTGCCGTATATTCAGGACATTTCATCATCCAGCTCCCACAGATCTTTTCAGTTTTCTCTCCATGTTGTAAAACTCCGAGACCACTTGATCCCACAGGTACTGGGGGAGATCTGGAGACTGTGTAAGCCTTTGAAGTAAATTAAAGGCAGTGCCATGTTCCTGGAAGAATTTTGACAGGATGAGTGTTTTTTGACAAAGTGCTATATCCTGCCATAATAATTCATTTGTAAAAGCCTAGACTGGCCATGTAGGACTGCAGCTGGGGCCCATTTCATACAATTTGCTGCATGCAATTTCATATTTCCAATATAATTTTCTCTCATTTATTTTGACACGTCCGACCCATCAACTGAACCACACAATGCAGACTTGGGGAGATTACTACACCCACCCAGCTACTATTTAATTTGTATCTGCGCTGCTTCTTTTTGTTATGATTTGATAGATCCCAGTGCAAATTAACATAATTGATAGAATGTTGTAAACTGATGAATGACACAGTGGATAGCCATGGCTGTTTATTGCTGTCGGCTATTAAAGTGAACAAGCAAGGAGGATAGATCTACCACTTGAAGAATTTTGATCACAGTTCACATATTCACATGGTTGGGCAAGATGCATTTATTGGACACAATTATTTAACTTTGATGGCATTGATGGCTGGTCAAACATAAGATAAGATATTCCTTTATTAGTCCCTCAGTGGGGAAATTGCAGGATCACCGCAGTGGGTGCACAGTAGAGCAGTAATAACAAATAAAATACAAAATACGGTAACAATATTAAATATACCGAAGAATAAAAATATCTATCCACGGTAGTGATTATTAAACAGCATTGAACAGTCAGCAGATTAAAGTGTCCAAAGTGATCAAGTGTTTAAGTGTTTTAATGGTCTACTAGTGGTGACTGACAGCAGCAGGAAGGAAGGACTTCCAGTACCTCTCCTTCAGACACCGGGGATGCATCAGCCAGTGGCGGAAGGAGCTGTACAGAGATGATAGAGTGTCCGGCATGGGGTGGGAGGTTTTGTTCATTAGGGACGATAGCTTTGCCATAATCCTCCCATCTCCCACCACCTCCACAGTATCCAGAGGACACCCCAGCACGGTGCTGTCCTTCTTGAAAGCATGTTCAGCCTCTTTCTGTCAGCTGCTGCGATGCTGCTGCACCAGGAGACCACTCCATAAAAGATGGGTGATGCCACCACAGAGTCAAAGAAGGTCTTCAGGAGTGCTCCCTGCACTCCTGAAGATCTCAGTCTCCTCAGCAGAAAGAGTCTGCTCTGTCCCTTTTTATAAAGAGTAGGTGCATGATCACCCAGCCCAGTTTATTGTTCAGGTGAACACCCAGGTACTTGTAAGATTTACAATCTCAATGTCCAGTCCCTGGATGCTCACTGGAACCTGAGGAAAACGTTTACCCCTGCGGAAGTCCACCATCAACTCCTTTGTTTTATTGGAGTTGATATAGAGGCGGTTCCGCTGGCACCATCCCAAAAAGTTCTGGTTCAGTTCTCTGTACTCCCTGTCATCATCGGCAGAGATGAGGCTGAGGATTGCAGAGTCGTCAGAGAACTGTTGATCGGTAGCAGATATTGCCGTTATGTTTGAAGTCCGAGGTGTAAATGGTGACGAGGAATGGAGCCAGAACAGTTCCTTGTGGAGCCCCCGTGCTGTAGGATACCCGGTCTGACTCACACCCCCGTATCCTCACATACTGTGGACGGTTGGTGAGGTAGTCCAGGATCCATGTAGTGTGGTGGTGGTCCACCCCAGTCTGCTCCAGCTTGTCCCTAAAAAAAGCAAAGGCTGGATGGTGTTGAAGTCACTGGAGAAGTCGAAGAACATGACTCTCACAGTGTTTCCAGCCTTTTCCAGGTGAGAGAGGCATCGCTGCAGTAGGAAAATGACGGCGTCATCCACTCCGATGCCAACCTGGCAACTGAAGTGGGTCCAGGGATGAGCTCACCAGGATGCGGAGATGGACAAGGATCAACCGCTCAAGGGTCAGGTGGGATGTTAACGCCACTAGCTTGAAGCTGTTGAGATCCTTTGGCTTGAGGGTTCTTTGATACTGGTACCACGCAGGATGTCATCCACAGCTGTGGTACTTTCCCCAGCCTCAAGCTCAAATTGAAGACGTGCTCCACTCTCCCACACAGCTAGTCTGCGCAGGACTTGAGGAGCCTTGAGCTGATGCCGTCTGGACCCATGGCCTTTCTCACCTTTATCCTCCTCAGTTCCTTCCTCACCTGGATAAGGGACACACTGGGGGGTGGGGTGCTGTGTGGTGTTGGAGTGGAGGTGGGTTGCTGGACATAGAGTGCTGCGTATGAGAGGTTTGGAGGGGCTTATGTATTTTACTGTGCAGCTTTCGACTCCGTCATGTTAGCCCTCTGCAATTTAATATTTCAAGACACAGCTCGAGTGTAAGTTGAACACAATATAGAGTTATTCTAAAATGTTGCTTCTGCTGAAATATCAACATTTGATATAAAAAAGAGATTTAGAGATATTCTTTCAATATTATTTGGAGGAGAATGACGAGTTAAGTCAATCTTACATTGACAGACTTTGAGACCAGGAGGTCATGTTGTCAGAAAAAGGATAATTGTGTGAAGGTCGAGCATGCAATGAAGAATGTTTAATGGCAATTAGGGTTCACTTAATAATTGTTTGTCCAGCACCTGCCACATTGTATTCACCCTCAGCTCTATAGATCTATTTATGTCACTTAATGTCACATGAATCAGTGAAAATGTGTATGCTGTGGTATTGACTGTTCATCTCATGAAACTCTTGGTTGCACTCCAGGTTGTAAAATATGTGATATGTTGCTGTATGAATACAACTGAATTTAAATGTACTATTTATTCCAGTTATTAAATACTATAACGTTTACACAGATTTTAGACATTTAAGTCTGATATTTAAGGACTTCCAAATGTTTAAAGGTCTGTTGGTGCATTTATTTGGATGGCAAGCCATAGTTCTGTCAAATCATTTGCGTGTGTGTGTGTGTGTGTTAGTCTTTGTTTCCAGCTGAGTAATAAAAGACAGAGAGGCACTATTACTGTCACACGCAGAGATGCCTTTTCTGCTCCACTTAACATGTGGATCTTAGGCTGCACAAATTGACAATGGAGGTTACAGCACACAGTGTACAGCCACCCTCATGCTCTCCACACATCTCTCTCCCACTCTCTCATTAGTAATCATAATCTCTCCCAAGCATACGCACACATACACGTTTGTGAACACGTATACAAAGTACTCACTCAATATTGCACGCATGCTGTGTGCTATGAATTTTGGAAAGGGGCACGGCTGGATGGCAGCCAGCATATCGCTGTGGAATCCTAGCGAGTGATGGGAATGCATTTACATATGTATTATTTCATTTCAGCATTCAGAATTTCCGCTTCCAAAAGACCTGCACACACACACACACACATTTGATTTAAAAAACATGCACATCCATATCATCAAGTATAGTCCGAAAGAAGAAAATAAATGGGTTTCAGGGACAGGATTTGATGCAAAAGGGAAAAATGCAAATGACAAACATAAAGTAGGCCACATATTGGCTCAGTTTGAACCATAGCATAGCAGATTGTGTTGGTGGCCAGAGAGGCATCACAGTTAAGGGCAACGGTAATAGGAAGGTTGAATTTTCCTTATGCCTTATACAGCGTTTCATATCCACTTCATGCAGCAAAATATGCCTGGTACTTTGGATTGACCATTTTGAATTGCCTTGAAGAGTTATTGATACAATGCTAGAAGCATAAAATCACCAAATTAATTCCACTGTGATGACACTTTCAAAGCTTGACCTTACTTGTCTCTTCAAGCTGTAAATCAATCTGGTGGAGTTCACAGAATATGGTTATGAATTCAGCAGAGCATCACTGCTGAAGAAGACATTCTCTGTTAACTTGCTGTGGTTCCAACATGATAAATAAGATGATAAATCTCAGAGATTGAGGGATGAAGAAAATAATCAGAAGGCAGTTATCCTTTACTCGTGGATAGCCAAAAAAATATCTCAAATGGGCCTCGGATCATTATTCAAATGAACCAAAAGGAATAATGTTCTCCTTGGCTGGTGGAATATGTTTGGTTATGCAACCTGTGACGAGGACTTTATATAGAATTATTTTGAAGGGGTCACAAGCAAGAAAGGGGTTATAAACAACGACTGCTGTGGCTTTCATTGCTTCAATTCCCTAACTTATATGATTATATTTGAAAATAAATGAGGGCTTGGTTTCAACAACTTTCTTTTCTTCCTTACCATGTAATCATTATATGTAATTTGTAAATATTTTACCCACAGCGGTTTTGTAGTTTGTGATGAAGCAACAGTCCAGTAGCTGACAGCAATAGGGCTGTAAAAAATACAACTTCAATGAGGAATTGTAATTGGTTGTGCATAATCAGGTACTTCCTCTGAGGCTTTTAACTGATTAGGCTTCATGAAACGCTGTCAGTCTTGCACTTTTAGAACACTCTCTTAGCTTTAAACCCAATATACAGTATATCAACATTTTCTACCTGGTAAGAACTGCAGGTGTTGGGATGTGTTGCCCTCCGTTTCCCCATATCTCTCTTGCTCCTCTCACTATCTGCATGTGCCTGGCAGATCGATTTCCGTCCTCGGGCAAAGTGTTTAGATGACTGATGCTAAGACCGGCAGAGAGTGTGGCGCTCCCATTCGTTCTAGCACCAAAGCACTGTTGACAGGCTCCTAGGAAATGTGGCCTCAGAACTGATGAGGCAGCAGGAAGGAGGACGGCCAAGGAGTGCGCCGACAGTAGCGGGCAGGTAGCGATGGAAAAACAAAAGCAGCATGCAATTAAGCTTGGGGTGTTAAAAGACAGCCTTTATTCATATTTTATCTACATTTAAAAATATTTAGCATTCACTTTTTAGGCTGTTTTATGACAGTATAAGTGTGATGAATAATCTACAGAACATTGCATTGCATGTTGGCTTATTTATTGTTCGTATTGCATGTTTATATTAGGCTGATCCCGCTTGTGAGTTGTCTTGTTTTCTTTTGAGCATAAGAAGATCACAGATAAGGACTTGCAGCTGTGATTTATGGATGTACTCTACTCCCGCCAGAAGAATATGTAAATACCTTAGTTAATGGTAGGATCGTATGCAGAAAACCGGACGCACAGAGGAAGAGCGACAGCAGGCCCAAAGCAGTCAAGAACCATCAGTCGAAAAAAGGTTAACAGAGAAATGGAGAAAGATGTCCCGCACAGACAAATGACAGGAAGCAGCCACAGGCCTTGACCAAGAGGAGACACACCACTAGCATCTGCCAGGATACAATGTGCCATGACAAGCACCAAGAGGTGAGACAAACTCACTAAGCCAGTGCCAGACAGGCAGGTGGCGAATGGATTTCAACATCTGAATGATATAAAAAGAATAATGGAACTTTAAATGACTAGAGACCTTGGGGGGATTGTGCCGTGACACAGGGACTACTATGAGAGCCTGGGTGGTAGGAAAGTGCAAAGTTGAATCTGTTAAAAAAAGAGAGGCCGCCTGGCTGGGGAGGAATTCAGATGCTTAACTGAGCAGATGTAGTCCTGGTTCTTGTGGTCGGTCCAGACCACGAGCGGATGCTCCCCTCCTTCTAAAAATGTTTTCCACTCTTCCAGGGATAGCCTTTATTACCCCATAGCTACCTAAATAGGGGGCGAAATACATTTCATGTGTTCATGTTTATAAATCAATAACCGATATAATGATGCCATATATCAAATTAAACAGCAAAGTTTGATCTACAAGACTAAGTAATCCATTTTTACAACCAAAGCCAGAAAAAAACAAATATGTATAGATGAAAATGAACAGAATTGTCCAAAAAGGACGACTCTCCAAGATTGAATGTCATTTCCGCTCGCTTCATGCTACATGCTAACCGCATCTCTGTAGACCTCACAACCTACGGCTGCAGACCGTATCTTCTAATCTCTTCTCAGACAAAGCATCAGGACAATGATGAGGAAAAAAAAATCCACAAGCGCCATGTTGTTGTCTATCCATCCATCCATTATCAATACCGCTTATCCTCATTAGGGTCGCGGGGGCGCTGGAGCTGATCCCAGCTGACATAGGGCGAAGGCAGGGGACACCCTGGACAGGCCGCCAGTCCATCGAGGTGTTGTCTATGTCTGAGTCAAACTTCCTGTTGACCCCTCAACTGTCCTAGGGGCGTTTTCGACTGAGAGAAACAAAATTTGTTGGTTTTGGTCTGACCAAATGTGATTCTTCCATTAGGTCTGTATGTAAGGATTCACTGCCTTCACCTTGTAGGTTCAGCAGGAGTATGGCTTTCCAATACATACATGCCTTACAAGCCGACACATTTAAAATTCATTTATTTGTCTTTTTTCTGCCAAATGTATGGCATCCAAACTTATTTTAATCGGTTGAAGCCCACCATCCAAAACCATTCATATTAAAAAAAGTAGTTTCTATTTATGGTCTCTTTATTGGTGTTGAATAATGTAGATGCTGCCATATGTAAGGAAGAAAACATGCAAACAAAAACAACTGTTTGCATGTGGAGAGGAAAGTATGACACAGAATACAATCAAACTACCAACACTTGCCTGATTTTACAAAAGTCTATCATCAGCAAACAGGCCGCACAAGCAGTGATAAAACACAATGATGTCAGCGCCACGAGAATGGAAACCATATCCATGCAGGACCTGGCAGTTTGTTATGGAACAAGGGCCCCAGCCTGCTCAGAAGAACATATGCAGCGCAAGCAAAACATAACTCATCGAACTGCAAAGTCTGGCTGAACTTTTTAATCAATTACAAGCACTATAATATCAATTAATACTATCAAGTCATAGAGTAGTTTGGTGACTGTCAGATGTAAAATAAGCCAGAGCACCTGGCTGATTGGCTGACGCTGCTCTCATAAAAGGAGCAGTCGAGAGTGAGGTGGGGAGAGTAGGGTGAGCAGAGGCGCCGTTGTGCGGTCTGCTGGATTAAATAAAGAATGTTGTCGAACCGAACCGTGGTCGTGGCTGATCCTTGCTGATTTGCGGGGAAACCCACGGGTGATGGCCCGAAAGCCATTACACAGATCCCTCAAGTGTAGGCTATGAACATTTTACAGACGGTATTTCTTATGGATGCATTAAAAAAGTACGAGTAGAACTGATCATTTATAATGTATAATAACTTAAAAGACACCACATCAGTTCACAGCCGAAATCCGTGTTTGGGGAGCAGATTCCAGTACATCACATACTGTACCCTGCAGGTTAAAATATCTTTATACCAAAATAAATACAAAGTTTGGGAAATTGATAATACACAGTTCTAGAATTTTGCGTTGTGAAGCTATACTAAAAATATTTTATTCTGGATTCAGTGGTTGGTTATTATGTTTATTGGAGAAAAAGCCTGAGTAATAAAGTACATGAAGCTCTACAGTAAAGTAAGCAATGCCATTTTGAAAATAAATAACTTTGAAAAATGGTACAGGCTACTGCTGGTTGAAAATTAATTTAATCAATTCTACTCAGTGGCAAAGCGAGGTTGGTGTTTTGGGGATATCCCCTGTCAACTTTATCTCATGATCCAACATCCTGATTGGCATTGCGAGAGGCTTCAAAAGTTTTTTTAATGCAGTGGGGGGTATAAATATGTGTCGCTTGTTGACACACATACGGATAAAGTTGCTTCTTCTTATCTATGAAGCTATTCAACACTGCAATCAGCATTTGAAAGACACCTCTGTTCCACAGAGCACCGTTGTGAGAGTAAAGAGTGTTTTTTGGTAATATTCCACATAACTTCAGTAGAAGAGTTATCGAAGGGCATCTGATAAATACATCTTCCAATGGGAATGCTCAACACTGGAAACTTTAAAGGATTTAACGACACTTGATGAAAAAAAATAAAGATTTTCATTTAGACTTCTTTACTCTCTTAGTCTTGGTAAAAAAAGCGAGATAGCAGACTTAGACATCCTTTTGGTTCTGCCGTAGCCTAAATTCTTTCCCTCGAGCCCTGGTAAGTGGAGAATGAATTAGTGTAACAGTTTACAGATGCAGTCCAGACTCTTTCTGTGCCCTTTTCCCCACAAAACAAAACTGTAGTTTTGTTTAGTTTGGTACATTCAACTTGAAGTATCATGAATACCTATTAGTATTTCTTCCATACCAACGGGTTTTAGCCTCTATTCAATTCAATTCAGTTTCAATTCAGTTTATTTGTATAGCCCAATTTCACAAATTACAAATTTGTCTCGGAGTGCTTTACAATCTGTACACATAGACATCCCTGCCCCAAAACCTCACATCGGACCAGGAAAAACTCCCAAATAACCCTTCAGGGGGAAAAAAAGGGAAGAAACCTGGAGGAGAGCAACAGAGCTCCTAGGATGGACAGATGCAATAGATGTAATGTGTACAGAAGGACAGATTTAGAGTTAAAATACATTCAATGAATATGACAGAGTGTATGAATAGTTCATAGTAGGCATATTCCACGATGGAGACCTCCACGATCCATCAGGCAGATGGCGGTGGGGAGGAGGAGGGCGGAGTCTCAACAGTGGGCGGAGTCTCAACAGGACAGTGGCGTAGTCAGGAGCAGGAATTCCACGACCCAGACCTCGATGATCCATCAGGCAGATAGATCTATGCCGTCTCATAGGGTCCGATGACCCCATGAGACGTGAAGTCAAAAGGACTCCGGGAGAAAGCAGAGTTAGTAACGTGTGATTGAGAGATGAAAATTCATCCTTAAGGAGAGAAAAAAAGAGGAGATAGGTACTCAGTGCATCCTAAAACGTCCCCCGGCAGCTATAAGCCTATAGCAGCATATCAAGGGGCTGGACCAGGGCAAACCTGATTCAGCCCTAACTATAAGCTCTGTCAAAGAGGAAAGTCTTAAGTGACCTCTAGGGGCGGCTTTAGCTCAGTGGGGTAAGAGGGCCGTCCTTCAACCGCAAGGTCGTGGGTTCGATCCCCGCTCTCCCCATTAGTTGCAAGTCGAAGTGTCCTTGAGCAAGGCACTGAACCCCCAGTTGCTTCCCGGGCGCTTCACCGCAGCCCACTGCTCCTTAATAACTAAGGATGGGTTAAATGCAGAGAACTAATTTCCCCTTGGGGATTAATAAAAGTGTATATTCTAGTGACCTGTCCTACTTACAACTGTAATGATGTTCTGCATTCAGTGCCATCACCTGGTATAAATGTATATTTGTCAAACACTGTGGTTTATAAGCATTTATCTCAAATTAACGACTTTCCTATCAGTCTCAGTTGTGCTTTGGGTTTAGTGTTGATGGAGTTGTAAGCGACACTAACGTGCTCAACTAATATAGTGAGCACAGTCAACATGATAGCTCACATCAACATGTTAGCTTTAGCATTCGGTCAAAGCACTGCTGTGCCCATGTGTCGCTGACATAGTTGCAGAATCATAGTTTTGCTTTCGACTTTTCTCAAATCTTTGCTTTTTCTTCAGAAATACTGAAGTGCTCCAAGGCTATTGAATCAAATTATTAAAATAAAGTCATAAGAGGTTGGGAACCAGTTGTATATAGTGTAGAAAAAAACAGGTCTGCAAACATTATGATATATATCAATATATCATTATATGTCTCTGAGGGCCTTTTCTATATTTTCCTCCATTTTATGTGGGCTCACATCCTGTTTGTGTGGCTGGTGTTGCTTCCTTCTTCTAGGCATCGTATAATAATAATAAGTCTCCAGAGAACACAGGATATGTTAACACTATAGATAAACAAACACAACACCTCAAATTTCTAAAGTTTAATTGAGAATATTGTTGGGGTATTATAGCTAAGGAAGATCTATAGCCAAAGTACAACAGTATTACAATTAAATTATAACTGAATATGACTGACAGTAAAGTAATGAGTATAAGAAACTTAAAGAAATAATTACATTACATTTCATTTAGCTGAGGCTTTTACCCAAAGCGACTTAGAATCTCATACACTGTTGATACTCTACGAGGAGCAATTTGGGGTTAAGTGTCTTGCTGAAGGACGCATCGACTAGGGCGAGCAGAGCAGGGGATCGATCTGCCGATCCTCTGATTGAAAGACCGACCTGCTAACCACTGACCCACAGTCGACCCTAATTAATAAAAATGAATAAGTATCAAGAGATTGCTGGCTCCGGCCAGAACACAAGCACTTCTTTTTCGACTTCAAGCACTGGACAATTTGAAAACAGAAATGTGTCATCAGCTACATTCAGGGCTTAAACACGGCAGTGGGAAAGGATGACTTTCGTCTGAGATAAGCAAAACTCTAACTTGTTTTGATGGACGATGACTCAGAATGTTCTCACAGTAAGAGAGGTGTGGAGCTTTCCCAGCATTACGGCGCTAATTTTCTATGAGCTTTTTGACTCAAAAACATTTACACATCCGTCTCTTTTTCTGTCATTCATCACCAGTTGCCTTTGCTACACTATGCACTAGACTCTGTTTACTACTATACTCCCTATCTCTGTGTAGTCGTCTACCTCACCTCTGAGTGATGATATTGATTGTACTTTACCTGGGATGGCATGCGCCTAAGAGCAAGAACTCAGCGTTTATGAAAGCAAGGCAGCATCTGGAGATTGATGGTGTTTTTTTGTGCATGAATGACCATGTGTCTGTGTGTGCATATGGGATAGTGTGGGTGTTTTTTGCATGTGAAAGTCAAAGAGAGTTAGCCAGGGCGAGTTTTACGCGTACGCCGCTCATTGCAGTGCATGTGTGAAGGGAGCTGCGGCTGACCGATTACACCTTTTAGTGAGCGTACCCACCTCTTCTCTGCAATCCTTCAAACTGACAGCTGGGCTGTGGAAGCATAAGTCTTCCTACCGCTAAGTATGTGACCCTCGATTTCATGAGTGTTTTCAAGTGTGTACAATACGTACACTTTTAGGCCACATTTCCTAGTTGATATATAGTTTTTTCACACATTTGGATGAAAGTCCTCGGTTACTACATGTTCAACGTGACAACTCTGCAGCTTTCTTGCTCTCGAGCTAATGACTTCCACTATGTACTTAACCCTGCACGATTTACTGCCGGTTCCATCAGGATGTTAAAGAACATAAATCATTCAGTCATTCATTCTGTTGCTGAATTGGGTTAAAAAAAAAAGAAGGAAATTATCTTCAAAATAAATAGAATAACTCCTAACTTATCTACTGTGGGACCTGATCATGAGTGGCTCAACCTAATGCATGAGATGCGCCACCAGATTTATAATACATCACGCTACCGTTACACTTCCCAGTCCAATCCGATGTTGGTTTGTTGTGGTGTCTGGTTTATAGTCTGAAATACTGTATGCATGTCACACAGTATTTATATATTTCTTTCTCACACATGATGCAACTTTAGGCAGACAGCTAAAAGGATTTACTGACTGATATCTTCAAATGAAGTCAAGAATGTTCAGTATAATGGTTAAAGTGATGATGTGGAGGGTTTGAATGAGCAATTGATTGTATGTGTATGTTAACAGTCTAGACTGCAGAAATGCTTTCCTTAAACCGTCTCTCATGCTCTCTCTCTCTGAAGCACCTCTCCTTCATGGTTGTGTCAGAGGTCCCTTTGAACACCCTTATTCATCTCAGAGTGCAGTTTGTTTCCTCTTCATGAATGCATATCACATCATTATGTATGGCTCTCTGACTGGTAGGAGGTACGAGGAACCAAAACATAACTACAGCAGCTTAACATGTTTTCCTCCCCCACTGATCTGCCCTCACCGTGCCGACTGCAGCATTTCGACTTTTAATTAACTCTCCTCTTCTCTAGCCTCTCTACTTTTGTGCCATCTTGATATCCTTATATTATTTCTTATTTCTTATCCATTGCAGACATTCCAAATTCTGCATCGGTTATTTCATATCCCTTGCAGACAGAGAGATTCAAATAGACATTGCGACTGATAATGTGCCACTGTGTCCTAACATCACTCCACACAGGATAAAGTGCTGCTCGTCATTTGTTTGACTGCAATTATAAAAATTGAGAATCATGTAGAAACTAGAAGGGTATTCAATAAGAGCCGACCTCTGTCAAGGCTGTTTCCAAAAAGGAAAAACAAACTGGGTTTCCGCACAGTGATTTGGATCCGCTCTTAAATTTACCGAAAAAATTGGTTTAGCTTTTTCTTCTTTTCGTTATCTGTCTGAGAAACGACAAGCAAACCAACAAACCAAAACGTTGGCAGTGATGGTGGTCAAGATTGCAAATACCAACCATTCGATTTTGAGTCATCAGAGGCTATTTAACATTTTGTCATGAATTACTTTTTTACTTGTTATTTTTGTGAATAAAAAAAAACATCATGGCTAACTCAAAGCCCTATAAAGTAAACATCCTATTTGGAAAGGATTTCATGTTCACACTAGATGGATAACAAGACGGATGAAGGACAGAGTTTTAAGCCGAAGTAAAACATATGTCAGCCCCTCAATATGTCACCGATGTCCAGACAGAGAATGGTATTTGGCTCTGACATCACTGTAAACCAGGGGTCCCCAAACTTTTTCCTGAGAGGGCCACATAACGTTTCCCTTGTCTGCTGGAGGCCAGCCGGGAGGGGGGTGCTAGTGAGAGTGTGCTCACCTGTGTGCATCGCTCAGATGTGATGCGCGCACACAGGTGAGCACACTCACCGCTGTGAGTACTGCGCTGCAGACAGCATTTAACAGAGCGGAGCATTGCGTGCGCCTGATCGCTCTTTAATGAGGTATCGATATTAAAATATGCTAAATCACATCGTTTTAACGCACGGTACTTGTTAGTATCGCTACACCGTGCAGCGTGACAGCAGCAGATGTAGCGGACTAACATTCAAGCTAACCTAACTTCCCAAACGCTGTCGACATCTGAATGCTGATTGGCCGAGACGCGACACGTCCCATCAAAGATGTTTTATTGCGAAGAGCACCACTTCACATTTTCTCCGCGTCTCACTGCACTCTCAACGGCAGCGGGCAGGGTGAAAAAAATAATTAATCGGAACGCGTCTCTGATATTGTTCAGGGGGCCGGTCCAAATGTGGAGGCGGGCCGGATTCGGCCCGCGGGCCGTAGTTTGGGGACCACTGCTGTAAGCTATGCGTTTTGTCAATCTCTACTTTGGGAATTTTAAGTGATCATCTTGAGTTGTAAATATGTTTGATATTATCAGGTATTAGATTGTGTTATTCCCTAGCCATTCGGAGTGGTTGAGATTAAGCCTGCAAATCCTTCACATTGCTCGATAAGGGTGGCCAACAATCACGATTGTCAAAATGGTCCTATCTTATCTTAACTGGCTAAATAATCTTCTAGTTTGTTTCCAACGTAAAAATGTCTCCGGCAATATAACTTTCCACGTTCTGCAGGGATACATTGCATTCTCATACATGTTCGATTTGTTTGTACACATGTATTGGAGCAAACGTGTCTCCTTGAAATCAAGCATGTAAAATACAGTGTTGCTTTTTTGCCAGTTACAATTTGAGGGAAAATGTTTGTGCTTTCTGGTTATGTTTTTTTTTTTTTTTTTACAGTGAATTAAGGATTTATTTATTTTACACAAACCAAATTTGCAGATTGTTGGAACAGTGGAAAAGCTAACCAATATGTTGTTTGGTGAGTTTCCTTTTGTTTGTGTTTTACGATGAGTGAAAGGCAATTAAGGATATAGAAGATATATTACATTACATGTCATTTAGCTGACGCCTTTATCCAAAGCAACTTACAATCCTGTTACATTCATACACTGTAGATGCAACTACAGGGAGCAATTCAGGGTTAAGTGTCTTGCTCAAGGACACATCGACTTGGGCGGGGATTGAACCTCCAACCCCCTGATTGAAAGACAGCCCTCCTGCTAACCACTGACCCATAGTCGCCACTATTGGGCGGCTTTAGCTCAGTGGGGTAAGAGGGCCGTCCTGCAACCGCAGGGTTGTGGGTTCGATCCCGCCTCCCATTAGTTGCAAGTCGAAGTGTCCTTGAGCAAGGCACTGAACCCCCGGGCGCTTCACCGCAGCCCACTGCTCCTTAATACCTAAGGATGGGTTAAATGCAGAGAACTAATTTCCCCTTGGGGATTAATAAAAGTGTATATTCTATATTACCTCCCGCACTGATGGGACATCCACATGAAAAGGTGGCATATTTTTCCCCAAAAGGTAATAAATGTACTGTGCACAGAATGAAACATCCAACTCTTCATTCAAACCATTGATTATTTGCTTCAAATGTGACCCTGTGAGTTATATGAAGAGGAATCAAGGACACACTTGAAAAACAATAGTCCTCAAAAAAAGCTTTAAAAACTGTGCTTGAAATACCACACGTGAGTGTGTTAAATACTAATTCAACAGTAAAGACTGTTCACAGACACTGTAGCTATATCTAGGAAAGGTCATGTGAAATATTAAGGCATTGTTGAGTTGTCACATGACCTGTACTTTATTCTAGCCACATCCAGTTATTGTTCCCCGAACCAAGTTTTCTTCAACCTAACAAAGTAGATTTGTTGCCTGAACACGGGTTTGCTCCATACAAATTGCATTAGGATCTGTTAATCAATAATACTTGCATAGTGCATTGCCAGTGAAGCAAACAATGTCTGTATAATTCAAAAGAAAAACTCATGATGGTAAAATGCCCAAATATTGCTACGTTGATATTGCCATAATAAAAGAGAGAATTGTTTTTCTTTGGATGTATAGTTTTGATTGAGCATTACATTTCCTCCTCTTGTGTCTGTGAAGTGAAACACATTCTGTCACTTCTCATTCTGTCTCATTTTATGTCCCTGTTACGGAGGCTTTTGCAGTGCGGCTGTAACGCACATTGTCTGGTCATTCTTTTTCTAAGAGACTGAATATTTAGCTGAATGCATAAGCAGGCATGCTTTTAGCAATGTTAAAGCAAGTTCACACTCTATCTCTGATTATGACAATGTTCAAGCCCGTCTCCTGGAGAGGGCATTCATGCACATGGAATTTCATTATATAAATACATTTTGCAGGAAACATTATGCCGCTTGGACTGTTTGCTTTTATATGTATTGCAAGGAAACATTCAACATATCTGCAATGCCTTCCCTGTCATTGTATTTTATTTGTTTTCCCTACAATATCTGCTCCTGTCAAAAAGAAAAGCATGATTTAAAGTTTTTTGTTAACATTTAGGCAGTTTAGAACGCTTGAAGGTTAGGAAAAAATGGTGGTCTTGGTTCAAGGTTCAGGCCAACTTGATTTAGGAAATGGGACTCATTTGGAAACACTTTTTGATTAGTTTACAAAACACACGCAAAAGTGCTACATGCGTAACTAATCCTTGACTCATCCTATGCAAACATCGAGGCATTTCAATCAGGAGAGACGGGTATTTAGAGTGGAACAATCATTTATTACAATAGAATATTGCAATAGTGCAAAGTCTTTTTTGGCGATTGGACTCCATCCTGAAGTAGGATAAACCAGGGGTAGAGATGCTGATATCTGCGCAGGCAGAATCCCCCCAAAGAGAATTATTTTATCTGTATAAAATAAATGCAACCTTACCTACAGCCGCAGAAGTTTCCTAGGCACCCCTAGAACCATTTCATGAAACCACTAGTTATGGTTCGAAGGGATTAATGCTAGCCGGGATAGTAAACATCACAGAGTTAAGAAGGTCTAGCTAAAAGCAAGAGAGGAAGGCCTCAAGGACTGCAGACAAGGATACGGGGCCTCTATCGACCGCAGAAGCTAATAGTGCCGATCTAGATATACAGCACTAAGACAGCAGGATCCGACCGGATCCCGAAAATGATAGCGGGGTCGGAAATGACGCAGAAAGGCAGATTAGGGGTGAAGACGCACCGCAGACAAGGACAGGAGGGGGTCGAGTAGACCGCAGAACTGGACAGTGTGGAAAGGAACTACCACTTCAAAGGAGAAGGGGATTTTAAGATCCCCGAATGGATAGCGGGGGTCAAGTTAGACCGCAGACAAGAATAGATTGGGGTCATGGGTAGACCGCAGACAAGGACAGGTTGGGGTCCTGTGTAGACCGCAGAACAGGATAGTAGGGGTCACTTTCAAGACCGCAGGACAGTTCGAGTCGGATTTGTATCGGTTGGTCGCTTCTCGTTAGACCCTGTCGGACTCTGGCGTTCCCACGCATCCGGGGAAGTACGTCCGGGAAAAAGACTGTCCTCGTTGGACGGGTTCGTCGCAGACCCAGAAACAAGAAATACCCGGAAACAGGAATATTATGTCAGCTTTGTGACGGCCCTCCCCGGACCTATAAACGAGAGCGGGTTTCCATACCATCTTTTGCCTGATTTTTTTGCTGGAAATTGGAAGATAATCCGCTTTGCCAGGTAACGGAGACCTAGGAAAATAAGAAGAATACCGATACGCAGGATTGCGTTCACCTAGGAAATTAAGAAAAGATCACGTTAAGCCGGGCAACGTAAAACCGCTAACTATTACGTTAAGATAGGCAACGCCAACCAGGAAGTAGAAACTTCACGCTAGTTAAGGGCAACGTGAAACCAGAGAATGCTAGAAGAACACGTTTAGGCGAGACAACGTAAAAGCAGGAAAATATTCTTCTTCTTCTTTTAGATTTAAGGCTAGCATAGCCGCGACATGAACACCACCACCAGTTATATGTAAACCTTACCAATTTAAGGTTTCAGGGACCTTTGACTTGACCATATGGTGTCGAGGTCCAGCCGGATGTCGGAGCCAACGGCAGAGGAGGACCACCTCCCCATTCTCTGGAGAGTTGAGGCGGAGATGCCTTGGCGGCTGCCGAAGTAGCAGCCCCTATCCGGAAAGAATGCCCCGAGTAGTTTGGCTAGGCTAAGTTGCTATTTGGGAGGATAACCTTCCAATGACCCCGGAACCAAGTCTGAGATATGGCCACCTTCCCCGGGGGAAGGAAGAGAGGAGCAGAGGAGCCAGTCTTAGGCCGAACCAAGAGGTACTCAAGCATGCGTCATGTTAGTTAAGGGCTACGTGAAACTAGAGAATGCTAGAAGCCCACGTTTAGATGAGGCAACGTAGAAGCAGGACATTGAGGAAACTCACAAGAAAACGGATCCCCTCGCACCAGCATGGTTCCACACGTCCGTGTTAGCGAGCGGATCTGGAACCTTAGCTATGGTGAGATACGGCTGTACATAAGATGACTGACAAGTCACTGCCAACCAATACTTGAACGGACACCACACCCAATTTATATGAATGACTTACCATATAGTGTCGGACTTCAATGATTTATGACTGGCCAGCATTAGGTTGAGGTCAGGGTAAAGGTCTACAGCTGTCCCCTTCCCGGCATCAGTGCAACTGTGATGCCTAGGGGTTAGCCAAAGTAGCAGCCTCTGTGCTACCCCTTTGACCTACATAATGCTTCGTTGATCGCAGAAAGGAGGCCCTCCCATCCCAAGCTGCCTAGATGCTTGGAGTATTGCCCGGGAAGACCATCCAGGATCCGAAAATGGCCTGAGGTGTTTAGGAAGCTGAGCGTCTCCTAAGCTAATGAAGTTGCTTAACGATCACCATTGACGGACTGCAACTGTGTCACAGAGGGAGGCCAGTAACCCCCCAAAACCACGGATGGCCTGCATCCGTGTAGCCCTTGACTGCATCAGGGAAATGCACCATCAGCCTTTGCAGCAAACGCAACTCCATACAGAACTTGTCCAACAACCTGCCCCGCAAGTCATACCGGCCCGTCAAGATAGATAATATCGGGAAAATTTGAGATAGGCCGATGCCATATCCAGAGAGTAGGCCATAAACGCGCATTCGTCAGGTATGATACCTCTGACGAATGTACCAATGGCCAGGAGAGTGAGTAAGCGTCAACTCTTTTACTTGTTCTTGCATCCTAGACCAAGCCTCCGCAGACGCCCACGACTATACTGCCGCGCTCACACCAAAGCGTTTATGCAGTCCTTTATGCAAGGGTCAAGACCCAGCCGATATCCTCCTCCCGCTGGACCTACCCCTAATAGATACTTACTCTCTATTCTACCTTCTTACCTCTCGAGTCATTCCACATGCAACAGTACTAACCTGCCAATCAGATTGCCCGCTGAATTACTCCTCAGGTGTCCAGCACCCAGCTAGCGGTGAATATGAATTGCCACACTGAAGTTGAAATCCTGTTTCTTCTGAAAACTTATTACCACATTTAAAGACGAGCTGTTGAATTAACGTTTAATGACTATTTAAAGAAAACACTAAACCCCACGCTACCTCGATTATACTTCTAAATGTTGTATCCTAACAAGCCCACTCTGGCTTTTACCTTATTCTGCTACCCAACTACAAATATGTGACCAAGCAAAGCCATCTTACCACAAACCGGTAGGCAGAAAGAAAGTCAATCTTTGAAAGTCTCAAGTTTCAACAGATCGACTCCCACTCCCCAACTTAGCGGCTCAATGCTTGCTTCTGCCTGCCATTAGAGGCTCAATGCTAGCTCCAGCCAGTCTTACAGGCCCAACGCTTGCTCCAGCCTTCCGAGGCTTAATGCTTGCTCCAGTCTTCCGAGGCTCAATGCTTGCCCCTGCCTGCCATTAGAGGCTCAATGCTCGCTCCGGCCAGCTTTTACAGGGTCAATGCTAGCTCCAGCCAGTCTTACAGGCCTCAATGCTCGTGCCAGCCTGCCTTCCAGACCCACGGCTCGCTCCAGCCAGTCTCACAGGCCCAACGCTTGCTCCAGCCTTCCGAGGCTCAATGCTTGCTCCAGTCTTCCGAGGCTCAATGCTCGCTGCGGCCAGCTTCTACAGGGTCAATGCTAGCTCCAGCCAGTCTTACAGGCCTCAATGCTCACGCCAGCCTTACCGGCTTAATGTTTGCTCTAGTCAGCCTTAAGGGGCACCGCGTTAGTCCCAGCTGTCCTGTACAGGCTGACACTTGCCCCGGACTACATCGGCTCTATTGACTTTACAGACTCAATGACTTCGACCTTCTTTATAAATATAAACTAAAATATAAAATATTTATTTTCATTTGTATACAATATATAAATATATTTATATTTTATTCTCGCTGACATCCTCCCACTAAATGTACTTACCGCGGTAGTCAACTACGTTACGTATTATTTAGTGGCAACTGCATCCTTAAGTTAACCTAAATTAGAAACCTTTATTTACACTACGTATCCATTGATACAACTACCAGGCTATGTCAACACAGAATACACGTTAGACAATGCGATGTCACGACCAAGCCGCGACCCTAGCGGGACTACCAGAGTAATCGCCGGCTGCGATACTTCTCCTGGCGCGTGCATGCCTGGCGCCGCCCTACCGTGACATTAACGCTTGTATGAACTGCTGCCCGCTATGTCATTTCACAAACGGCATCACTTTCGAACACGCTCCCCTTCCGTGACTGGAAGGACTGGTTCGTACTGCTTGAATCGAAAAGACGGTCCGGAGCTTGGCGCGAGTCTGAACTCAGCGTGCACTTATTTAGTGTTCCGGTTCACCTCACGGAGCCCAGTTAGCGCCGCCGAAACAACGTAATAAAGACACAGCGGTTACCGATTTGAAGAGAGCATCGATGGTGTGCATGAAGCTACACCGTGACTGCAGGGCGGAGATGACGCCGTTGTCAATCGTAGAGGAGACGAATTCCTGGCGTACCAAATACCAGAAGCGCCGTGCTCCTCTTCGCCTGCAGCCTCGGCATACACCCGCTCTTCCGGTCCCGTCGCCGTAGAGGGAGCAGCTGATAGCAGCTAACTAACTAGCCATACTTGCTAGTGGAGCAGGCTCGCTGCTAGAAACACCGCACTGGGTGAGTATACCTGAGCAGGGCAGCCCGCCGGCTGCCACTGAACACACCTCTCCACGAGATAACCACAATCGGAATCTGACATGTTTCAGCTCCCAATAATTAGATGCAATCAGCAGAGGACCAATCTCCCCATACGAAACGACGCGAGCTGAAACGACAACTGACAGCAGCAGAGAACAGAACTTTAAAGTGTTACCAACGACTCTGTGATAGGCTTATCCAACTGGGCTGGCTCTAAATGGTTGGTTCATTCATCGGGCCCGCCCCCAATCAGCTAATGGAGTAATCGCTGCAAGACTTGTGAATGAACCAGCTGTACCCACTGTCTTCCTGTCTGAATTTTCGCTAAGCTACATTTGACACCAGTCCTGGATTGTAAAATACACTGGTAGTGATTCTCTTCTTTTCTGCCCTTCAAGGGACTAGTCCTATATGTTTAGCATACTCTTTATATTGCTGCCAGTATATAACAAAGACCAGGCTGTCTTTAGGCCAAGTAATCTATTTTAAGCTTTTAAGATAGAGAGCAAAAGCCAAGGTAACAACCACGTAAAGCAAAACCGAAGCAAACAAAACGTCCATCCATAGATCAACTTTCCGCTTATCAGGGGCTGGAGTAGCAGGGAGGGAAGCAGGCTTAGCAGGGTATTCCAGACGCTTGGCATTCCCAAGGCAGACAGGCTATATAATCCTTCCAGCATGTTCTGGGTCTACCCCAGGGACTCACCAGTTGAACGTGCCCGGAAAGATTGTAAAGGGAGATGTCGAGGAGGCATCCTGATCAGATGCCCAAGCAACCTCAGCTTGTACCTTTCAACACGAAGGAGCTGCAGCCCTATTGAATGAAGCTCTTTTCGGCAGCTTGTATTTGCTATCGCACTCCTTTTTTACCATAGGTGAGGGTCACCCAACCCTGTATCACAACATCAGCCATCCGTTCCTGAGACACGTAAGCCTTGTCTGGGGAAAGCACGGTCTCCCTTCAATGGTAATATCTACCCAAGCCAAACAGGGACTCAAGCGACAAGGTTCATGACGACTATACCAACTATTCTTACACTCTTTCATACTCATTGAATATGTTGTAACTCTGTAATGTTGCCTTCTGTACACATGCCATCTATTGCTTCTCTCCATATGGGGAGAGGGATCCTCCTCTGTTGCTCTCCTGAAGGTCTCTTCCCTGTTTTCCCCGTAAAAGTTTTTTTTCTATTTTTGGGGATTTTGTTCCTCATCCGATTTGAGGTCCTGGGACAGGGATGACGTATGTCTAATAATGGGCGATACAAAATAAACTGAATTAAATTAAATTAAAGGACACAAACGCAACGCAATGAAAATTACCTGACCACAATCTTGTGGTCAAAAATTATGAAGTAACGTATTGGGAAAAGTCTTTTTGCTTCATTGCTAACAAACTTGTCACCTCATTACTTATTTTGAATGAATGGGATCATTTAATTTCCATATATTTTTTGTATCCCCTGCGCAATATGACAGCATTTGGCGTCTGCCATTGGTTATGTGTCATCGGAATTGTTTGTGTCTACCATAACGGTATTTTTTTTCCACCTAATCTGATTCATAAATGTTTCCTTCATTGGGGATTCCCAAGTGACCTCATATGTAATCAGGTCGAAGGTCACACGAGAGATGCAGGGAATGGGGGTGTCCCTACGTGCATTTACGTGTTTACGTTAGCCTGCTAGCAATTCATTTTTAACCAAATCCATTGGACTAATTATTATGCAGGTTAATAGCTAATTAATGACAGGGGTTTTGGTGCGTTTCATGTCTTACCGTTATTTTCATGCCAGCATTTTGTATTTATGGGCTAGGACAGGAAGTACGTCACTTTACCTCGTTTTCTCCTTTGTCGCTTTCACGTAAAGAAGCACACAATGCATGACTTCACCAACCAGACAGAACAGCGACCCACGTGTGTCTGCAACTACAGCACTGTGTGTCAAATATTTGTAATTAGAAATGATAATGATAAATTAAAACAAATTATGACACACTGACATCTTTTCACACACACACTCACATGCACACACACACACACACACACTACTCTGCAGACTGACCCTTGACCTGCTAATTGTGTCTAAAATAACCTTACTGCTTTATATTCAACATATCATATTTACCTAAATATAAGACATTGAGGTCATGTGGTGAAAATACCTCCACAACCTTCACAAGAGGAAACTGTCACGTGTCAATTGCCCTTTTAAAAATCTATAAAACCCGTCTTTTAGTTAATTTTTCATACTTTCAATCAACTGAGATGTGGATCCTTTTCACATTCAAAGGGGGCATCTGAAAATGAATACACTACAGTTTATGACCTAGGTCCTGCTAGGTCAGCATCAGAAGTGAGAGAGAGTCCTGTGCAGGCCACTGTTAGGTTGTAGTGGATTTTATGTACACTTGCACATGTAAATAAGGAAGTCTTATGTTTTAAATAGGGCTGTGAAACGATTAAAAATGTTAATCGGGTTAATCACAGGTTTTTGTGGATTAATCATGATTAATCACATATTACCGATATTCTCGGTATATTTTGTGAGAACATAGAGATTTATGACAAAAGATGGATATATACATTTATACATTCTTCTATACAATGGTGCTGCAACTCAGCAGTTATTTAGCAGTTTTCTTCCATATGGAACATTAATACATCTTCATCCTAAACAGAATGTGTAACTCTCCTGTTACCTTTGGGGTCAATTTGACCCCATTCAATGTTTAATGTCGGTGTTCTTTGGGGTCAATTTGACCCCAGGCTGTTTTTCACTGTGTCAAACATATAAGAAATATCAACTTTTTTATTTATTTAAAGGGCTATTTAGGTAGTCAACAAACAAACATAAAGTACCTCACACTTAAACTTGGGAAGCAATATTAATTCTAATAATTTTCTGGAGGTTTTAATTGCTGGAGTCAAATTGACCCCGAGGGTAAAATATGTTAGTAAATGTAAAGGTAACAGGAGGGTTAAACAGAACATTTTTCTCTTGTTTGTCAACCATTAACTCCACCTAGTCTTCCTTTAGCAGCTGCTGAGGCAAACTGACTGTGTGGGTTTTCTTCATGAACTGGGGTCATGATGAAAGGGACGGCGGGGACACCGCTGCAAAGCTGAAACCTCACCGGCCCGGACACGGACAGGTGGACAGATTGACAAGTGACTTTTTTTTTGCTCGGTCCCGATGCGCGCGCACGGAGGCTCTGTGGCGCGCGAGACGGAGATCGATAAGTGTTAACGCGACGCGAAGAGACAGAAATGACATGCTGCTGTGGAGATACGATCAACAACAGACGTTTAGTTTAATAAAAGAACAAAGACGTGCTATAGAGAACATGTCAGGGGGCGGGCCAATCTTTTTAATGTCATGCGATCTACCAACACTACGCCGCGATCGACTGGCAGGTCGCGATCGACGTGTTGAGACCTCTGATCTACAGGAAGTAAAAGTCGTAACAAGGTTTCCGTAGGTGAACCTGCGGAAGGATCATTACCGATGAACAGCACGACCGTCTGCATGAAAGCGGACATAGTTTAGATTGAAGTGGTGTATTGGAAGCTCATTTTGCAAGTGACTTTTTTCGCTCAATGTGCGCCAAGACACGCCGGCATCCGAGCTCTGCGGCGCGCGAGACGGAGATCGGAGTCGTGTTAACGCGACACTAGAGACAGAATGACATGCTGCTGCACTGTAAGAAAAAAACCCGTAAAAAGAAGGTCAAATGAGTGGCAGCTACGGCTGCCAAACAAAAACCGTAAATTTAAGGTAAAATACCTTACTTCAAATAAAGGACGAAAACCATAAATTTACAGTAATTTTCATTAAAGATTTTGCAGTGAAATACTGTTTTTTTACAGATTTTTCCTGTAATATTACAATCAAACACCTTAATTAAAGTGATATTTCTATAGGTTCTGCAGTGAAATAGTTATTTTACAGATTTTTCCTTTATTATTACAGTCAAATACCTTCAATAAAGTGATATTTCTAAAGCTTCTGCAGTGAAATACTGTAATTTTACAGATTTTGCCTATATTATTACAGTCAAATACCTTCAATAAAGTCATATTTCTAAAGCTTCTGCAGTGAAATACTGTAATTTTACAGATTTTGAATGTATTATTACAATCAAACACCTTCAATAAAGTGATATTTCTAAAGGTTCTGCAGTGAAATACTGTAATTCTACAGATTTTTCCTATATTATTACAGTCAAACGCCTTCAATAAAGTGATATTTCTAAAGGTTCTGCAGTGAAATACTGTAATTTTACAGATTTTTCCTATATTATTACAGTCAAACGCCTTCAATAAAGTGATATTTCTAAAGGTTCTGCAGTGAAATACTGTGATTTTACAGATTTTTCCTATATTATTACAATCAAACACCTTCAATAAAGTGATATTTCTAAAGGTTCTGCAGTGAAATACTGTGATTTTACAGATTTTTCCTATATTATTACAATCAAACACCTTCAATAAAGTGATATTTCTAAAGGTTCTGCAGTGAAATACTGTGATTTTACAGATTTTTCCGATATTATTACAATCAAACACCTTCAATAAAGTGATATTTCTAAAGGTTCTGCAGTGAAATACTGTGATTTTACAGATTTTTCCTATATTATTACAATCAAACACCTTCAATAAAATGATATTTATAAAGGTTTTGCAGTGAAATACTGTGATTTTACAGATTTCTCCTGTACTATTACAAGTGTTGAATTATTATGAAATATAAGCTTTTGAGATTACTGTGAGAAATCTAGATACATTGAAACATCTACAAAACATTCAATGTTTCAATTGAAGTAGGGTTAGAAACTGAATTACATATAAAGTACACACCAATATTGATTTTAAAACATTTTATTTAATGTACATTTTCAAAATCAACCAATTATTCACTATCAGTTGATAAGTGAAAGCAAAACATACCACAAAAGGTCCATAATTGTGGGCGGCTGTAGCTCAGTGGGGTAAGGGGCGTCCTGCAACCCCAAGGTTGTCGGTTCGATCCCGCCTCCCCATTAGTTGCAAGTCGAAGTGTCCTTGAGCAAGGCACTGAACCCCAGTTGCTTCCTGGGCGCATCACTGCAGCCCACTGCTCCTTAATAACTAAGGATGGGTTAAATGCAGAGAACTAATTTCCCTTGGGGATTAATAAAGTATATTTCTTCTTTATAAATATTTACCAGAAGTGACAGTGCAGATAAAGAACAATCTTCCAAATTTCAGTAATCAGCCAGATCCTCGGTGCATCTGGGGAAAAAGGAAGAAGGACAAACAAATTCACTGGAAAGTCCTGAGAAAGTTGGCTTTCATTTCTTCCCATTCCTTTAAACAAACTTAAACTAACTATTTTGAAATTGTCTGTACCAATTGACATTCTGTCAATCTGAACAGTCAGCTTTGACAATGATAGTAATTAAATGATTACCTATTTAAAGCTGCACGCAGTGCATGTCTTAGAACTTCCATCAGAAACATGTGAATCACGAAAAGAAGAAAGACGTGGATTCACAACAATGGGCACGTTTCACAGATGTATCATAGCAAGGTAAACACACTTGTAGCTAAACAAAAAAAAGAAGCTAATTGATACATCTAGATCAAACCAACCACCGATAATTATATTGTGACATGTCTGAGGGTCTTTTCCTCAATGCCCCTTTAGAAATAAAAAAAGGGTAGATGATGATAATGATGACGACATGTCTTTGAAAAGTATGCTAACTCTACGGTGGCCCTGAGAGATCAACACACTGCCACTTAAGAAAACACAGGCAAGTTAAGATTAAACTTTAGCAATTTGACAACACATGTCCAGTATTTAGAAAACATGCCGCAAATACAGAAAACAGAAGTGTTTCCAAAGGACAATAGTGCTGAGCACGGTTTGAACATGTTTGTTGCTGCTAGTTTGAGACTCGTGAAGTTATTGAAGTGACGTCGGCTCCGTATACCATCTGTTTATGTTGGGAACTGACTTTTGTTGCTGCTTTACTCTGCACATAAAGTGACCGCTGCACGCAACTCATAGGACTTTGCAGAGCGAAAAGCAGAATTCAATCTCATATGACCTCATCTTCAAAATTGAAAAAGTTACGTTAACTGTAGCTTGCATAATAACCATATAAGCAATAACTTTATGGTGGTGATAGTAGTACGAGGTATGTTTATTTCAGGTAAGGTAATAGTGGTCTGTTTGGGGATTTTTCAAGGAAAGAAGTCTCATGGGAATGCTTGGCTTACTGTAGACTATACGTCTGTATATTTTTTTTGTCTAATAATGCCTACATGAATATGATGCAGGCTACAGGCTGTCTGTCCACACTGTTAAACCGGATAGTACAGTTTAAAATCTGTCAAATCTCCTCAGAAATAATCAGAATGACTGATATAATTCAGCTTTTCCGCTCTGCAAGGTCCTGCGAGGTGCATGCAGCTCACTTTCCGTGAGTAGAGCAGTAGCATATTGTAGGTCCACAACGTAAACAGATGATACAATACCCGATTTCAATAACTTCATGAGTAACAAACCATAGCAACAGCAAGCCTGTCCAAGCTGTGTTCATCACGATTTAGTGTCCTCTTGAAACACTTTTTCTTAATTTGCAGCGCTTTTCTGTACCGTGTTGTGTCGTCTGAATTTGCAGCGCTTTTTCTAAATGCTGCACATGTGCTGTCAATTTGATGAAGTTGTTTTCTTAATTTGCTTGTGTTTTGTCTATTAGCATGTTTTATTAAGTTGCAGTGCCCTGACCTCTCAGGGCCACCGCATAACTCAAAAGAAGGCCAAAGGAAAAGCTCCTCAGTTTTTTTTATGGCCAGTGCAAGAACTGTCTTAAAAAAGTGCTTTGCTCAGATCATTAAAGTACTTGAGAAATCATATCTAATATTAATCACAATGTAAGGTTTTGCAATAGTGGTTCAAATGGACTAATATCTTTTATATATGCTGCAGTGGATACTTACGAGTGATGGACTTTGGGTGTTTCCCCCCGTCAATGTTGTTCCAATCCTTATTGAGCTGAAAAATATAAGAAAGTTTCGTGTAATTAGCTATTATCAGTGTTGAAAAGGGTAATGTGAAAATGAATCAGAAAAAAACTGCCACCACATATTTCGTGCATGCAGAAAGTATTCAGACTTTTTCACTTTTTTCCCATTTTGTTATGTTGCAACCTTATGATAGAATCATTTGAATTAATTTTTACCTCATCAATCTACACTCAATACCCTGTAATAAAAAAGAGAAAACTGGATTATCACATTGACATACGTATTCAGACCCTTTACTTGGTACTTAGTTAATGCACCTTTGGCACGGTTAAAGCCTCGTCTCTTCGATAAAACGCGACAAGCTTTACACACCTGGATTTGGGGATGTTCTGCCATTCTTTTCTGCAGATCCTCACACGCTCTGTCAGGTTGGATGGGGACCGTTGGTAAACAGACATTTTCAGATCACTAAAAACAAATCACAAACCTATAAGTGACCATGGAAGGTGAACTCAATTTTAAGAATCATATCACCAGCATCACCAAGGTGCCTTTTTCCAACTCAGAAACATTTACAAAAATTAGAGGCTTTATTTCCCAGTCTGACTTAGAGTAACTCATGCATGCATTTGTTTTGAGCAGGCTTCTTAAATGAACACAACACATTTTTACAGTATGTATGTGTGTATTGTTTCTGTTTAAATGCACATGTTTGCTGTTTTATATTGTTTTTTGTAAGAACAAATCCTATCTCTCTCTATGTCTTGTCTGTTTGCTTACCTGTCCTTGAGTGGAATTATGTGCCCCACCATCCAGTGGTATCTTGTCACTCCTGGTTCTTCAGCCTTCTCATGATCTTGCAGGCCATGCACTGCTCAGGGTCCAGTGCTGTGTGCAGTACGGTTCGAAAAAGTGAAGAATACTGTCAATTATATCCATGTCACCCACCCTAAACCACATTCAAGTATGTTTTTCTGGTTGTGAGACAGAATCATGCCAACAAGCTAACGTTACCTGAAGCTAGTTTACTTAACTAGCTAACCAAACTCTTTGTAACAGTCCGTTTATCCACCTATAGCATTATTTAATCCATTATGAACTGTATTAAACACACTAATTAACTGATTTTAATGTAATAACATTACTTTTAAACATATAAAATGATTAATTTGTTTCCATATGTCTAAATGAAATATGTTTAAACTATGCTAAACAGAAAATTACATTAGGTTGTTTCAGAAAGTAACAGTGAAAATGTTTTCTTACCTGATATCTTCAATAATTTTACAGGATATCAATTCACGTAACTTTGCTGGTCACCACATCCCGTATGATCCTTCCTCTGTGTCCCAGTCTTTCTTTCTCCGTTGACATCCCACAAGTTAAAATCGCAGGCATATGTAAAATACTTCAGGTAATAATGCAGGTAGGGCAACAGCAGACACTAGCATACCTGCCGAGTAGCGCCTGCCCCGCTGCGGCTTCCCGCTCAAACAGACGTAATTTCAAATCCGAGGCGCGGACAGTTCTCATTGGCCAGTTCTCTGAGTGACAGGCAGATTATCCAATCATGTTCAAAGCAACGTGGGGAGACAGCCAATAGCAATGGTTTTAGCGTGGTAACATAACAAATATAGAAAAAGATGACTTGTTTTGAAAGAAACTAAAGAAATGTCTGTATTTAGTTGTATTTATAGGCTGGTATATTCAATTAACTCTTTCCATTGCAGTGTATGAATACAAATGAAATACTATATGGTAAAGTTGTAATAATACCTATAGGTTAACACAAACACACATAGACACATGGTAGGCTATATATATATATATTTCCACACTTAGTATGTTTTAAGGCCGGCTGAGAGGGGCGACGGTTGGTCATTCAATTCCTTTGTAGTATACTTACTAGTCTACAGTCAACAGAACTCCAACACATTGATCCATATGAAGCGTTTCCTCTACATTGAGTCTACTCAGAAGTGGTAGATTATTATTTGTATTATTACTATTATTTCCCCGGTTAGCCTCAACACAAGAACACACAAGTAGAGGCCCAGTGTTTAGTGGTTCTTTAATTAAAGAAAATGAAGCACCCAAATATTTTTAAAAAGTTTTAGTGCCATTCTCTGCACAATAACCCAAATGAGGACTGATGACGGCAATTGAGATGGAACAATCAACAATAATCACTGCATATATTGCTTATCGCTGGATTGATATCATGGTGACATTCTATTTACATTCAGATGGCCCATAGTATGACCCTCTTGCATTTTAACAAATCCCTGACCTTTCCTTTAGAACCACCAAAATGCCAACTGTGCAAACATGACAATGTCATTTTCCCCGAACTGTGTTGCAGTGTTATGCGGCAGGTTGGTTTAGAGTTCAGCCTTTGCCCACAGCAACACTCATTTGCCAACATGGCCATTATCCCATACAGGTTGCAACATGTTTTCAAACTTTTAACCGCATGTAGCAAGTCAATCCATTGCGAAGCCATGTCCCCTCTTCTTGTCTTTATTCTTCTGCATAGCTCAAATCCAGCAGATCCAAGGTGTTGGCCAAAGTAGTTCGGCCATTAGCCATCCTTTATATGGGACAATGTACATTTTAATTGTTCAACTGCTCACTGTAGACAGTGAATGTCTTTAAAGTATGTTAGTTGTCTATGGAAGCAAGGTAGATTCAACAGTAATTGTGCAGTTTGATAATGCACTACAGCATCATCTCCAGGCTAAATTGGCTGAGTATAACCGGGATCTCTGCCAATTTGCGTCAAAACGATGAAAAGGCTGATTTAACCCCGTAAATACCATACATTTTTGGAGGCACATTCAAGACTACTTGAGCTCTGCGTCCAGGCTGAAAAGGTTGAATTAAAGGCAGCCAACAACGCCGTTTCTCGGATAAAGAAACTGCTGTCCTCAATTCCCCCGGCTAAATGCAGTCTTTGGCTGAATTACGCATGCCCAAGACAGCATGCACTGCAGCAGCACAAGGCCTACTTTCTTAGGGCTAAACTCCCCCTCTTTCACCGTTGTGTGGATGCCCAAGACGGCATGCACTATAGCAGCACTGGGCCTCAATCACATGGGCAAAGGTTACTGTCTTTTGCCGGCTAAAGGACGCCCAAAGTAGCAAGCAACTATGGCAGAATCGGGCCTCCGTCGTTAGGGCAAACCCAGTTAATTTAACCGCCTGGAAGTGTCCATGTGGGCATAAATCTCTATAATACAGGCCAAACTGACCTCTATTTTTACTTGCACAACTTGGAATGTGGAAATCAAATGTTTTTAATAGCATTGTCATTTTCAATATTTTGAACAGTAAAGGCCTATTCCAGTTCAATGTAACACAATTAATATCACAGATAGCAAACTGACTCCCTCGGATGCGTCATAGGCTCGGATCAGTGGCTAGATGTACAGCCGTATGCACCCATATTCATTCCATTTGGATCCTTCCATAAAGCAGCTCATTTGGCCCGGATCAATTACTTTACATACCGACATATATTTAATATGCATCAATGGGGAAAAAAGAAATGCAATCGGAAATAATATCAAAAACAGTTTATTAAAAGGACATCAAATTATTTCTTGTACATGTATGAATCATATTTATTTATAATTAGTTCGAGACAATATATACACACATACATATAGAGTAAAACTATAGCTCACATTAGAACACAAGAGCTACAACTAATACAACCATAAATACCGACCACCTAACCCAAATACCACAATTCTCCCAGAGAATGGGTCGCAGTGACCTCAAGTGAATGGTGGAACTTCCAACTGAGAACTGGTGTGTGTATATATATATAATATAAATATATATTATATATAAAATAAATATATATATTTTAATTCTGTTCAGTGTGGGGATGTCGACAGTAGCACGCCTCCTGGAGCTACCCCGGTTTGCTGCCAGGTTGAACCACCTAATGGCATGCTTTAGAATCTGTTCATCAGTGGATGCATGTGTGGCATGATTCTTTCTGACGGCATCTGTAATCACACAAGCAGATACAAAATCTCATGAATCCTCAGTGCAACATAGAGCAGAAATGCAGTCTAAAATCTAGTAGCTGTCTGGCACTTAAGGTGTGCTATGCTATATTTAGAGCCAATATATCATATAACTATTATGTAAAGATATAGTCGAGTAACATTTACCCAAGTAGAGAATAAAGTTGCAATTCAAACATTTTATTTAGCACCGTTAAAAAGATCTGGGAAAGATGGTTATTCGTAAGTTTGAACACTACTCAAGACCTCTGGGTGAATCCAAATTGTTTTCATTAAATATGAGTTACTTACGCAGGAGCAAAGTCTTAGATGTCATTTGACTGAATAATTTTTTTCCATTCATTCGGGGATGTTCCACGTTTGGCATCATGTCGTCCGATCGTTGCCAGGGAGGAAATCGAAAATGGATCGAAAAAGTACGATTAATATTTGATACTTTACAGAATGTTTGAAAAAACATTTCCATCAAACATGGTATTGTCTAGTGTTAATTACATACAATAGACTTTAATCAGCTTTGTCTGAGATTCTTAAAACAAAAAAACTCACCACTCATTAGAATGTTGACGGGATCTTTGAGCCGTTGCTCAAAAAGGTCCACTTCCTCCATTGTGGTACACGGAAACGGGTCTCTCACCTCTGTAATTGTCTCCAGCATGCCTAGGATTTGAACTGGAACAGCTATATAAAAAAAACATTCGAAAAACAGTTAAAAAATGTAACGATTAAGAGATTTTACATAAAATATGGAAATATCAAGTTTTATACAATTTCATTAATGCAATCATAATAATCATATTCACTTGGATTCAATGTGACAGTGTGTATTGCATGTCTTGTATCCAATTAACAATTGTTAACATTTAAAAGAATTTAATGATTAAAAGGTTCAATTTGAATCCCATAGCCGTTTGAGGTGTTGCTCACCACAGCAGGCAATGGTGTCTGAACCACACCACGCCCCTCGCCAGGTGGGCGTGTCCCCCTGGCGTGTTCGCTGTCCTGCTGGTGATGGAGTACATGGAATAGTTAGGAGGAGGCAATGATTGGAGGGACAACTGTCCCGCTAGTGGTTGGACCCCTGTTTTGTGGGGGGAATTTTCATTTTCACTGTCTCCATCCGAGTCTCCATAGAAATGGCTAGAAAGAGATAGAAAAAAACTAATTGGTCATACTATAAAAATGAATGACAGACGCTTTATTTTATTAAGGTAAAAGTGTTCTAAAGAATAAAATGTATACATATTTACTCACACCGGCATTGGCTTCCTCTTTTTAGGAATTGCCTCCTCTTCTGACTGGAGATCTGATGTGTCGCAAGACATATATTTCCACCAAGTAATGATCTAAAAATTAAGTCACATAAACACAATGAAAAAGTACAGAATTATAAACAGAACAATGTGATTAAAATGTTGTTTCCCCCAACATATATAACAAAGTGATTTTTTATATCCGCTTAAAACGGCCAATTAATACAATATTAATATAATACCGCATGATCCAATTACTCTGACGTCACGTGTCTGCCAGTCTTGTCCAGGTTGTTCGGCGCTTCTGACAGCCTTGTCCACCCTTTCGTCCCTCGGATATTGGTTAACGGTAGCAGTAGTGCCACAAAGCTGGTATAGCTTTATGGCACTACTGCTACCGTTTTGTTAGTCAACAATTCTATGAAGTGGAACATCCTGAATTACAGAGGAAAGAAACAAACAGTGTCACTTGTCACAGAAATATAACCTTCTGTTCCAAGAACTTTGAAAAAAATAATATTTTGCAACTATTAAAGTTCTTTATAACCAGGAGTATGAAAATTTGTGTTTGAAAACACGAGGTATACCGTAAAAAAAAGAGATTAAACGGCAATAATAGGCGTGTTATACACATTGAAGAGAAGAAACTTTACTTAACAGTCAAAGTTGTATTCAGTTTCCCATCAATCACAGTGATGTAGTCAAAACATCTTGACGGACCCTCCGTCTAATGGTGGAGCTGGAGACAGGCCCATTCTTTCTGTTCATTTTATCTAAAACAAACCAAAATACAAACAATGTTTGAAATGCATCTTTTCTTTCAGGAAATATACAATATTTATTTGTTCTCAATTGTATTAATTTGTAGTGCTTATATAGCATGTCAAGTCATTTTTATAAAAACACTGTTACGGATGCGTGGAGGACCCAAACGCAGCAGGAGTCTCACGAAAAACTGAGTTTATTCTCAGTACAGGAACACAGACAACACCACACGGGAACGAAAAAAGACGATCTGACACCAGACAAACAGAAGGACACAGATTAAATACACAGGGGAACGAGACACAGGTGGAAACAATCAGGGCATGTCTGGAAACAATCAGGAAAGAAACAGACAAGCACAGGGAGGGAAGAGCAGGGAAACAGGAAACGAGACAGGGACTTCAACATAAAACAGGAAACACACAGATCCTAACAAACACTACGCTATTAAGATAGTATTTTAATGAATTAATACAAATCTGGTCATTATAAAGTTAAACAGGTTATACGGTTCCCTCTCAAATGTGTCTTTAAGTTGCTGTGAAAACATTTCCTTCCAAAGAATGTGTGCTTACCTGAGTTGTAGAGATGGCGATCAACAGTGTTGTCACTTCTGTACAACTGTGAGGATGACATTGCAAATTCTAAGTTACGTGTTGAGAACTCAATACATGCATAATTAAATTAAAACAGGTCTGTGCTGGCGCTCGCTATTAGCTCGCGAGCTAGCGCTATTAGCTCGCGAGCTAGCGCTCGTTATTATCTCGCGGGCTAGCGGTTAGCTCGCTCAGCTTCCATCGCGCACCCTTGGGTTGGAGCTTAAGTAACCTAACCACTGACAATTCAGCGCTAGCTGCAGAAGATAGCTCCATGAGAACCACACCTGGTAGTTAGCTGGACCAGCCCTGGCAGAGGGGACACGTGCAGTAGCAACATCAGCTTATACACCATCACCAACTGTGTGTGATTAAATACGATTTTTTCTTTTAAAACCGGGATGTTACGGTAATAACTTATTTACGTTGAAGTCTAACAATACCTAAAACTTCACAAAGCAATGTTAGCGGCAGCCAAAAGAAGAGGGAACTCTTAAGAAAACGAGCCATAATTCGACAGTAGCAACACAATTCAACACTTACCTAACTCGTACTTCTGGCGCAAAGAGCTGCAGTTTTGAAAATACCAGTTTGAAAAGTCGAAGGGCAACAACTTGGAGCATCCACCGCAGTCACAACGCTGTCTGATGGTGCGCGGATCCGGTGGCATGACCAAACCGAGTGCGACAGGAGGGCGGATAGGATCAACTGCTATCTGGGATGCTTCGCACTCCGCTCGTGGTGGTCATTGCCATTGTGACGGTCTTATTTCTAGTTGACACTAAATCCTATATGGCAAGTTTCTGCTGCACTGCTCTCTTGAGGTTGAAACTTTCAAGCATGTTACATGCATTTAGCTGGCGCTTTTATCCAAAAGCGACTTACAGTTAGAAGTTAGATGTCTCGCTCCGGGACACCGACACTGGACAAATACTCACGGTCGCCCTATAATGCTCCTATAAAGAACAAGTATCAAAACCTATTATTTCTTCTACTTTGTACTCTTCAAAAAAATGCAATATGTTTAATGTAATGACAAAAGTTAGCTACATTTAGATTCAGATTTACAGAGTTTGAATGTAAAAGTACACATTAATATAAATATAATATGATCTACCTTAAAATTACAAAGAAAATCGTTAAATTGTTAGTATGGACATAAACCTTCATATAAGGAGCTCCACATTTAATTACAGGTAATAATTGTTGTTTTACATGAATTTGTATGTCATTTAAGAAAACGGTAAAAAGACTGTATTAATAATACAGTCATTTTTCTTTACAAAAATGGGAAAAAAATGTTATTTTGTATTATGAGCATAAAACTTAAATTAACAGTTGGGTTGTTAATTTAAAGATAATGTCTGTAATTTCACAGAGTTTTGTATGTAATTTAAAAAGAAAGAAAAATACTGTAAATATTTAGAGTTATTTACCGTAAAATTAGGATCTTTTTTTACAGTGTGGTTAGAGACGACCAACAACAGACGGATTGGAAGCTCATTGCGCATGCGTTAAATGCGTTTAAAAAAAAAAACTAGTTAAACCTGGAATTGAATTAACTGAGTTAACGCGTTATTTTTCACAGCACTAGTTTTAAATAATGCATATAGAAAGATAATTTACATAGTGGATATTAGGGAGGAATATTCCGATTAATGTATTAAGAAGCATAGACAAGTATAATCACTGTATTATATGTGTAACTGTAATGTTGATTTTATGAGGTTTATTGTTATCACAACTGTAGGATGTGGATAGTATGAATGAGATTGGTTTTATTATGGGAGAGGTGCGTTTCCCTTGAGATCCTAGCTGGTTTCCTGTTTAGGCTCTTATTCTGAAGTCTAAAACCGGGGGTAGGGCTCTAAACCGGAAGCGGAAAGCAGCTGTTATCTCTCTTGGCGCAAAGCTCAGTCTATTTTGAAATGCTGAGCAGGAGAGAGCACGCCATCGGGGTGGTGAGTAAGAACAACACACATACTGGGAGCTTTAAGCTCACTAAATGGAGACTGTAAGTACTAATCTTATTTGCGAGACATTAGATTGGCTGTCTGATTATTGGAGGTCGACAGAAACTTTAAAGCAACCAGAAATGACTGTCAAATAAATACTCTTAAATGCATCCCTGGTGTTGAGACTTCTTCCACAAAACACATCGCTCCATCCAGACTCTTTTGAACGCCTTTACTCTTTTACCACACGGGCATACAAAAAAAAATTATGATTGCAAATGAGCATAGAGATGAATTCAATAGTAACAGCTCTAAAGAGGGCATAGCCTCGACAATTTTTTTTCCAGGAATATCACAACTAAAACCGCACCTTTTTAACCTAAAAAAAGATGTAACATGTCTTCATACTCAACGACTGAAAGCGTTTTGTTTGTTTCACAGTTGAGAATGTCATCCTCTACACATGACTTTTCACATACAGAACAATACAGAGCAGTACAGACCCTTCGAAGAAAAGAGGCAGAGGGATTGACAGCCTACTGCCATAAGCACTTATCAAACAGAACAGCAGAATGACAGCAGCGCAAAGGCTGACACGGCTGAATTAACCTTTTGTTCCAGAATGGTATAAGGAAACGGCACATCTTAGAGCTGGTATCTCGACAGCAGCCAATGTTGTCAAAATTTGCCATTTTTACCACTGGATTTTACATTTTGACCTTCACCATTCACACACACCAATGTTATTTTTAAAACAAAGTTTCAAAATCGTCAAAATACCCCCAGAATTCCTCTCAAAACTAACTATCTTATGTATAGTTTCTTATCCCCGGGAATTGAGTCCTTATAAGTACAAAAGCCTCTTAATTTTGTCCTCCAACACATCCCTCTTTTATATAAGGGCAATATCAACTATTTGAAATGTTGCATTGCTGTAAACAAGCCTTAATTATCTCAATATTCAAGCTTTTTTAAATGTTTTATTGTTCAAACATCATAGCGTTTTTAGAACTTTCAGTATTATCTGAAAACAAGATGAATTCAGACTTAGCAAATGTTTAAAGATAAGTCGCATGTCCTTGTTTGACACAAAAAGTTGCAAAATAAGCCACCAGGTTTTTATAATCCATTGCTGCAAAGTTTAGTCAGTTTCAATTGGGATATTTTTGCAGTTTGTAAAGATTGAGTTATTTATTTACAGTGATACAGTAAGATCCATAATTTAGCAGCAAGTATTGTCTGTAGAGGTCACAGGCTAATAGAGAGGAACAGTCAAAATACACGGGGCCACTGCAGACAAACAATCTATCTGTTGACTCCTGTTCTCAATTCTTTAGTTTTAAATAGATCAGCCACATACAAATCAATCACCTTTCATCCAGTAAAGCCAGTGAATGAGAAGTAAGTGTAATAATAACAGTGTGTGTGTGCTGTTTAACCTCATGTGCAAGATGGTTTGTTGCACAGAACCACCTGAGAATCCATCATTGAAAACTGTATTATATTTTGTATATATATATACATACACACAGATTACCTTTTACAAAGATAGATGATATGTATATGAAAAACTCAAATGATTATTTTTAATGGCAGCAGTGGATATGTTTGTGTTTGAGTGTTACTGGCAGTGTATGACCGAGTTAAGTTCATCAGAGTGACAGCCTTTCGAGCGGAACTGTTCTTGTGTCTGGTTAATTTGACATTGTTCTGTAGCTACCAGAGAGGATAAGTTGGAACAGCGTGGTGGAGGTGTATAAATCCTGGATGACTTTGTCTGCAGTCCTGATTCTCTGTCTGTTCCTGTCCTGTTTGGTGGCTGATCGAAACCACATATCGATAGAGAACAGACTGGCTGATTGCGGTGTTGAATTGTATCATTGAACTTCCAGAGTGGGAGCGGGAATCCTCTACATCCTCTACTGGGCTTTTTTCTTTGATGTTTAGGTTGGAAGTCCAATTCAGGTTGTTGGGGTTCACAATCTCCCAGGACAAGAAGGCTCCGACAGTCGACACACTCTCCATGAGATGATTCATTCATTTATGATTCCTAAAGAAAAACTGATTCTAAATTATGTCATTACCTTTGTCTATCTTTGAATGTATTTGGGGTCAGCTGTAGCTCATATCCTTGAGCAAGACAATGAACCCCCAGTAGCTCCCTGGGCGCTTCACTGCAGCCCACTGCTCCTTAAAAACTAAGAATAGCTCAAATGCAGAGAAGAATTTCCCCGCGGGGATCAAAAAATGCCAGATTTTTAAAATTGTGTTCTCCCTCCCTATTATCGCAAACTACTGAAGCTCTTTCATTCACTGAACAACCCCCAATGAGCTCGTCAGCAAGGCACCGCCACACAGCTCTGTTCACCTCTCTGCGAGGCTGTGGTACGACTGCAGGTGAATATCACGAAGCCGTGAATCAGAGGATATGATACATGTGTTGTCTGGCATTTCAGATCTGGAAAAAAGTGAATATGAGAATAGTTGGAGAGTGAAAACTATTGTGTGGCATTAGAAACAAGGAATTTAAAAAACACAAGTTATCATGTCATTTAATTGGGCTTAAACCTACTCCATGTCTTTTTCGGTAATCTCCATACCCAGTAGCTGCTGTTAAGACAATTCTTTCGAGAGAGCGGTGCACACAACATTTAACATCTACAGTAGCGCAGGTAATGGGTAAAGAAGGAGGAGACGCAGGTCAAAGACCGAAGCTGTGAGGATTGTTGCCTGGATGTCCATTGCTCTTCACCTTGCTGAGCCACGAATGTAAAACCACCAACCAATCACATGGTCAAGTTTGCAGACGACACAACTCTGGTCGGTCTCATCACCAAGGATGATGAGACCCTCTATAGGAGGGAGGTCAGCCTTCTAACCACGTGGTGCGGAGACAACAACCTCCTTCTCAACAACAGCAAGACCAAGGAGATCGTTGTTGACTTCTGGAGAGGCCACACTGAACGCCCACAACTGACCATCAACGGGGCTGTCATCGAGAGAGTGAGCAGCACCAGATTCCAGACAGGGATGTCTATATGTCTACATGGGACAGGGATGTCTTTATGTACAGATTTATGTACTGTCTGTCGCGTGCGTTAAAAAGAGAGGGCTCGTCAGTTGAAGTGGGAATACTGGCGAGCAACTCCACCTGCCCTCCTGCCCAGAGCCCTGTCTCACTCTTTCGGCTAAGCTCTGCCTACCGTCCGGTTCGCTCCCGATTCTTGCGCTCATTTACTCCAAGGCAGAACAGAGTTTTTTGGACTCCTCCTTTGCCTCTGCCCATAGGATTCCCGTGGAGGAGTTGGATACTTGCCTCTGGTGTCAGTCAGTCCATTTGCCAACCTAGCATCTTCTCCGTGAGTAGCCCGTTAGTTACCCGTGAGTTTGGCCTGTCAGATATTCCTGTTCACTTTCACCTTCCTACCAGAGTTGAGCCTCGGGTTTCACCTGCGTGAAGAGGACCTCCCACTCGTTCCACGGAGATCAGCGGTGAGGCTTATATAGCCTGTGTCAAGCCGGGCGTCACACAGTTGAGCCAGCCTGCCAGTCAACCTGCCGTTAAAGTCACTTTCCGGATCGAAGAGGGGTTTGTGGACTTCAAATAGCCACTTTCCGACTCGGATCGGATTATACACTTGTTTAACGGCCACCTTTCGGAACGGAGCGCGCATGCTCCCATTTGACTGACAGTTCGCTGCCGTCAACGTCAGTCGTTCCTCGGATCGCGGGAACGTGCCTCAATTGACCATTTTTCTGTCCACTGTTGAATTAGACAATTTACTAAAGCAATATGTAAATTAGGATTTACTAATATACCATAACTTCATACATGTTGTTATAGAATGTGTGTTATTGTTTAATAATTTACAATATTGTTTGGTAAGTGTCTGTGTATTATTGTTTAATGCATTGCTGTAACACACTGGTAAAGATGAATCTCTTTGTGTTCCAAGAACACAGATCAGTGGCAGAAAGGAATCCCCTCCCCCCCCCGGCATGGAGAGAGCCCCTGAAGGAAACCACATTCATGCATGTCAGAGGGCAAATGGTGGCCGGAGTGATGACATCATGTGGATATGCAAATCTACCAACAGCCAGACGGCTCGGCCAATGAGCGAATTGGGGAAAGGTGTTACCAAGACAATGTATCCAATGAGAAGTGGATATTTCCCCTGGGGCCGGGACGCCCGGGAAATACAAAATGAACTTTCGGATGCTGCGAGACACTTCTTTTAGGTAGAGCAAGAGACAGTTAACTACGATTGGTATAGCCAGGAGTGGTCTGTGGATTGTGAAGCCTTAGAAGTCCTCGGCCGAGAATTTATACTCTGAATCTGAACAGTTATTAGTTATTATCAACGATTGATAATACTTTTTATTAAATACATTTTATTAGAACTTTTCGACTCCGGACATTTTCTTCGGTTCAGCACCAGGGGATTTCTGAATACATAACACCACTGTCTGTCCCTGTCTGCACCTGGATATCATTGTTTGTTTCATGTTTCATCTCTTTAAATAAACACTGTAAATAAGAAAGAACTCTGCTGTCCTGTAGCTGCATTTGGGTCCGTGAACACACCAAGTCTTAACATAAGTGGAAAGAAAGATTTGCAGAGGAACAGAAGGTGAAGGAAACAGAGAGGGGGAAGCAAATGGAAGATAAGAGACCGAGACAGAACAAGTTAGAAAGAGTGGGACTCTTCTTTGCTCATCAGTGAAGGTCAACCGCCTGCAGTTGCCACCGAAAAGGGGCTATCGCTGTCGCCTCTCTCTGCTCTTGTTTCTCAACACCAGCTCCGGCAGAGTCTCAGTTTTGATGTTGCACAGAGACGAGAAAACAAAAACACAGGTCGCTGAAAGAGCTCCAACTTCTGAAAAGAAAAGAAGAAGAGGGAAAAAAACAAAAGGGAAGTGAATTTGTCCCTAGATGGGCATTTGTTAAATGTCAGTGGTGCAGCCAAGCCTGTTGATGTGTGTGTGCGCACATGTGTGTGTTTCAAAAAGAGAATACGAGAGAGGGACCCTCAAACTGAGGAGTATAGCACTGTTACTGCTACCATAACAATAAGGCTTTTTCTTCTTTTTGACATGGAATGTGAAACCATGCATGAATAATTTGCCTAAAGACAAAGCGAGTACAAACTGAAACAGAAAGTCAAAGATTTATTCAGATTAAAGAATAGATATGACAAGAGAGTTGTTTGAATTTGCAGAGCTGCTCTGGTTCTGCATTGTTGCTGTTGCTTCCAAAATAATGAAATGTACTGCATGCCCCCTGGGCTTTTGTAATTGGAAACTTTTGGGGGTCATCAGAGGATATTTGGTTATTTGAATGTGCCTACAATAAGGAGTTAAAGGGACTATTCCAGGTCATTATATCTTGTTTATTTCTGTAGTGTTTGGCTTTATCTTATCCATCAGTTACAATAACATTGTTCTCTCCATAGTATTTGCTCAGACCTGGGAGAACGATCTCCTCAGACTAATGGAGCATAGGACACGGTCAGACAGTCTGACAGGTTGTAAACAGGCCAACAGTTTATCCAGATCATTTTAACATGGGGAAAACTATGGATGCACCTGATTGTAGAGAAGGAGCCATATATGCATTGTTTACTTTTATTTATCATGTTACTCGTTTTCATAATATAATGCAGTTAAAACAGAGCCCATTAAAAAAAATATTTTCTATTTATATCAAACTGCACAACATGGTTCATTAAATATTATTATTTTGAATGAGAGAACAAGAGAAAGGTTGAGTTGATATGAGCCGATTAAGCAAGACATTCTCACAGCATCCTCAGAGGATCAAGACACTTACCCCACATTTATGTGTGAATGTTAGTTGCTCCTGATGGGCAGGTGGCACCTTATCCACTGTCATCAGTGTATGAATAAGTGTGAATGATGTCATGTAGTGTTAAAGCGCTTTAGGTAGACGGAGGACCAGAAAAGCGGCATACAAGTACAGGTCCATTTACCATTTACTATTACTCCCAACTGCAGTTTGGTCAGTGGCTCTTTGCTTCTAACTATGATTCTCTCGGTACCCCTCTAGCGTCAGTTTTGTGTTTTAAAGAAATACATTGGTGTATAAAGAAACCTACATTTTCGGCTCGTCATATAGAAACAGTTTATTTTCAGAAAAAAAACTCTAATGTAGGTTAACTTAGTTTTTAGGTTTACTTGGTTAGGTTTAATAATTACTGGGTCAGGCGTATGAAACGATTGTGGCCAATCTGTTCGTTCCGTCTCACTGTCTGATACCGATGGGTTTACAGTCTGTTGCGTCCTATACAGACGATAAGTTGGGAATGAGACGTGTTCGAAAGCATCGAATGCTCAAGCACAGCTCAGTCACCACAGAAGATATGAATATGATCTCATCGTAATAATGACAATCCTTCACAGACAATTTACAAAAATGCCCATATGCAGAGTCAAATAGCATAAACTGAGACCGACTTAATGATTCACCATTATTCGTGTGATGAACTTTATGATACCACTCATGTTCTGAAATGAACCTCTCTGTGAGAGCCAAGAAGGCTAAAAAAAAAAGCCTGACAGCTCAGTGTGTGGTGACAGGCGTTTTCGTATTTCGCTCGTACAAAAAGACATTTAATTGCATGAACAGTCATCCAATCCAATCGTCCAATTATAAAGGGGAGGGGGGGTCTTGTGAAACACAGACAGTTGTTTTTTACACATTTGTGCATTTTAATTCAGTGCAACTTCATTTCAAACACACATGTTAATTACTTAGATCATCTGTGACTAAATGTGGCCCAAAATTGTTGTGTGTACTGCAACTAGAAGACACTGCACCACAATTTACAGTATACAAGGTTGTTGTTTGCATTGAATCAGAAGGTGAGCATGCTAATTATCTATTGATTGTGCACCCCGGTCTCTGGAAATGACGACACCTTTTTTAAATAGAGTATGTAAATAATGCACACCACATGCTGTGACCTTTGGAGTGAGCAGGAGAAGGATGCTGCTCTCTTTGGTTCTGATCAAGCCACTCTCAGGCGTCTCCCACCAAGTGGATATGTTATGTATATTGATGCTGCTCTGTGTGTCTTTTCATGTCATTAAACATGTCTGAGGTGCGTGTGTGTCTGTGTGTGTGTTTAAATGGTGCCTTCCCATGGATATTATGTTCTTGTAATCCTCAGGTGCTCCGTTTATGGGTGCTCTCATGGGTCTGTGTGACCTGATCCTTGTGGGTCTGTCTACAGGCATGTGTGCGTGTGTGTGTGTGTGTGTGTGTGTGTGTCCCATCATTCAGTGCTCTCATTTGAACATGTGTTGTACGGTCACAGGAAGGGGAACCGCTCACTTCACTAATGTGTGTGTGGGTCGCCAGTGTTCCGGAAGCTCTGTGTGTGGTGTGGTTGCAAACGGAAAGCAGCTCTCTTTGTTTGTGTCTTTGTATGGTGTGGTCAACAAATCTGGTTTCGTGAGCCTCTCTGCAAAAAAAGGAAAAAGAAACCAAACCAGCTGAAATGAAGGTGGAGGCTTTGCAGACCTCCCACGGAGATTATGCTCCAAGCGTTAGATGGTCAGTTGATGGTCACCAGTTTGAACTCTGCATCCCGTCAACAGTTATCAGCCACCACAGCAATTTTAATGCCACCACTGCTTCATAATACGTGATATGAAAGATGTCATTGCAAACCAAACTTGGGATTGGTAGCAAACATTATGGCTTGTGGAATAAGCAAAAACAACCAAATTACCCTAATTTACTGAGAGAGAACATTTAAAAAAAACTATATATATATATATATAGACATATATGTCTATATACAGTATATGTAGCATATGTCCTCTTTCTCATATGCACACAGAGCCAACTTGTCTCCCTGCTTTACTAACATTATCAAGAAAAAAAAGCTGAAATACAACGAATCTAGAATGAACTTGCTTCGTCTCATAAACAGAGTGATGAAAGACAGTATTTTGTTTTTTAAAAATGTAATTTTCTCCTGGGCACATTGAACCCTTCCTTCCAGTCCAAAGATCTGTTTGAAGTACAACAGCCTTGTTTTAACCTCAAACTAAAGCTGTTGAAAAGCATTTTATTATATAGCATACTAAAATGTATTTATAAAATTGAAATAGTGTATCGGAAAACCTACAAAAAGAAGTATACATGACAAGATACATGATTTACAATGGATGGCAAGATCTTACTAGTTAAGTGTATACTGAGAATCAAAGACCACAATACTGTAAATCCAAATACTTTTACAATGATACTATGATAAAACACTTGATGTAAAATAAAGCTATTAATGTGTATGCAGCCTAACATCAAAATACACCACCAAAAACATTTAAAAAAAATACTAATGGTTATTCAATTCAGTTCATTTCATATAGCCCAATATCACAAATTACAAATTTGCCTCAGACGGCTTTACAATCAGGACCTATATGACATCCCTGTCCCAGGACCTCACGTCAGATCAGGAAAAACTCCCAAGAAAAAAGAAAAACCCTTTCATAGGGAAAAAAGGGAAGAAACCTTCAGAAGAGCAACAGAGGAGGATTCCTCTCCCCGGGTGGACAGAAGCATTAGATGTCATGTGTACAGAATAAAGCAGTTATAGTTTTCTTTTTTTGTTAAAGCAATAACAATGTATTTTTTATTTTATACACAACTTTCATTGCAAAGTAGTTTCACCCAAATCACCTCAGGTTCATCCAACAACATGTTTGCCTGTAATAAAACAATTCCCCAGTTTCTTTAGACTATCCACAGGCCCAGGTCCCAGCACTTTGAAACGATTTGAGTGTCCCCCCCCTAAAAAAAAGGCAGATGCTTCTTTCCTAAACAACATTTCCGACAAACTTTTCATGAGGAATTTAAATATTGCAGATCCTATGATACAAGGGAGGGTCAAAACCACTGTAGCTATTGTGTAATGGGTGTGGCTGTACTCGTGGACACACTCCAGTGATAAAATCGACTTAGGAATGTAACAGATCTTTTAGTGCCCTTTCTTTCCTACAAGCTCAGCAGCCCCCCAGCCTCTTTCATCTCCTTTGCCATGGTCTTTAAATATCTGTCAGCAAATTCCCTCTGCATGCCTGTCATGCATCGCTTTTTAACCCAGTCACATGTTAGTGCCTTTGCTTGTGCGGTGCAGCCTTGAAAATAAATTCTGAAGGATTTACAGTCCATCAAAGAAAATGAATCATTGCATTTTAATCCTAATTCAGGGATGCAATGCTGATGCACACCAGGGTGCCCTACCTGCCTTGGTTGCATTGTGCTTCCAACAGCACTGTAGCTGTGGAGAGGCGGTGATCACAAGTCGGAGTGGTTGTCTGCTGCAGCTAAGGAGTGGTCTGGATGAACTGACGGGTGTTCTGCCCCTGTTACACTGTTTTCTTCGTGTTTTTTAATCACCCCTCTGGACGTTTCTTTCAGTTGGCTTGACAGCTTCAGTACAAATAACAAGTATTCATCAAATGCTGCCTCAGAACACGTCAAATATGTTTTGTTATTTTAGTTACGTTTTTAAATATATTTCTAATATGTTATGACACTGAAAATCATGTACTCTAGATTGCTTTGGTGAATGTGTTTAGTTTGTTTTTCTTTCTTGAGTTAATTAAAACTAGACTTAATTATTAACCCAACATAAGGAGTTTGCATTCTACTGACTTTAGTTTCTTAAACTTACATTATGACGTTTGTTGTGGTTAATAAAAAATAATATTTTGTCTTAATAGTAACTTTATTAACTGAATCTTTTGACAGAAACAAGGAAACAAATGTAAATGCACATTGAAAGAGTGATGATGCATCTTTTAATGGAAAAAGTACAAAGCTGTTAAAATAGAAGGATATGAAATGAGGGGGAAAACGCAACATTTCGGACCAAAAGGACCTTTGAGAGACTGATTTGGGTTAGTTGCATATAATGGGAGGGTATTTCACTTCTCGCACTAATAACAGCCAGGCATAGCCACGTAGTTGAACAGATGGTTATGGATCTGCTTTATTCGAGCAGTTGGGGGCTAAGTTTGTTGTTAAAGGGCACATTCACGGTAAATGCTCAGGGAGGAGAAGTCATAAGTCTTTTCTTCCTTTGAACAGATTTTCCCCTGTTGGTTTTGGGCTGGTTACCTTATGGTCGATAGGGCCGTACACGCCTTAAGGCAGCTGCTTCATTACTTATATCCAGCGACTTAGGACCACGAACAGTGCGATCTCAATGACACATCACTAAAAGCACCGGAACCAAGGGGATTCCGCCCAAAGTCAGCACTGTCAGATTTAATCATTGTCACTCACCAAAGATGAACGTTGTCCAAGATCGCTGCCTTCTATCTGCCATCTAAATGTGAACGTGACTTTTGTGAAGGGCTTTTACAGTTGGTGACCTTGCAGCTGTGTAGAGGAGAGGAGGGGAAATAATCACTGATGAATGTTTATTTCGCTGGTCTAGAAACAGTAATTGTTTTGACAAGGAGAAATGTGGAAGAGCGATGAGGAAAAAGGGGCTGAGGCAGAGATGAAATTTAATGTGTGAGAGGAAATAAAGGTAAAATATATCGTCACTCCACGTCTGATTATGTTGCCGCCGCGTACATGCTGGAAAGTGGGAAGTAAACACACTTCAAAGTAGATAGAGTGCAGCGTTATCTACCAGCAATGAAACTATTGCACTTACATGGTGCTGGAATAAAAGTATGCCATAGAAAATGCACAGACGTACGTTTCTGTTGAGGTATGAAGTGTTCCAAGAGCATGCAGAAAATTGCCATGGAAGCCACAATTTTTTTTAAATGTATCATTATGTGAAAAGTGAGGCTCCTGCATGGGATCCAAGTGCTTTACTGATAAATTCCACAGGTCAAAGGGACCATTGATTTTTAGTGAAATGATGTCGCCTGTGATATAAAAAATGTGTAGGACACAGGTCTAAGCCACACAAGAGAGTAGAGAGTGGGTTCAGCATATCAATTCAGTTTAGTACTTCTGTTGCATTACTATTTCTCTGAACGACATTGAGATGAAAGTGCAAAGACCGTAGCAGAGTTTCGGGTATCGATGGAGAAGTTTATGTCATAAATGTTTTGAATCTGACATTACACTTCACCACATATGATCCAGGGACCACCAATTGTGTTCCAGTGTTAGTTTTACCAGGTTATTTAGGCTACTTGACACATTTGGGCTCCTCCGACAGGAACAAAATTTCGCACCATAAATAATTTAGTCACTATGGTGACAATGTGATTAATATTTTCTTGTTAGATGGTTTACTCGATCCTTGAATCAGCCTTTTTGTTTATGCACTTGTATATGTGTGTGTGGGTGTGTGTGTGTGTGTGTGAGTGTGTGTGTGTATTTAAACCTTGGCCATTAATGTTTGTTAACTTCAAACCAACTAGTTTTTGTTGCCCAAACTTGGACGTTAAAAAGAATTGGTGGTCGATGAGGAAAAAAGCCCATATGAATTATTATTGTCCGTAAGGCAATTAAATGTGGTCCTCTTGCTTGATTTATAGTGTATCTTTTCTTTTTTCTATGTGGTGTGTGTGGGGGGAAATTGTTTTTTAAAATGTTAGTATAAAATCCTTTGCGCCAACGCTTGTGAACGCTGTCCAGCATGCTGATCCGGTAACTCGCTGTCACTGGGGCCAGTAAGTCAAACTCCCAACACTGGCAGGGACTAATGGCCAATAATTAGCATGACTCATTGGCCTCATACTTTACATTTAGTGTTATGGTCAATTTAACCCTCCTATTATGTTGAAAAGCCATCCATTATGTTATGGGTCAAATTAATCTGCACTGTTTGCACACTCAGATTTTGACATGCTCGAGAATACACCTACGGTCATGTACCTAAATGAGGAAAAGTCATTTCAGGGAAGAAATGGAGACAAATTAGTATTTCAGGCGCCAAAAGCAGAAATGGATCGAATTGACCTCCTGCATAATGGGAAGGTTAAGTGACGTTATTGTTACCATTTTGTCATGTTTTGCAAACATCTGCAATATAAACTGTAACTAAAGACATTTTTATGCTTGGTGTGTTTTCTTCATGTGGATTAGATTCAACGATATTACACTATAGTTGTTCTTACTGCATTTTTTATGATGCATTTCTGTTTCTGTTTGCATTCCCCTTCCTGTCTTCCCTTGTCTCACTTACTGTCTGAACCATACTTAATTACCAATAAGAACTCGGCCAGCTGTATCATTATTTTCTACAGTCTGAATGCACAATGAGGCAATATGACTGAACGAAGAAAGTATAATCCCCCCCCCCTCCCCAATGTCTGCTGAAACTCAGACCAGGAAATTAATTTGACAAATGGTGGCTGGCCTTTGCACCGTTCAGTTCAACACTTGGCAGAAGGACGCTTGGTGGCTGACGTGCATTCTTACCCACATATGTGGACAATATGAAGGCGTGCATGTGTCACATCAATCACAAACAGATTCATCAATCCCTCGTAGTTTATGAACAGCTGTTAATCTGTTAGTCAGCTGAGAGTGACAGCAACTGTAAAATGAACACTGGATGATTTTTTTGACCTAGAATAAAGTGTGTTTACCTTCCATGAAGAAATTCAAAACATGGGAGGACCCCCATTCAGAATAAATCCCATGTTGCCTGGCATATCATTCTTTGTGTTTTGAAATACCACATTATCATGAGCAGAATGGCAGCAAAGCGGGAAAAAAGGTCCTTTAAAGACTGTTACTGCAGCTAAAAGAAAGGGGTGCTGTTTATATGGCCGGTAACAATGCAATACATCGCAGAATATGGCAGAAAAAAATTATATTTGATGTTACTCTGTTTTATACAAATTTCATTCATTACCTGCCGCCTGTGTCCATATAGCTCTCATAGTTACTGATCAATGAAGATCAAGCAGCAGAACCAAATTGTGCCATGAAACCAAATTGTGCCATGGTACTCTCTTCATGTACTCACTAAAAGCAAGAAAAGAGCTCACATCACTCCTGCATTAGCTGCTCTGCACTGGCTCCCTGTAAAATCAAGAATTACTTTTAAAATTCTTCTCTTAAAGCCCCATAATGGAGTTTTCGCTTTTAGCGCCCCCTTCAGTTTTGGAGGTATTTAACGTTTACTTCAGTGTCGTAAATACCCAGTTACGATAGATGCAGCCTCGCATACACTTGTATTGATGACCAGACGAAGTCAGAAACCAAGAAATGATGTCAACCGATATGGTAAGAATATTCAAAGATTTTACATAAATATGACTGCATAGTTTTATTCATTGTGATATCGGAGATGAATGCTAACATAACCAAAAGAATGACATTTAGTTTAGATGAAATACCGATCGCGTTTTCAGCCTATATACGTTGTTTTCTAAATGTTTGAATGTGGAGTATGTGATCGAATACAATATTGTTGACAACACCAAAAAGCTACATATTCATAATTTACATTGGAACGTGTAATTCATTACAAGAGACTTCGCTTGCTTCGCCCTTATACTGTAGCTGCGAGCGTGGACTGGCACTATATGACATTGCGTAATCACTGCCAGAAAGCAGGTCGAAGTACATCCGCCCCGGATCGGGCGGCCCCAGAATCCTACATAGCGGAGTTATTTCCCCACAGACCCCCGATGGCAATAGCGGAGGCGCAAATCGCCATATTAAAAGTCATTGTAGCGGCACAATTTTTTTCAAGCTGTTATTTTAAGGTACAATTGTTGCATAATGTTACTTTAACCTACAAAGCGTTGATTGGTGATGCACCATCATATCTTAAGGAGCTTGTAGTACCATATTGCCCCACTAGAGAGCTGTGCTCACTAAATGCGGGGCTACTTGTGGTTCCTAGAGTCTTAAAGTAGGATGGGAGCCAGAGCCTTCAGTTATCAAGCTCCTCTTTTATGGAACCAGCTTCCACCTTCGGTCCGGGAGGCAGACAAAGTTTCTCATTTAAGAGTAGACTTAAGACTTTCCTCTTTGACAGAGCTTATAGTTAGGGCTGAATCAGGTTTGCCCTGGTCCAGCCCCTTGATATGCTGCTATAGGCTTATAGCTGCTGGGGGACGTTTTAGGATACACTGAGCACCTATCTCCTCTTGTCTCTCTCCTTATGGATGACTTTTTATCTCTCTATTGCACGTTACTAACTCTGCTTCCTCCGCAGAGTCCTTTTGACTTCATAGACCCTATCTGCCTGATGGATCATCGAGGTCTGGATCGTGGAATATGCCTACTACCAACTATGCCATTGCCCTGTTGAGACTCCGCCCACTGTTGAAACTCCGCCCACTCCTCCTCTCGACCTCCATCTACCTGATGGATCGTGGAGGTCTCCATCGTGGAATATGCCTACTACCAACTATTCATACACTCCGTCATATTCATTGAATGTATTTTAAACTCTAAATCTGTCCTTCTGTACACATGACATATATTGCACCTGTCCATCCTGGAGAGGGATCCTCCTCTGTTGCTCTCCTGAAGGTGTCTTCCATTTTTCCCCCGTGAAGGGTTATTTAGGAGTTTACCTGATCCGATGTGAGGTTTTGGGACAGGGATGTCTATGTGTACAGATTGTAAAGCACTCTGAGACAAATTTGTAATTTGTGAAAATGGGCTATACAAATACACTGAATTGAATTGAATTCATTAATATATTTATCTGATCATGAAGAAGAATTGGCAGAAGACGAAAGCCAAGTGAAGCTTTCAGAGACACGGTTGTGGAGCTGACCACCCACACACACAGCCATTGCGAGTAAACAAATACACCATCAGATAAATGCAAGAACTGAAAAAAAAAGTGTTCACGTGTTTACATGTCACATAAATCTTGTTCGTCACGAATTTCCAGAGAGAAGAATGTTAAAATCCGGACGGACAATATGGTAGAAAAGAGGATTTTTCTTTAAGCAGCAATAAAACCACTAATTGAGAGACAACATTTCTTTCAAGAGCATCCTGGCCAAGAACGGCAGCAGCACGAATACCTTGGTTGCAGATATTTAAAAAAATAAAACAGTTAAAAAAAGAGTGAAGATTGTGAGTGGAAGGAAGGATGGAACAGCGAGACTTCAGAAAGCCACAGTTGGGAGAATGCAACCTGTGATGACAAATTGGTGATAAGCGAGTGAACACAAAGGGTACGTATTAACACGCATTCCTCTCTATGAGCAGGATTACATGCAACACTGTCCTTTTTTCATGTAAATTGTGTAAATTCCTATTATTTTGAAGGGCATACTGTCAGCAAGAAGTTTCAGATTGCATTTCTCTTAAAATCGACACTATGATTTATTTTTTTACCTTCCACTCGATATAGTTTAAACCTTATTTTATAATTTATTTCCCCTTTACGCGGCGAATAGCTGTGTGACAATCAAAATGTACTGTTGAAAAGGGAGGCCGGCCGAAAGAACATGCAGCAGAAAGATAAAAACATGAATTATTTCTGATGAAAATGCCTTGGATTTTCAGATCCTGAGTTGTTATGGCCAGGAAGGCACTTTGTGTCTCATCGTGTATCTTCACTCATTAGGCGCACCCAGGATGCAACTCCCAAGAGTTAATTTAAGAGAACTTCGCACTTCAGAGAAACAAAGACATCAGGTCCAACCGCTGAATACAATTTACCCTTTTCTTTGCTGAACTTGTTGGGAGAGATGGACATATTCCTGGCTATGTCACAATGATGATGCTGAATAACTGTGTGGCTGACTTTGCATGTGGCTGTGCACGTTAAACTAGTCCGACAGACTAAAAATGATGACTGCAATACTAAACACAACACGCTACCCTCTGTAAATAATGTAGGATATATTTATGAGGAACATAATGTAATTTGGTAATTTGTCAAAATATACTGGATTATTATGGTTTCTCACCACCGTTTGCATCGTACGGATGTATCCCTTTGGATCCTAAACATTCCAATGAGTCCCACCAATCACTAATCATTACCAGTTTTTTGTCTCAATCATTTCATCAGAAATTGGCAAAAGGCTATTAATTAGCTTCAGACTTTCATTAACCTGGCGAAAATCATATAATTTGTCCCTATATTGTGTGATGAAAAAATACATGATTGAAAAGCAAATAAACCAAACAATGTTGGGTATCTTCACTTCTACTTGTTATAACAACTTATCTATGAATAGAAACAATTAGTAATACAGAGAATAACCTTTTCAATGGAGTTCTGTTTTCTCCCGCGGTACATTCATTTTGTTCACTGTCTGTCTGCGTGTGTCTGTTGATAATTCCTATCATTCAAAGGCATGAATGCCTTAACACACTGGGGGGGCATGACACACAACTTGAAAATGTGAAATACTGGCATGCGAATATTTCGCATTAAAAAAAATCCTTCATAGCAGCAGATATGTAAAGTTGCGATCATTGCAGCACTTTTAGAATACATTATTCAAATAGAGTCACACAGTCAGAACCATCTACTGAGATCATTAAGACCCAGAGCAGTGTCTTGCAGGTTTGCTTGAGGTAAATAATTGTACACAGAAAGTAAGTTATTTTTATTGAGTTTAATTTTAGCGAAATGCTGTTTTACATCTTGGTTTTGTACCAATGAGCCTCCAAAGATTTTTTAACTGGGACTCAGTTAATTTTAGCAATAAAAATGGAAATAGGGTTAGCATATAGGTGCTGGTTAGGCATGTAGTGATGATGGTAAATGTCAAATCAATGACGGTCCTCACAAGTTGCAGAGAAAGTTATCTGGAGCGGAGAAAATTATTCATATTTGTAATTGGAAAATGTGTGTAGGAGAAAAAAAATTTCCTTGGAGGCCACATTTGACCCAGACGATTATTTTACCAGAGTTAAATGTGCCACCCTGAGTGCATGGAGCACATTTCTATCATATTAATCTCCGCATACATCTCTTTATCGCCGAACAAATACAAAAGGTACCGGTGGTTCAGACGCTCTGACGGTTTCTGGCAAAGAAAGATGATTAAGGGCTGAACTATAACTATTTTTCATGGCAATGGTTTAATTTTTCATGGGAGCTGGCACAAAATGAGGTAAATTACATCAGCAAAGACAGCTCATTAGTCTTAGAGAATGATGAGTGCACTGCTTAGGGCTACAGCTTAAAAAAGGCTCTGCTAAGGGATTACAATATTGTAACCAAGAGAAAATAGCCCCTTTATAAGTCACTTGGTAGTTGGTGACATAGCTTAACAACCGGTACACAGTAGTTACACACAACACACACACACATATTGCTTTGCACTCAAGTGCATTTGAAGCTCACGTAGCTTCTGTCGGATTAAGATTTGTTTTTTGACAGGTAGCAAACCACAGTTTCGTCTAATAGCTTAAAAGTCCCCATATTAAATTGAGATCATCATGTCTGGTGGAGGTGCTACGTAAATACTGTTAAAGTATAAAAACGCTCAACACCGTCATCAGTTCCTGGGAGAGTGTGGCAGCTGTGTCTGATTTGGCCTCGGCTGCTGGTGATTGGCAATCAGTCAGCAGCCGAGGCCACCCTTATAAAAGCTCCCACTTGAGAGTGGAGGAGAAAGGTGAGCAGAGGTGCATGTTTGGCGGTCTGCTCAGTGTGTGTTTCGAGAATTAAAGCATGTCTTCGAGCAAAACCTCTCTGTGTCTGGCGGATCCTTGGTGCTGGTGGGGGAAGCCCACGGGTAGCGGCAGCAGTCGTGCTACAGTGGAGCCCAACGTGGGGCCCCCTGGAACCCAGTGCCTGAAAGGGATGGAGCCAGACCAGGAAGAAGAGGAGCTGATGAACAGCTTGGGCCAGATGCTGGCCAGAATCGAGGAGATGGGGCGGGCACAGGAGAGCCGCCGGTTCCTCGGGACCCTCCAAAGCCCGCCGGCACTGTGGCAGACTCACATTCCCCGGGACCCGTCGCCGCAGCCGACCCCCGAGGCTCAGCTGCCGACTCCAGAGCACCAGGACCCATCGGAGCTGCCGAACCCCGAGGTCCGGGACCCGTCGGAGCTGCCGACCTCCGAGCCCCAGGACCCGTCGGAGCTGCCGACCTCCGAGCCCCAGGACCCGTCGGAGCTGCCGACCCCAGAGCCGACCCAGGAGCCGTCGGAGCTACCGACTCCAGAGCCCCGGGACCCGTCGGAGCTGCCGAACCCCGAGGTCCGGGACCCGTCGGAGCTGCTGACCTTCGAGCCCCAGGACCCGTCGGAGCTGCCGACCCCAGAGCCCCGGGACTCGTCGGAGCTGCCGACCTCCGAGGTCCGGGACCCGTCGGAGCTGCCGACCTTCGAGCCCCAGGACCCGTCGGAGCTGCCGACCCCAGAGCCCCAGGACTCGTCGGAGCTGCCGACCTCCGAGCTGCCGGGCCCCGGGACCCGGCGGCGCTGCCGACGACCCATGGTCCCCGGGACCCGGCGGCGGAAGGCCGACCCTGGTTTCCCAGGACCCGACGCCGCTACCAACCCCTGATCCCCGGGGCCCGTCGGCGGCGCCTGTTACCCCTGCCCCGTCCCCATCTCGGCTGGCTTCAGCTCCCGTCCCCATCCCAGTCGACCCCAGAGCCCCACGTCCTGAGCCCGGTCCCACAGAGCCTCCTCCCGAGCCCGGTCCCCCAGAGCCCCTCCTCCGCCCAAGCTCTCATGGGGGGGGGAGGGGGAGTAGGCTAGGCCGGATGGAGCCCCGGCCTAAATCGAGTGGTGGGGAGTGTGGCAGCTGTGTCTGATTTGGCCTCGGCTGCTGGTGATTGGCAATCAGTCAGCAGCCGAGGCCACCCTTATAAAAGCTCCCACTTGAGAGTGGAGGAGGAAGGTGAGCAGAGGCGCATGTTTGGCGGTCTGCTCGGTGTGTGTTTCGAGAATAAAAGCATGTCTTCGAGCAAGACCTCTCTGTCTGGCGGATCCTTGGTGCTGGTGGGGGAAGCCCACGGGTGGCGGGGGCAGGCCTGCTACAGAGAGGTTCTGCTAAATTCTGTGTCGTTTAATATTGGAATTTTTGACCAATCAGAGCAGGCCAAGCTCTATATGAAAGGGGGCTCAAAAGGGCGGGCGCTAAAGCGGAGGGTGAATAAAGATATATTTTGAACAGGGGGTGTTGTCGGAGGGAAAAACTACGATTGATTTGAACATTTGCAGTTGCCAGAAATATTTTCCATTTCATGTGTCCTTTAGAATTTGAGGCATTTGCCTCCTGTGATTCTGCATGACTAACCATGGACGTTTGGCACAGACTGTCTGGCTCGATGCCATTTCAACAGAACACATAGCTGTCAAACGCTGTTGCTCCAACCGAAGATGTGACGGTGGTTATTAAATGCTACATGCTAATGAAACGGTTTCTACGTCAATTATTTCGCCCTTTTGTTTCCCGTGACGGGATAGCAGGAAGAAAAAAAATAACCGTCGCACACTGTCAAAGCGAAAAGGGAGCAGACTAAATGTTAAACTAAAGACTGTAATCAACCCAAAGGTCACCTATCAATTAATCAATGAATACAGGTGAATAGGATCCAAATGTATTTAAATTTATTCACCGACTATAATTGCATGTACCAGGACTTTGACATGTCGGCTGGTGCACACAATGTTCAGTCACAGCAGAACATTAGCTGGTGTCAGTCACCCGATTGTCTGCACTGTGCATTTACGTCTTTTGTTGATACTGCCAGCCATGTACTGCTCTCATTTTGTCACTTGCACCAAAAATCCTTTTCATCTACCTGTGCAATTAAGGAAAACAGTGACTTTATGAAAGAAATAAGGCAGTGAGGGTGGGTAAAAAAAGTGATGTAAAGGGTTAATATTTATGGAGGCGGAAGCTGAAGAGTGACATCCAGGGAGTTGATGGGGGTAAATTAAGAGAAAGAATGAGGACGGTGACATTAGAAAGAGGATACAAAAAAAGGGACAAGGATGAAAATAACGGCAATACGAAATTGAGAAGAAGCCAGGAAAGGCAACTACATCTTCGAAACGGAAGAGGAAATTAGTTATATACGACTCGTTAGCGTTAATTGGTCCGAGTCTATCACCTACACAGAAGGGCTTGGACACAGCCATCGCCTGGACATATGGCCATCAGCATGATACAGAATGCTGCCAAAAACAAGGATTACTCTCCCAGTAATATGGGTAATGACAGAGGATTCTTTCATAATATCAGTACAAATTGATGTAATTCGACCAAATTACAGCACAGTGGAATGCACGTTGTATATATGAGAAAAAAATTGTAAACTGTATAATGCGGCATAGCTATACAAATAAATACGCTGAGCAGAAAAACACAATCAAAAATAGAGAATAAGCAAGATAGGTATATACATATCGGTATACATCAGTTAAGAATTCAATTCAATTCAATTCAGTTTATTTGTATAGCCCAATTTCACAAATTACAAATTTATCTCGGGAGTGCTTTACAATCTGTACACAAAGACATCCCTGCCCCAAAACCTCACATCGGATCAGGAAAAACTCCCAAATAACACTTCAGGGGGAAAAAAGGGAAGAAACCTTCAGGAGAGCAACAGAGGAGGATCCCTCTCCAGGATGGACAGGTGCATTGTTTCTTACATTAAAATAAAAGTGTTCAGCAACAATTGCTGCATTGAATATTAAAACATGTTTTAAAAGACACTGATGTAGACAGATGCACCATATAGGGCACTTGAGGTTAAAGCAATACTTTGACATTTTGGTGCCTCCGCCTGGCATCCTTACAAGATTCAAGGAAATAGTCCAGCAGACGACCCCCATAAAGCTACGTGTCCTTTTTACTTGGTTCGCTGCTTCTCCCTGTTTCTACTCCCAATGCTAAGCTACGATAGCTAACGGACGGATGTAGCTTTGTCTTCAACTGTTTAAATTTATCGTATTGCAATGCAGCCTAATTAGAGGAATCAAGATAAAATGGGGTTTTAAAAATTACACTAATCTATATTCTGGTATTAATTGTGGAACCAGTGGCTTTATGTCTTGAGACTCACGCATTTCGGTCTTAAGTCACAAACGCCCGCCACACATCGTATTTCTCACGCTGAAAAAAACTCTCGGCTATTTAATGTTTTAATGTGCCGCAGCGCGCAAACATTTAGCTCGCCGCGCTGCCATCACCGTGGAGGAATCAAGCGCTCCCCTGGAGTTCTGCTGTGAGGAGCCACTTATCAGCCAATCAAAAAAAAGAAATGGGCTACACCAGGGATTCCCAAAGTGTGGTGCGCGCACCCTGCCTCTAGGGGGTGCGCGAGAGGAAAAATTTAATGGTGGTCTAATGGTGTAATAATTAATATTAAACATTCTCAGGGCTCTCAAGTGTCATTTCGGTCTTAACTCACGCACTCCCGCCACACATCGTATTTCTTACGCTGAAAAAAACTCTCGGCTATTTAATGTTTGAATACGTCGATCGTGGTCACCGCAGAGCTCCGACGCCGGTCTGCGCGCATCGGGACGGAGCAAAGAAAGTCACTCGCACCCCCCCCCCGTCAACAACTCTTGCATTCTGTTGCATTTTTTTTCAAAGTGTGGGGGATTGGGGGTGCGTGAACCCGGTCGGGATGTAGAAGGGGGTGCGTGGTCTAAAAAGTTTGGGAACCCCTGGGCTACACAATAGCCAATCAGAAAAAAAACCGTATCTGTTGTATCTGGGGAAGATTTAATCCAGCAACCAATGAAAATAAAGCATCCTGGAATTGCGCGCGACTGACTGATATCCGAAAATTTCGTTCTGCGGGGGGGGGGGGGGGGGGGTGCTGATGGCAATGTAACTCTTGCCTGTCTTCAAAACTTGAGAGCCCTGTGAAAGGGCCTGTGGTAAATTTACTGCACTCTACCCTCCCGGAGACAAATGACATGACTGGCTAATGAGCATTTAGCTGCTAAAGAGCCAGATATTAGGAGATGATGTAAAGTAGTTCAGAAACTGGGCACTTCGCAAATGATGGAAAACAGGCCTCCGGACGCGCGTGAATTAAGTTCTCAACATTTAATGGCAGGAAGTGTAAAACAAACATTCAAGGCTCACGATCGTGCTCTTCATCGGCTCCTCCGCCCTCCTTCCGGCGTCGAGAATACCTGTGGAAGAGACCCGATTTCTCTAATCCACGGAGTTTTATACTCAATATCCCTGGCCCCGGTCAAAACGTCACTTCCGGTCAAGTCGCTAAACACGTATTTTCACAATAAGAGTCCCGTCTTGTTATTGTCCGCATTAAAGTCACTTTCACAATAAAAGACCCTGTTATTGTAAGTCACTTTCACGGAATTCAACCGGCCTCGTCAATCTATAATACTAACATACAGTCACTCTCATGCAATATACATTAATTCCTGCCATTTACATTTGCATAGAGTAAACATTACCCCTATGCTTCATAATACATTAATAACTAGAACGGGCACTCGGTAGAGCGCATACCTTCGCATATCACAAGATTGGGCATTGAATTATGAACATTTTGGCATTAGTTGCATGCCAATTGGATAAAAATTGACCGTGCTATGGTAAAAAGAAGATTTTGACCTTTTCATGACCTTGACCTTTGACCCGATTGATCCCAAAATCTAATCAAATGGTTCCCGGATAATAACCAATCATCCCACCGAATTTCATGCGATTCGGTTTAATACTTTTTGTGTTATGCGAATAACACGCATACAAATAAATAAATAAATACACGGCGATCAAAACATAACCTTCCGCATTTTCAATGCGAAGGTAACAATATAAATATTCTCCCTAATATTTTCTATTATAATATCTTTCTATATGTATTAATTTCAAACATAAGACCTCTGCAGATGTTATCAAAATAAACTATTATAACCTAACAATGACGAGGAGCAAAACAGAGATAAGAGAAAAATGAATATTAGTTGGACGGAACATCAGGATAAAAGGGCCTCCTGACAAGGATTACGAAACACTGAAGATTAATTTTGTTCTGTAATTTACAGACATCACTACCATTTCACTACATTTCTTTGACCTGGTTAGGGGTCACCCAAAAGCTTTTTTTTTTCTTGCTCCATGCTGTTTCAATGTCAAATTCCTCCACAGAACTCTAGTAGTGTGCTATTATCAGGACAGGAAATATCATTTAGGAGTTAAAGGGTTGTGGCATTCTACACTTAAAAGACAACCTAAAAGACGAGTAATCGATTCTAAAAATAAATAAGAAATGTTATGTTAACATAATAAAATAGGTCAATACTGTTCTGGACTATGGTGTAAATGGAAATGAATTGCCAAAGATAAGAGCTTCTTGATTACATAGAATGAAATGGAAACTTTGAAATAAAGATCTTAATCTATATAAAAATGCTGATGTATTCATAAAATAAACGACTCTTCTCATTCTGTCCAAGGATGTGACAAAAAGAGTGGAGGTTTTCATGGTCACTCTCATTTCTACCTTTAGATTTGAGTTTCTGGAACAAACATTGAGGGAATATCATGACAGACACACACACACACACTCCTACACACCTTCACACACAGTGGGAGAGTTATGGTGAAGAGGTGGTTTATTTACAAACAGATGCTCCTCCATAATGACTGTGGTGGTCCTTGGCGGTCGTGTGTGTGTGTGTGCGTGTGTGTGTGTCCAGCCTGTGGTTCTCTGACGTTGGAGACTGCAAACTGGAGTCGGCAGTCGGTGATTGCTACGTTAGAAAACCATGGACCACACAGGATTAGATGGTATGAGAGCTTGTGTGTGTATGGCGGAGAGTATTTGCTGCATATATATATGGTACATTTGTATGCATACTCACAGTACTAACACTATATTACACGATTGTAAAATGACATCTGCATCAATTAACTAAATAAAGACTTTACATGCATAATCTACACTGATAGCTGCTGACTGTTGACCCGTTGGAACTAACTTAAACTTGGCAAGCTTTTTCTTACTCTACAGAGCCTTTAAAAGAATCAGTGGAACAGGATGGGTACTTTTTTCTTCTTCTTCGTTTCAGCAGGTGTTAAGCAGGTACTCCGGTATCAGCTCATTATTTCTGCTCGGCTTTGAAGAAAGACAGAAAGACTGAGTATGAGAGGGTAGAACGAGAAAAGAGGGCATTTTGTTTTCGCGAGCTATTTTCCCAGCTAATGAATTCTGACCTTTTGAATGTTGACTTGTCCCTTTTTAGATGAGCTCGGTTTTCAATTGAATAGAGAGAAGTAAGGACGTAAAAAATCGGTTTGGAAACTGAAATGGTACTTTTTAATGGTACGTTTTAAATAAGTTGAGTTATTTTCTTTTTCTGCGTTCAATGTCTCTTTTTACTCTTTCTCTCTCTCTTTTATATCTCTGTTCTCAATCTATCCTCTTAATTTTTTCATTAGCTCTGTCAACTTTTTCCCCACTTTCTTCTCTGAGTCTGGCTAACAGATGGGAACAATTTGATTTATCTATCTGGCAATGATTTAAAGAAAGCACTCTAAACGCATATGCCGCACATATTGTTACACAAACCCGACTAACTACTTTTAGCACTATCTAATCACCTTGCCCAGAAAAAAATGATTTCCTCCTAATAACCTCGGTACTCAGTATCAGGAGCGCTTTTCCTTAATTTACTGTTTTAATTTGCACTTAATGTTCTTAGCTTACCTTGATGTTAGCCCGCAATTATATGTTTCTCTTTCTGCAATGAAGACGTTACATAAAAGCTGCAATTAGCTGTAAACTTCTTTTTTTTCTTGAAAGCTTTCATCTATGTTTAGATGCAGGTTCAACCCTTAAAGGGTACCTGTAGTGCAAAACAGCAACGTGCTACATCCATTCGGCGCATCAAATAAATCATATTTACCCCGCTGCTATTGTCAACAAGTCACGCATAGCCCGAGGATTTACATTTATTTGTCAAAATTCCGAATCCGTGGGCGCAGCCATTTTGCTAGTTATTTACTCCAGCTCAAAGCTAACTATGACGTAGGAACGTTGAAAGGAATTCAGTCAATCCGGAGCCACTTCTACACGCGAATATTAGTAATAATCACACCAACTCTGGTGATCGCAAATTAGCCTACATGAAGCAACTGGCTAACTTACCGATTTGACAGTTCTCCCTCGGGTGCAGGCCCCCGAACATGTCGGCCGATCATTGCATCAATGAAAGACATCTCCAGCGCTGGCTTATGCGCGATGTAGCTATCAAGCTCACTCTTTGTGTGAAGCAGATGAGGTCTAATGACACTATATCATCGGACATAAGTTCGTGCTCTTTACAACAAATGCACTCTATGTCTGTTTTTTGTGGCACACATTTCCCACAACTGCACCAAACGTCCGCCGACTTGCGTGCACGGTCCGCACGGTGAAGCATCTGGACCGCGGTCCTTCGGCATCAACTTCATCTGAATCATCGCTATCATCGCTGTCACAATTCACTAAATGGGGATAGTCTGCTTTTAAAGGTTCAAACAAGTATCCAGTTGCTGAATCAGACAATCTTTCATCGTCCATATTCTCAATCTCTCAGCATTTGTTTGCGAGCGCTCGACGTTGTTTACATTGGTATCTGAACACATCCGCTGTGGCTGGCTGTCGCTCTATCAACGTTCCGACGTCACACCACCCGCGACATATTCAAGCTCCAGTGCACTGTCGCATGTCGGATTTGAGCACTTTGAACAGCCTAAACTACGTATTGTTATTGAATACTGGACCGTCAGTGCATGAATACACTTTAGAAACACATTATCTTTTGCTCTGGCTACATAGTGATTTGCACTACAGGTACCCTTTAATGAGAGGTATAGTCATAAGCTAATTTTTATTATGAGTTCTGGTCCCAGGTGTAAATAACTGAAAACACTAAAAGCAATTAGACTCAGAAGTCAGCTGATTTACTGTTAAGAGTAATAGGTGGAAGTGGTCCAATCTTAATGGAATTACTATTTTATGAATAGCAGAATATGAGTGAGAAAGTGCTTGGATCTTTAAAAGCTTCGTGGGCTGTCAATGTTTGTGGCAATGACATTTATGCTGCTTACTCAAGTAAACACAACATCTGCAATGAGCAAATGCCCTTTCGCCATAATGTCCAACAACAGACTGAATTTAAAATATGGTAATATAGTAAGCATGAAGTGCAGGTTCAAGACCAAACAGGCTCTCGTCTCTCATGAAGGACCAGATGGAGGACTTATCTGTCTGCTTGAACTTCTTTAACACTCACTCGTGTACAATGTAGCACGTGTAACAAATGTGAATGACATCCATCAATGTGACCACTCATATGCAACTATGTCACTCTGCGAAACATGTGTTTGTGTGTGATGTTTCAACGTTATGCCGAGGACAGGCTGGTGGTGAGGCAGAGTATGGCAATGGAACTGCACACATCCCATTTCCAGTTGAGCATTGTTGTTTTATTCCCATCCAGCATCACTTTCTCAATTCAGAACCTTGACTAGGCTGTTGTTACAGTGAACGTCTGCTGTCCTGTGCATATCATTTTTTTCAGGGATGTTTCTTCAGACCAATTAGTAATTAAAAAAGAATGTTAATTGAATTTTGAGGGTGCCTGTTAACATCTGCCCAGGGACACTTCTAGGCCTTCTCTGGCTCATTCAGTTTTACTGTTGATCAATGGGTATACTCCCTGAGAAATAATTAACACAAAAAGACTCACAGCGGCTTGGCTTTCATAATCATGGAGGCAAAAAGGGTTTGGAATAATTGTTCCTCTTGGTGATGAATGCTTCCCAGTGTTGTGCTTCAGTATAATTTACATTGCCTTCAGCAATGCCCACATGTCCTTAAGTGGGAACATCTTTTTGGACCACACATATCACTTCTACCGGAGAGCTGTCATGGCCCCGCCCGACGTACAGCAGGTGCAGGGGGTTGATGGTAGTGTCCTGTCGAGATCAAGAAACACAGTCGAATGAGTTTGGCTCCTACCCAGGGTGAATTTGAGCCTGCAGGTTGCATTCAGACTAAGGTGTCCGCTCATCCTCACAGATGGAGGGGGCTTGTTTCCTGTGCCAAAGTGCCAGAGCATGTTCATGTGGTCCATGAGGAGAGTGGCGTGCCAGCTCTTAAGGTAGTAATGCCATACAGCCCGTGGCCTCTAATGCTGCCTCCTTCAACCAGCAGTGAGGTATCAACAATAGGTATTTAAAAGAGATGCCAGAGTAAGTAAACAAAAGGAACCCTTATATAAGCATGTGTTGTTGTTTTTGGTTGTCTCGTTCTCATGGACCTGAAACCACTCATGACTCCATCGCTACGATGCATTGTTGCCTTAACAAGTCAGCATCCAGGCCCCCAAATGGACAGTCTCCAATAATTTCTAGTGTCTGTGAGGGTCGAGTGTGAAAGTACTGAAGACCACTATTTCCCACAGTATTTGTGCATGCTGTGCAACTTTGGTTTGCCATAAAATATGCCGTGGTGTGAAACTGGCACTACCGGAGCACGCTGAGCACAACTTAGTCTCACTTCGCCAACTCCAAAGCCCCACCATCTGCCACGCTCTGTCACATTAATATTAGAGACCATCAACGTTTGTTCCTTTTGTTCTGTCCTATTTGCTTGAGTGTTTTCTCCCAAAATTCACCACAAGGCTGTGGTTTTTCCTCAAATGTATACATTTCAAACTATCGCTTCATGGTTGTTTTTACCCATCGTGATCTCTAAGCTTTGTTTGTTGACCAGTGTGGTGCCAAGAAAAAGCCTGCAGGCTGTGTACACCAGGCAGGTGTGTTCCAAGTAAAAGAAAATGAAAAGGAAACGTGCTTATTTGATGCAAAATCAAGCACAAGCCATTCAGATAATCAGTCTGGCAGACAGACATGGGGGTGGCAATACAAGAAAAACAAAGAGAAAAGGAGCTGCTGTTGCATCTTTTTCCAAAAGGCTCGTTAATCCCAATTTAGCTGTCACAGGGATGAGGTAAGTGTGAGTCTGTGTGATTGTGCATGTATGCATGCGTATGTGAGAGAGAGAGAGATAGAGAAGCAGAGAGTAACGTCGTCTTGCAGTCTTGCACCTTGCTTCGTAAGCTGTCACATCAGCCAGCTAATTAGCCTGATGGCCAATGAAAAGTAGATTTTCTTCAGTCTACCAGCTGGGACTGATCCGAATTCGAGGCACACTTTTAAAGTGTGGGACTGTGGTACTAGATGTAAAATCTTAGTGAGCATGAGTCCCAATTAATGTCAAGGGGATTGCCAGATTTGACCCATTCATGTGTGAATGCGAGAATATCTACTAGTCAACTGTTCATTTCAACTCACCCTAGAAATTACAAAATGACTTTTATACATTTCTGTTCATGTTAAACAAACGTGATGTATACACATTTAAAAGGTAATGGAAGAGCTTTTATTTTATTTATTTTTAATCTGTACCGAGTGTTAAGTTGTAATAGTTTATTTTGATAACATCTGCAGAGGTCTTATGTTTTAAATTAATACATATAGAAAGATATTATAATAGAAAATATTCGGGAGAATATTGATTTTGTTATTAATGTATTATGAAGCATAGGGGTAATGTTTACTCTATGCAAATGTAAATGGCAGGAATTAATGTATATTGCATGAGAGTGACTGTATGTTAGTATTATAGATTGACGAGGCCGGTTGAATTCCGTGAAGTGACTTACAATAACAGGGACTTTTATTGTGAAAGTGACTTTAATGCGGACAATAACAAGACGGGACTCTTATTGTGAAAATACTTGTTTAGCGCCTGGACCGGAAGTGACGTTTTGACCGGGGCCAGTGAGATTGAGTATGAAACTCCGTGGTTTAGAGAAATCGGGTCTCTTCTACAGGTATCCCCGAGGCTGCAAGGCTGAGGGCCCGGAGGAGCCGGGAACCGAGGAGGAGCGCCTTGAATGTTTGTTTTACACTTCCTGCCATTAAATGTTGAAAACTTAATTCACGCGCGTCTGGAAGCCTGTTTTCCATCATCTGCGAAGTGCCCAGTTTCAGAATACTTTACACGAGCCAGGCCAGTTATTGTCGACTTAAACCTTTTCTACTTGACGAAAAAAAAACTTTTACATGTGGCATTTTTCTTTAGTTTAAGGTTACAATAGCCGATTATTCCCAAGAAAATGTGATGCAGTATAGTTTGGTATTGGCCCCAGCTCTGAACAGCACTGATAGAAACGTGACACTCACACTGTAACATATTAATTGTGATGAAGCTTCGCGTAAGTTCAGACAGGAAGACCATACCCCTCACACCAGCCTTTCATCCCTCAGTCCGATAATCATTTCCCACACATGCGCATTCATTACTTACTCGCCGTCATTGCTCGGCGCCGTCAATCATGACTCCAGATGCGCAGATCAGCTGGTCCACTCTATCCAATAAGCACGGGGAAATGAGGACATGGCGAGCCAATCGTCTCGCTGCTGTCTCATTCAAATATGACCGTCTCTCTACCTTCAGTTCATTCAGGTTGCTGTCATGCACCCCTCCACCACCCCATCTCCAGCCAGTCTTCAAGGATCCATCAGCTTCAACTCATCATTCCATCAGCTCATCAGCCACCACCAGGTCTGGACTCCAGACCTGGTGGTGGCTGATGATCTATCTCGTTGCTGATCAGGGCAGTCAGCCCTCAACTACAAATTTCCCCGTAGAGTCCAAGCGCCAAAGACTCTGAGACTTCACCATTGCGCATCACATGTTAACAATAAACATCCTTTCTTTATTCATGGGTCTTACCTGATTGAACTGTTTTCACTCTTTACCAAATACTTGTTTACCAGCATGTTATTGACATTGAATGTGAAACATGATAAATAAATAAACATACTTGACCTACTTGTTTGGGAAAGAAGTCTCTTAGCTCTTTTAGAAGGTTTTGCCACATCAAAAAAAATTGAAATACATTTAGATGCAGATGTTTGTAGAAAAGGAGCTTTGGTCTCAAATCTCTGTGCCGAGTTTGACTATATTAGCTAACATTGTGTCTTGGGTCTTGTGTTACCATGAAACGACAACAAAAGGCACTTAATTAATTAAGAAAAAAGTTATGGCTGGGCTTAAAATAAGTGCATAAACAAACAGTAACAAGATGGCAGTAGACATCATTGTTCTCACATTGCACAGGCCAAAGTTACTAACTCTGCACACGTTACTAACTCTGCTTTCTCCCCGGAGTCCTTTTGACTTCACGTCTCATGGGGTCATCGGACCCTATGAGACGGCATAAATCTATCTGCCTGATGGATCATCGAGGTCTGGGTCGTGGAATTCCTGCTCCTGACTACGCCACTGTCCTGTTGAGACTCCGCCCACTGTTGAGACTCCGCCCTCCTCTTCTCTACCGCCATCTGCCTGATGGATCATGGAGGTCTCCATCGTGGAATATGCCTACTATGAACTATTCATACACTTTGTCACATTCATTGAATGTATTTTAACTCTAAATCTGTCCTTCTGTACACATTACATCTTTTGCACCTGTCCATATTGGAGAGAGATCCTCCTCTGTTGCTCTCCTGAAGGTTTCTTCCCTTTTTTTCCCCCTGAAGGGTTATTTGGGAGTTTGTCCTGGTCCGATGTGAGGTTTTGGGGCAGGGATGTCTATGTGTACAGATTGTAAAGCACTCCGAGACAAATTTGTAATTTGTGAAATTGGGCTATACAAATAAACTGAATTGAATTGAATTGAAAAGTATCACTGAAGATGCAGTATCTTCTGAACCCTAGACCAATTATCCTCCCTCCACTGAGCCCTCCCTGAGAGCCTGCATATGCTCTGTGCGTGTCTGTTTTAGTGAGAGAGAGACTCCGCTTCCTCCCTCAGCTCTTAATTAGAGCTGGTAAGGTAACATTGTGGACCATGCACACACACGCACACCTACAAAAGGCCTAATCTGTGAGGTGCACCTGGAGGGCTGCCGGCAGAAGGACGACCTCCTTTACGCTCATCATGTGTGTCGGTGCACACATACATACGCATACACATACACGCATTCATCCAATATTTCTCCAGTATTCTAAATAGTATCTTGTGGTTTAACTTTTCCAAAAGACTGTGTAGACTTATGATAAATAAAATAACAGACTCCACCTCACTCCCCAATGTCACATGAAGGAAAGCGAGAACAAAAGTTGAATGCCCACAGCTGAGAATTGAAACTGTGCCGACTCTGTGTGGATGAAAATTACTGCATGTGAGGTGCAGGAGAGGACAGTCTACATAATGAGCCGGAGAAACCACCGATTGCACTTAATTCCCCTTCATCTGCTTCTCACATTCACAAGAGTTGCATACGTTCATATCCACTCCCACCATTGTCAGCTATCCTTGTACAACCCCCTCTGCAATGAATAACTTCCGCTCTACTTGGCATTAATAATTTACGTTCAGCTGTCGCAGCTCAGTGCCATAGCAGGAAAGACTGAGATGTCCAGGGTTCAAGAAATGCAATTATCATTATTGTTAACTATAATTAAGACTATGACAACAATGTCTTCATCGTTCCAAAGTCCAGCCCTCGACATCACCTCCTTGTTCTCAGACAAAGATTGTGGATCAATGATGTGATTATTGAGAAATGTTCATGGTAAAAGCTAAAATATAATTTTTGAATTGAGCTCTAACTGTACTATTGTGGAAAATAGCGTCCCTGTGTTGTATGCTAATGACGTTGTACAGTATTACACAAGTGTTATCATAAAATGTGATAACCAATGTCGAGCTTTGGAGCCAGCCTGAAGTCAGACATATGTTCTGTATACTTCCTTCAGTCAGTCGGTTCAGAGAATTGGATTTTCACCATGAGCCTCATAAGGTCACAATAAGCCCCATAAGATCACCATAAAGCCCCATTCTCCATTGCGTTTTTTTCTCTCAAACTGCTGTAGTAATTCAGTGAGTCACTTTAAAACCTTTTTTCCATCTGAGACTTGCAATAAGACATTGAGTACTACTGAACAGCATCATGTTGACAATCACTCCATTGAACATAAACACCACAGTTCAGACCATGAGCGAGTCAAGTTTGTGAAAAACCTGTTTTTGGTTAAAGAGAAAAACAAGTTGTGTTTTTTTTTAGATTTGAAAACAGCAACAATCAATACATATAACAGTATGTAATGGTCATCCCTCTTAATCTAATGTCTTGTTCACATTATTAGCAAGTAAAATGCACCCCCCACTTCTTCAGTCCATGTGGCTGCTGGAGGCCGGCAGTGTCACGATTTCCCCACCTTCATAGTTAAGGTGCGTTCACACCAAAGCGAAACTATTTTTCGTCGCCCAAAACGTGTGAGTTTACTCGCCGACCATTCGCCGTGTTCAAGCCATGAGCGTCGAGACGCTGTGCGAGGGGCGGGGCTTATCTCCGTGTCTCGTCTCCGTAAAGACCGTTATCATTTCCTTCATCCACCAGAATAACTAACGACTAGTTCTGCTTTATATTTGTTGTGGACATCCCACACACTAACGCCCTCGTGATTGGGTTCATGACATCACCCGTAGGCTCACTCAGCTCGGTCACTTTCACCGATGAAGTTACTGTGCGTCTGAAAGACTTCGCTTCCAGCGCTACGAGAGCGGAACTCTAGAGCTGATTGGCCCGAGTTACGAGATTACCGCCACAAAATTTAAATATTTCAACTCGGGGCGAAAATTGTGCGCTCCAAACGCGCCGCCGGGAAAATATTGCGTCTATCGCAGCCACAAGCGTCTGTCGTTGACTTTTCATGGGATTCAGTCGCAAAAAATAGTTACGCTTTTGGTGTGAAACGCACCTTAAGATTCATCCTGCTTGCATGTTTAATTAACTCTCCTGTCATTCCAGATCCTGTCATCCTCACCTGATTGTCTCTCATTCCCTTCACCTGGTCCTCACGCCCTTCTCACCTGCAGCCCATCCCCTCATTAGCCCTTCACTATTTAGCTCCTTCACTTCCACTTGTCCTCTGCCAGATTGTCTTGTGTGTCAACGCCAAACTCTCCAGCGAATTCCTGACTACTATTTCTGATCTGCCCGTTATGACCCTGTTTGCCTGTTAACCTGACTTAAAGTAACATTATGCAACAATTGTACCTTAAAATAACAGCTTGAAAAAAATTGTGCCGCAACAATGACTTTTAATATGGCGATTTGCGCCTCCGCTATTGCCATCGGGGGTATGTGGGGAAATAACTCCGCTATGTAGGATTCTGGGGCCGCCCGATCCAGGGCGGATGTACTTCGACCTGCTTTCTGGCAGTGATTACGCAATGTCATATAGTGTCAGTCCACACTCGGAGCTACAGTATAAGGGCGAAGCGAAGTCTCTTGTAATGAATTACGTTCCAATGTAAATTATGAATATGTAGCAGGTAATATTGTATTCGATCACACGTACTCCACATTCAAACATTTAGAAAACAACGTATATAGGCTGAAAACGTGATCGGTATTTAATCGAAACTAAATGTCATTCTTTTGGTTATGTTAGCATTCATCTCCGATATCACAATGAATAAAACTATGCAGTCATATTGATGTCAAATCTTTGAATATTCTTACCTTATCGGTTGACATCATTTCTTGGTTTCTGACTTTGTCTGGTCATCAATACAAGTGTATGCGAGGCTGCATCTATCGTAACTGGGTATTTACGACACTGAAGTAAACGTTAAATACCTCCAAAACTGAAGGGGTCGCTAAAAGGGAAAAACTCTATTATGGGGCTTTAAGATTTTTGCCTGCCCCTTTTTGGATGTGTAGCCTTGTTTGACGGACCATCCGGTTTTGACCCTGCCTGAACCATTAAGTAAAGAGCCTCCTCCTGCATCCCTGTTTTTGTGTCGTGCTTTTGGGTTCCAGTACCTGTAACCATTACAGGCAGTTTATTCTATCGATTTATTTTTAAATCTTTTTTTTGGTGGTTCTTTTGTGTGGCTTCTTCACACTTAATGTTTGATTGTATTTGAATTCCGTCCCTGCTTTTCTTCTTTCATTGCTTTTCTTCTTTCAACACTTTATCGCAGTCCGCATTTGGATCCAGTCACGTCCCAAAAGCCGAATGCTGAGTGGTTCAACTAATAAATCCATCAGTCATTAGATATTAATATTATGAAACATGAGTCGAGCTGTGAAAAGTCATAAAGGTTTGAAGTGGATTAGCTGTAGGGTAACTAATGAAAATTAAATGTTTCTGTAATCGTGTTTTGGTGATATTTTCATTATTCCATAATGACACTGGAAAGTCTCAGTGGTTGGTAATTAGCCCCCTACCCAAATAATCATCTGGTCTTTTTTCAGTTTTTCGGTCACTTTCTACTATCAAATGTCATCATTTAACTGATCAGTCTTACTTTGGGAAATTAAAACCCCATTTTAGCTGTTATTTCACTCCAGTATTTGTGTATTTTGGTAAGCCGTGTGCTATGTGCCGTGTGCGCTTATGATCCGCCAGCTGCCAGTGTTCCCTGATCTGATTACCTGGATATGAAACGAGTCCCACGAAACAGAAAGCACACATTCCTGAAGTAGTTGCTGCCAGAGTCACATCAAGGTGAGTCTGCACCAAAAATAAACACGTCAACGTGGGGTTTGAGTTTAGTGCTCCCGTTTACCAGATTTGAACTGCAATGGAATATTTTCTGCTGAGAGAGATACTATTAAATATCACATGATATGTCACGATACTACAATTATGAGCCACGTCACTCGTATTATATGCAACTTGCTAATTTTAGAATATTGCATTATATAAATGTTTCTTTTTGGCTTGTTTGCAGCCAAGTATGTTTGTCGATTTGACCAAGCCCAAAGCAAACAACGAAGTGTGATAAAGATCTCCAGCCAGGTTAAGCACAAGCTACCAAATTGAAACACTGTTTTCTTTTTCCGTTACAAATGAAACTCAAGCATCAGTTTAATTACCAAGCATCAGTCAGACTTTTTGCATATATAAATTGACGAACCGTGACCAGTCCCTCCGACTCTACAGAAGTGAAACCAAAATATGATAGATACGGGAGTTGCTGCCTCAGAATTGTATCTGCACAGAAGTGATCGAGCAGTGCCAGATCAATCAATAACCTGCCCGAACTAATCGTGAGCATTTCTGAATGCATTTTTTTAGAAATTGGAGGATTTTTTTTCATGTGTACTGTGAAGCCCTGTCCCATCCGCTAACATGGAGGGCATGATTAATACGTTTTAATGCAGGGATATCATGGGTCAGCAGGTTTGATGGACCGTTTTATACCAATTATAGGAGATTACTCCCCCCCCCCCCTTTTCCCCTACCCGTCCCTAGCTCAAAAGATACCCAAGTGAGAAGAGTTCCGACTAAATAAGTATTCTTTTGGAAAACCTGTCTGGTCCTTCCCATCCCACTTCACACCTCATCTCCACCCATCTGTTCACACCCAGTGCCTGGACCCATCACGTCGGCTGTATATCTATACAGGCGATTTGACTCTGAGGCCTTGTGTCAGTAGTAACCCCAGTTTCTAAAAAATTATACTTCATGAAACTAAAACATTTTCAAAATATGCCGGGATAAGAACTGATTGATGACTTGCTGCAAATGTCCCCCGTAACATCATGTCGCCAACAACGCTGATGTCCTATGTCGATGTTAAGATGTTGAAGTCGTCACTACCCTGTCTGCTTAAAACTAGGAAGAAGAAAAAACGGAACCAGAGACGTTAATCATTGAAGCCCCACAACCCTGACGACTCTAATCTTTGAAAGGCTTGCGTTGGATCGTCTCTAAACCCCCTGCAGTGTGCCAGTCACGCTAACAGCCAGCGGATGATGCAGCCAGCAGGAGACTGCACTACATCCTCCAGCATGTACAGTATTTGAGAACTCAGTTTGTGGGAGCTCTGACACCATGGGCTCCGTTGGCTGATAGGAGCAGTTTCTCTTTGGTGGTGGATCTCTTGCTTCCCGACAGACAGAAAACACCGGAGCAATGTCTGACAGACACAATGACTCCCAGCACAGATGTAAGGGAGGCTCAGTTTGAAGGAACTGAAGAGATGTTCAAGTGGAGCTATATACAGATTGTGTATACTTAAGTATGTGTTGGGGGACGTAATGTTCCTTTTCTCTCCTGCGAGACTGAAAAAGTACATTGAGTTGCCACTCTATTAGGTGCACCTGTGCATTAGAATGCCATCCAATACAACAGCTCTGCCATAAATTTGACCTTTTGTAAAGCTCGCGATTCAGTTGTATTGTGGACAGCATGGTGTTTCCAATGTTCAACTCCTTCTACATATATGAGGCATGATTCAACGCGACCCGGACACACTTTTCTTCCGTTTGAGAATGCTTCATTGTGCACACAATTATTCTTAAGCATAAAGAACATTGGGAATGCATGCATAAAAAGCGGATATGAGGAAAGAAAAAGGAAACAAACTCCATCTTTAAGGCGACATGCTGCTGGCATAATTCTGTATCCTCGAACTGTGATTAAAAGACAGATGCCTTTTCTAATTGCTCACACGATGGGCGGCGATGTTATTTGCAACCGCGATCCACTGCTTGTAATTATCGAAAATCGTCCTCTCCTTGCCCTTCACGGAGAATCGATGAATGCAGTGTGGCATACTGGAGAGGAATGTGGGAGATGTGCCAGCGATGTGCTGCTGGCTCATTGACGCAGATTGACGAACAGTTTGGTTTTGTTATGATTTAATTAACAAACATTCACCCAGTGAGATAGAAGATTGAAAAGGAGTGAAATCATGATATTATATATGTTCATACTCATTGTGGGATCCATCTGTATGGTCATGATTACCTTACTCTTACTTATGTTCACGTGTTAGTTCAGCATTGCTTCAGAATGGTTTGCTACACGGAACCATCTGGTAGGCCTTCTTTTGAAATAAAAAAGGGCAGACACTATCTTTCAAGCAAACTCTTGAAGTTTAACTTCGACTTGATGCCTGACAAGAGGGACTTTTAATCAATCAGTGTGCTGATGCTTTTCTTGTCATTATGCATTTTGTCTTAGCCCCGAAAACTCTAACAAGCCGTTATTTGCTAAGCATCTTTTATATTTAGGAGAAAAATCCCAAATAGAAAAAACCTTATTTCCATAATTGTCATGTGCTTGTTGGAAACCAACAATACATTATTTCAAGGGTTAATTGAAAAAAGCAACATTATGAAATGTTGTGGTCAGAATACAAAAGGGAGAGGTAAAGGGTTTCTCCAAAAACAGAACACGATATATCAAAAACATATCTAAAATACCACAAAAACATTGAAAATCTGATTTGTTGCGAAAGTTTTAAATATGATCGTTAAGGGATGAGTGTTCAAACATCCACAATCAATACTCACGTGTGTCAAGACCAAATAACAAGATAAGTGTAATTTGGGAAGAAAATATACAAATAAAGAAACGTTTAAGATTCTGATTATTAATGTATTTTAAATTACTTTCTTGGAATTGGATGAATGTAATGTTATAAAATAACAAGAAAAGCTAAAGGCATGGCTGCGCACCTTCCTGATAGTTACATGATCAAGCAAAGGAGTCTATTATCTACATTTTCTTTCTTTGTGCAGAAACCACAAGGTCAAGCATAAATAGCACAGATAATATGTTGGGATAGCTTGAAGCCCATTGTCGAAAAAAAGAGAACAATAAACCTATTTAATTTCATATGCTGGTCAACCTATGGAACTAATGTTAATTACCTGCAACTGGACCATCTTATAGGACAGTAACTGCTACCTGTTTGAGCCCATCCTTTACATTTGCCTTCAGGATACCAAAATATATATACTTTGTCATCATCAAAATGTGATAAATAACTCTGAATGTTTCACCATTTCAGTATTGTAAATAAAAAGTGCGTTTCAATTAAATGAAACTGAATTGTGACATTGTTTTGAAGGAAATGTATCTTCTTTTTACATGTTTCTAAACTCTGTCCACGGGAGTCCGTGCCAGGAGGAGGACAAAGTGGATGTGTGGGTCCAAAGGGGAGTTTCGATCTGGAGGACCTCTGTTTGGATCCCGTGTGAAACCAAAAGTCAGCGTAGATTTATTCCAATTCACGTCTGTAACTCCAAATAAACCCGGGGAAACCCATTCCCTTTTAGTAAAGCCTAACCAAGCACTTTGGTTGTGTGTTTGATTTTGTGTCTGTGACAGGTGTGGAGCCGTCACCAGTAGGTTTCCCCCCCCCCTAAGCACCAGTAAGGACTGAGCAGCCAGAGGGATAGTAGGTAATCGCTTTTATTGCCACCGCAGACTGTGTCTCTGCTCTCCACACTGACCTCTCTTCTGTCCGTCCAGCTCCTTTATGGAGACAGCCTCAGATACACAAACACATATCAGCTGGACTGATTACCAATCTGTTTAGCAATCAGTCCAGCTGGTGACAATCAGACACCGTTCCCTGAACCACACCCCCGCTCCACCCACTCTGCAGCCGAGCCTTAACACCCCCCGCTGCCACATACCTCCACCGCCCGATTTAGGCCGGGGCAACATCCGGCCTAACCTACTCCCCCTCCCCCCCATGAGAGCGGGAGAGGAAGTCGGCCACAACCATCTGTGTCCCCGGCCTATGGATCAACTTGAAATTAAAAGGCTGTAAAGCCAGATACCACCGAGTCATTCGGGCGTTGGTATCTGATAGGTTTTTTTCCTCTCTATATCATTTAAAATAGTCACGGTCAAGGAGGTGAGAATGAATCACAGACAACGTAGTATCTTTGGTCAAAGCTTTGGACCAAAGGGGAAGCTCAGTCGCACATGCTCTGAACACGACGACCTCCAAGACATTCCATCGAGCACCCCTTTGGTCCAGCCTTTTATTGAAAGCTTTACACACACACACACAACACCAATGGAGAAGTGGAACTGAGGACATGTTGACATATTCCTTCTGTCTGGTTTATTATCACTTCCTTATCCGACTCCCCAAACCCATAACACAACCTTGGTGGGAACGCGGAGTTCGGGAAGCTCCTCTGATTGTTGAGTTTAAGATACGGTAAGCAATAACATAACATAAATTTTTATCTCTGTCAGTTCCCTCCTGTTTATGCTATTGCTTATTATTTAAACATGGTCAATAAGGGCACTCATTTGATTTGTCTAATTTCTAAGCAGCATGTGATTTACGTATTTGGGTTAAGCAGTCTAAGCATGATTATTTGTTTACACATTATTTGTTAGTAACAGCACAACAATCTCTTTGGGATTTACACTTTTTAGTCAGCAGTTTCACATCAATAATTGTCCGTTCCTTGTGAGGAGTTTTACACAATTATGTCATACAAGCTTAAACCAAAAGGTTTAGTTATATTTTCTTAAACGGAGCATTGATCTCCCTTGCTCCTCGTTTGAGTTCCTCGGGACCTCTCGCTCCATCACCCGGGCGACACCTAAGAGCAGGGATTGTTGGTTTCTTCACTGACGTTGAGATGGCTGTCTTTTAAGCGGACAGCCCCTTTGAAGTCAGTCTTCCCTCTGCTCGCGGTCGTCTCGGGATCAGGCACTGGTCCGGGATTTCTGTAGGGAACAGTTTGCAATGGGAAAGATGTATCCAAGTGGTCCTCTCGGCTATCTTTACAGCGGTTGCAGTCGTCAGAAGGACTTGGAATGGTCCTCCCAGCGGCGTCGCTCCACGTCTTTTTCTTGATGACTCGGATGAACACCCAGTCGCAGACCTGTACCAGACATAATGGGGAGACAGGTGAATCTGGCAAGACATTTGCTTCCTGACTCCTCTCCCCATCATGGTCTTCTTCATGTACTCCACTATTGTTTCTTTCTCACCCACTTGCTCTAAATCTGGGTGAGTTAGTGGTAGGCGGTAGGGTCGTCCATGAATGATTAGGTTTCCTTGAGGGTTGTGCTTGATGCATGTCACACATGCTTTACAAAAAATTTTTAAGTAGTTTTGTTCTATCATAGATACCATCCCTCCTGTTGAGACATGGCATTGCCCATGACTCAAAATAGCAACGGCCTTGAATAGACTTCTTGGTAGCCCATAATTTTTCATTTTTTCAGATATTTCACACTATCTGAGTCCTGTTTGAACATAAACAATGTGTCGCCTGAAAATTCGCCTTCAGGCTTTCCGTGAGAATTACCCATTGTTTATGGTGTGATAAATATAGTATTAGTACAATTCCTTGTTTCTTTACCCAAAACTGCCAATCTGTGGTTGTCTACTTGAACAGGCCGTCGGTGTATGTTGGCCTGGAAGGTTTCGGCCGACGCTGATTCAATAGAGCCACAGCATTCATCCACAAACAAATATAAACAAACAAAGCTAAACAAACACCTAACACTTATTTTACGACCTTTAATCAACCTTTATTTCTCGCAAAAAGGGCAAACCCTTATTTATTTCCTTTTTTCCGACGCGTCAACCTTTATTTCTCGTAAAAAGGGCAAAACCATCGTACTTTGTCTGGGTCAGTCTCCTCGGTCTTCCGATCCGCGGATCCGTCAATCCACGACTGGATCTCCTTTCTGCAGAATTTATCCACTGCTGAGCGGTCTCTTAATCCGATGATCAGTCGGGGCCTTGCACAGGTGTCAGTGGCTCCAGGAAAAAGAAAAATCCAGACGATGGGTATGTTGGGATCCGGTCACGGCACCAAGTTATGATAGGTTTTTTCTCTCTATATCATGTAAAATATTCACGGTCAAGGAGGTGAGAATGAATCACAGACAACGTGGTATCTTTGGTCAAAGCTTTGGACCAAAGGGGAAGCTCAGTCGCACATGCTCTGAACACGACGACCTCCAAGACATTCCGCCGAGCCACCCTTTGGTCCAGCCTTTTATTGAAAGCTGAACACACACACACAACACCAATGGAGAAGTGGAACTGAGGACATGTTGACATATTCCTTCCGTCTGGTTTATTATCACTTCCTTATCCGACTCCCCAAACCCATAACACAACCTTCGGGTGGGAACGCGGAGTTCGGGAAGCTCCTCTGATTGTTGAGTTTAAGATACGGTAAGCAATAACATAACATAAATTTTTATCTCTGTCAGTATCTTTCATGCGGTGGAGCCATTGGAGCGGGCCGTGGTCCGACCAGAGGGTGAATGAGCGTCCCAGGAGGTAGTAGCGCAGGGAGTCGACCGCCCACCGGATGGCCAGGCACTCCTTCTCCACCGTGCTGTACCTGCCCTCCCTCTCCGACAGCTTGCGGCTGATGTACAGCACGGGGCGGTCAAACCCTCTACCTGCTGGGACAAACGGCCCCAGCCCTCTGTTCGACGCATCAGTCTGCAGAGTAAAAGGGAGAGAGAAGTTAGGTGTGTGAAGGAGTGGTTCCTCACAGAGAGCTTGTTTTACCTCCTCAAACACCAACTGGCACCGCTCCGTCCACTGGACCGGATCTGAGGCACCTTTCCGGGTCAGGTCAGTCATGGGGCTGGTCAGCTCCGCAAAGTTCGGGATGAACCGCCTGTAATAGCCCGCCAGCCCCAAAAACTGCCTCACCTCTTTTTTAGTCTTGGGCCGCGGGCAGGCTGCGATGGCGGCGGTCTTGTCCACCTGAGGGCGCACCTGCCCGGCGCCCAAGTGGTACCCCAGATACCGTGCCTCCCTCCGTCCAACTGCACACTTCCCGGGTTGGCCGTGGCACCGCCTGCCTCAGGGACTCCAGCACCGCGCCCACCCGCTGCACATGCTCCGCCCAGGTGGTGCTGTGTATGATCACATCATCCAGGTAGGCGGCAGCATATGCAGCGTGCGGCCGCAGCACCCGGTCCATGAGGCGTTGAAGGTGGATTTGACTTTTTGTTTCAGTAAAAGTTCCGTGCCGTGTCCGTTTGTTAAAAAACGGTTTCAAATGTAACACCATAACTATTTTGAAAAAATATCAATACCAAGACAAGTTACCTTTTGGCTCGTGGTAGTAAAGCCGGTTTAAACTTAAACCGTCAGAGTGTAATGTTATTACCTCCAATACTTATGAGGATCTTTCCATTCATGGATGACTCGAATGTAAATGTGTTCTCATAAGTGTGTTACCTTCTCACCAGGTATGGACAACAAAATGTAAGCTTTAAGCTATGGCAGTGTGCCTTTCAAACTTGTTTATCATCATAAATTACACCATTACTTTTGAGCTCTTGTATATGGCACAAATGCCATATACAAGGGCAAATATATGACCGACACCAAAAAATAGCGTCCCCAGAATGACATTACAAATTCAATGCTCGTCTCGTACATTTTCTGTGACATTCTACTACCTATGGCATTGTTTTGAAACTTTTCACCAGCATTACACCTGTCTGTCCTTTGTCACAACAGCTGGTAATTATTGCAGATTGTCGTGAAATCAAGAGTTAGATTTGAGCTATTGTTGATTAAATTGCCCTTTTCATCTAGTTGATGCAGTCACGATGATTTTTGAATGGCATTCCTAATTATCTCTCTCTCTTATCAAGTCCGGGTGTTATCTGAAATATCTGACTTCGACATCTACAAAGCCAACTTATCTATGAATAGAAACAATTAGTAATACAGAGAATAACCTTTTCAATGGAGTTCTGTTTTCTCCCGTGGTACATTCATTTTGTTCACTGTCTGTCTGCGTGTGTCTGTTGATAATTCCTATCATTCAAAGGCATGAATGCCTTAACACACTGGGGGGGCATGACACACAACTTGAAAATGTGAAATACTGGCATGCGAATATTTCGCATTAAAAAAAATCCTTCATAGCAGCAGATATGTAAAGTTGCGATCATTGCAGCACTTTTAGAATACATTATTCAAATAGAGTCACACAGTCAGAACCATCTACTGAGATCATTAAGACCCAGAGCAGTGTCTTGCAGGTTTGCTTGAGGTAAATAATTGTACACAGAAAGTAAGTTATTTTTATTGAGTTTAATTTTAGCGAAATGCTGTTTTACATCTTGGTTTTGTACCAATGAGCCTCCAAAGATTTTTTAACTGGGACTCAGTTAATTTTAGCAATAAAAATGGAAATAGGGTTAGCATATAGGTGCTGGTTAGGTATGTAGTGATGATGGTAAATGTCAAATCAATGACGGTCCTCACAAGTTGCAGAGAAAGTTATCTGGAGCGGAGAAAATTATTCATATTTGTAATTGGAAAATGTGTGTAGGAGAAAAAAAATTCCTTGGAGGCCACATTTGACCCAGACGATTATTTTACCAGAGTTAAATGTGCCACCCTGAGTGCATGGAGCACATTTCTATCATATTAATCTCCGCATACATCTCTTTATCGCCGAACAAATACAAAAGGTACCGGTGGTTCAGACGCTCTGACGGTTTCTGGCAAAGAAAGATGATTAAGGGCTGAACTATAACTATTTTTCATGGCAATGGTTTAATTTTTCATGGGAGCTGGCACAAAATGAGGTAAATTACATCAGCAAAGACAGCTCATTAGTCTTAGAGAATGATGAGTGCACTGCTTAGGGATACAGCTTAAAAAAGGCTCTGCTAAGGGATTACAATATTGTAACCAAGAGAAAATAGCCCCTTTATAAGTCACTTGGTAGTTGGTGACATAGCTTAACAACCGGTACACAGTAGTTACACACAACACACACACACATATTGCTTTGCACTCAAGTGCATTTGAAGCTCACGTAGCTTCTGTCGGATTAAGATTTTTTTTTTGACAGGTAGCAAACCACAGTTTCGTCTAATAGCTTAAAAGTCCCCATATTAAATTGAGATCATCATGTCTGGTGGAGGTGCTACGTAAATACTGTTAAAGTATAAAAACGCTCAACACCGTCATCAGTTCCTGGGAGAGTGTGGCAGCTGTGTCTGATTTGGCCTCGGCTGCTGGTGATTGGCAATCAGTCAGCAGCCGAGGCCACCCTTATAAAAGCTCCCACTTGAGAGTGGAGGAGAAAGGTGAGCAGAGGTGCATGTTTGGCGGTCTGCTCGGTGTGTGTTTCGAGAATTAAAGCATGTCTTCGAGCAAAACCTCTCTGTGTCTGGCGGATCCTTGGTGCTGGTGGGGGAAGCCCACAGGTAGCGGCAGCAGTCGTGCTACAGTGGAGCCCAACGTGGGGCCCCCTGGAACCCAGTGCCTGAAAGGGATGGAGCCAGACCAGGAAGAAGAGGAGCTGATGAACAGCTTGGGCCAGATGCTGGCCAGAATCGAGGAGATGGGGCGGGCACAGGCGGAGGAGAGCCGCCGGTTCCTCGGGACCCTCCAAAGCCCGCCGGCACTGTGGCAGACTCCCATTCCCCGGGACCCGTCGCCGCAGCCGACCCCCGAGGCCCAGCTGCCGACTCCAGAGCACCAGGACCCATCGGAGCTGCCGAACCCCGAGGTCCGGGACCCGTCGGAGCTGCCGACCTCCGAGCCCCAGGACCCGTCGGAGCTGCCGACCTCCGAGCCCCAGGACCCGTCGGAGCTGCCGACCCCAGAGCCGACCCAGGAGCCGTCGGAGCTACCGACTCCAGAGCCCCGGGACCCGTCGGAGCTGCCGAACCCCGAGGTCCGGGACCCGTCGGAGCTGCTGACCTTCGAGCCCCGGGACTCGTCGGAGCTGCCGACCTCCGAGGTCCGGGACCCGTCGGAGCTGCCGACCTTCGAGCCCCAGGACCCGTCGGAGCTGCCGGCCCCAGGACTCGTCGGAGCTGCCGACCTCCGAGCTGCCGGGCCCCGGGACCCGGCGGCGCTGCCGACGACCCATGGTCCCCGGGACCCGGCGGCGGAAGGCCGACCCTGGTTCCCCAGGACCCGACGCCGCTACCAACCCCTGATCCCCGGGGCCCGTCGGCGGCGCCTGTTACCCCTGCCCCGTCCCCATCTCGGCTGGCTTCAGCTCCCCCCCATCCCAGTCGACCCCAGAGCCCCCACGTCCTGAGCCCGGTCCCCCAGAGCCCCTCCTCCGCCCAAGCTCTCATGGTGGGGGGAAGTAAACTAGGCGGATGGAGCCCCGCCCTAAACCGAGTGGTGGGGAGTGTGGCAGCTGTGTCTGATTTGGCCTCGGCTGCTGGTGATTGGCAATCAGTCAGCAGCCGAGGCCACCCTTATAAAAGCTCCCACTTGAGAGTGGAGGAGGAAGGTGAGCAGAGGCGCATGTTTGGCGGTCTGCTCGGTGTGTGTTTCGAGAATAAAAGCATGTCTTCGAGCAAGACCTCTCTGTCTGGCGGATCCTTGGTGCTGGTGGGGGAAGCCCACGGGTGGCGGGGGCAGGCCTGCTACAGAGAGGTTCTGCTAAATTCTGTGTCGTTTAATATTGGAATTTTTGACCAATCAGAGCAGGCCAAGCTCTATATGAAAGGGGGCTCAAAAGGGCGGGCGCTAAAGCGGAGGGTGAATAAAGATATATTTTGAACAGGGGGTGTTGTCGGAGGGAAAAACTACGATTGATTTGAACATTTGCAGTTGCCAGAATTATTTTCCATTTCATGTGTCCTTTAGAATTTGAGGCATTTGCCTCCTGTGATTCTGCATGACTAACCATGGAAGTTTGGCACAGACTGTCTGGCTCGATGCCATTTCAACAGAACACATAGCTGTCAAACGCTGTTGCTCCAACCGAAGATGTGACGGTGGTTATTAAATGCTACATGCTAATGAAACGGTTTCTACGTCAATTATTTCGCCCTTTTGTTTCCCGTGACGGGATAGCAGGAAGAAAAAAAATAACCGTTGCACACTGTCAAAGCGAAAAGGGAGCAGACTAAATGTTAAACTAAAGACTAATCAACCCAAAGGTCACCTATCAATTAATCAATGAATACAGGTGAATAGGATCCAAATGTATTTAAATTTATTCACCGACTATAATTGCATGTACCAGGACTTTGACATGTCGGCTGGTGCACACAATGTTCAGTCACAGCAGAACATTAGCTGGTGTCAGTCACCCGATTGTCTGCACTGTGCATTTACGTCTTTTGTTGATACTGCCAGCCATGTACTGCTCTCATTTTGTCACTTGCACCAAAAATCCTTTTCATCTACCTGTGCAATTAAGGAAAACAGTGACTTTATGAAAGAAATAAGGCAGTGAGGGTGGGTAAAAAAAGTGATGTAAAGGGTTAATATTTATGGAGGCGGAAGCTGAAGAGTGACATCCAGGGAGTTGATGGGGGTAAATTAAGAGAAAGAATGAGGACGGTGACATTAGAAAGAGGATACAAAAAAAGGGACAAGGATGAAAATAACGGCAATACGAAATTGAGAAGAAGCCAGGAAAGGCAACTACATCTTCGAAACGGAAGAGGAAATTAGTTATATACGACTCGTTAGCGTTAATTGGTCCGAGTCTATCACCTACACAGAAGGGCTTGGACACAGCCATCGCCTGGACATATGGCCATCAGCATGATACAGAATGCTGCCAAAAAACAAGGATTACTCTCCCAGTAATATGGGTAATGACAGAGGATTCTTTCATAATATCAGTACAAATTGATGTAATTCGACCAAATTACAGCACAGTGGAATGCACGTTGTATATATGAGAAAAAAATTGTAAACTGTATAATGCGGCATAGCTATACAAATAAATACGCTGAGCAGAAAAACACAATCAAAAATAGAGAATAAGCAAGATAGGTATATACATATCGGTATACATCAGTTAAGAATTCAATTCAATTCAATTCAGTTTATTTGTATAGCCCAATTTCACAAATTACAAATTTATCTCGGGAGTGCTTTACAATCTGTACACAAAGACATCCCTGCCCCAAAACCTCACATCGGATCAGGAAAAACTCCTAAATAACACTTCAGGGGGAAAAAGGAAGAAACCTTCAGGAGAGCAACAGAGGAGGATCCTCTCCAGGATGGACAGGTGCATTGTTTCTTACATTAAAATAAAAGTGTTCAGCAACAATTGCTGCATTGAATATTAAAACATGTTTTAAAAGACACTGATGTGAACAGATGCACCATATAGGGCACTTGAGGTTAAAGCAATACTTTGACATTTTGGTGCCTCCGCCTGGCATCCTTACAAGATTCAAGGAAATAGTCCAGCAGACGACCCCCATAAAGCTACGTGTCCTTTTTACTTGGTTCGCTGCTTCTCCCTGTTTCTACTCCCAATGCTAAGCTACGATAGCTAACGGACGGATGTAGCTTTGTCTTCAACTGTTTAAATTTATCGTATTGCAATGCAGCTTAATTAGAGGAATCAAGATAAAATGGGGTTTTAAAAATTACACTAATCTATATTCTGGTATTAATTGTGGAACCAGTGGCTTTATGTCTTGAGACTCACGCATTTCGGTCTTAAGTCACAAACGCCCGCCACACATCGTATTTCTCACGCTGAAAAAAACTCTCGGCTATTTAATGTTTTAATGTGCCGCAGCGCGCAAACATTTAGCTCGCCGCGCTGCCATCACCGTGGAGGAATCAAGCGCTCCCCTGGAGTTCTGCTGTGAGGAGCCACTTATCAGCCAATCAAAAAAAAGAAATGGGCTACACCAGGGATTCCCAAAGTGTGGTGCGTGCACCCCTGGGGGTGCGCGAGAGGAAACATTTAATGGTGGTCTAATGGTGTAATAATTAATATTAAACATTCTCAGGGCTCTCAAGTGTCATTTCGGTCTTAACTCACGCACTCCCGCCACACATCGTATTTCTTACGCTGAAAAAAACTCTCGGCTATTTAATGTTTGAATACGTCGATCGTGGTCACCGCAGAGCTCCGACGCCGGTCTGCGCGCATCGGGACGGAGCAAAGAAAGTCACTCGCACCCCCCCCCCGTCAACAACTCTTGCATTCTGTTGCATTTTTTTTCAAAGTGTGGGGGATTGGGGGTGCGTGAACCCGGTCGGGATGTAGAAGGGGGTGCGTGGTCTAAAAAGTTTGGGAACCCCTGGGCTACACAATAGCCAATCAGAAAAAAAACCGTATCTGTTGTATCTGGGGAAGATTTAATCCAGCAACCAATGAAAATAAAGCATCCTGGAATTGCGCGCGACTGACTGATATCCGAAAATTTCGTTCTGCGGGGGGGGGGGGGGGGGTGCTGATGGCAATGTAACTCTTGCCTGTCTTCAAAACTTGAGAGCCCTGTGAAAGGGCCTGTGGTAAATTTACTGCACTCTACCCTCCCGGAGACAAATGACATGACTGGCTAATGAGCATTTAGCTGCTAAAGAGCCAGATATTAGGAGATGATGTAAAGTAGTTCAGAAACTGGGCACTTCGCAAATGATGGAAAACAGGCCTCCGGACGCGCGTGAATTAAGTTCTCAACATTTAATGGCAGGAAGTGTAAAACAAACATTCAAGGCTCACGATCGTGCTCTTCATCGGCTCCTCCGCCCTCCTTCCGGCGTCGAGAATACCTGTGGAAGAGACCCGATTTCTCTAATCCACGGAGTTTATACTCAATATCCTGGCCCCGGTCAAAACGTCACTTCCGGTCAAGTCGCTAAACACGTATTTTCACAATAAGAGTCCCGTCTTGTTATTGTCCGCATTAAAGTCACTTTCACAATAAAAGACCCTGTTATTGTAAGTCACTTTCACGGAATTCAACCGGCCTCGTCAATCTATAATACTAACATACAGTCACTCTCATGCAATATACATTAATTCCTGCCATTTACATTTGCATAGAGTAAACATTACCCCTATGCTTCATAATACATTAATAACTAGAACGGGCACTCGGTAGAGCACATACCTTCGCATATCACAAGATTGGGCATTGAATTATGAACATTTTGGCATTAGTTGCATGCCAATTGGATAAAAATTGACCGTGCTATGGTAAAAAGAAGATTTTGACCTTTTCATGACCTTGACCTTTGACCCGATTGATCCCAAAATCTAATCAAATGGTTCCCGGATAATAACCAATCATCCCACCGAATTTCATGCGATTCGGTTTAATACTTTTTGTGTTATGCGAATAACACGCATACAAATAAATAAATAAATACACGGCGATCAAAACATAACCTTCCGCATTTTCAATGCGAAGGTAACAATATAAATATTCTCCCTAATATTTTCTATTATAATATCTTTCTATATGTATTAATTTCAAACATAAGACCTCTGCAGATGTTATCAAAATAAACTATTATAACCTAACAATGACGAGGAGCAAAACAGAGATAAGAGAAAAATGAATATTAGTTGGACGGAACATCAGGATAAAAGGGCCTCCTGACAAGGATTACGAAACACTGAAGATTAATTTTGTTCTGTAATTTACAGACATCACTACCATTTCACTACATTTCTTTGACCTGGTTAGGGGTCACCCAAAAGCTTCCTTTTTTTCTTGCTCCATGCTGTTTCAATGTCAAATTCCTCCACAGAACTCTAGTAGTGTGCTATTATCAGGACAGGAAATATCATTTAGGAGTTAAAGGGTTGTGGCATTCTACACTTAAAAGACAACCTAAAAGACGAGTAATCGATTCTAAAAATAAATAAGAAATGTTATGTTAACATAATAAAATAGGTCAATACTGTTCTGGACTATGGTGTAAATGGAAATGAATTGCCAAAGATAAGAGCTTCTTGATTACATAGAATGAAATGGAAACTTTGAAATAAAGATCTTAATCTATATAAAAATGCTGATGTATTCATAAAATAAACAACTCTTCTCATTCTGTCCAAGGATGTGACAAAAAGAGTGGAGGTTTTCATGGTCACTCTCATTTCTACCTTTAGATTTGAGTTTCTGGAACAAACATTGAGGGAATATCATGACAGACACACACACACACACACTCCTACACACCTTCACACACAGTGGGAGAGTTATGGTGAAGAGGTGGTTTATTTACAAACAGATGCTCCTCCATAATGACTGTGGTGGTCCTTGGCGGTCGTGTGTGTGTGTGTGCGTGTCCAGCCTGTGGTTCTCTGACGTTGGAGACTGCAAACTGGAGTCGGCAGTCGGTGATTGCTACGTTAGAAAACCATGGACCACACAGGATTAGATGGTATGAGAGCTTGTGTGTGTATGGCGGGGGAGGGGGGGGGGGGTATTTGCTGCATATATATATGGTACATTTGTATGCATACTCACAGTACTAACACTATATTACACGATTGTAAAATGACATCTGCATCAATTAACTAAATAAAGACTTTACATGCATAATCTACACTGATAGCTGCTGACTGTTGACCCGTTGGAACTAACTTAAACTTGGCAAGCTTTTTCTTACTCTACAGAGCCTTTAAAAGAATCAGTGGAACAGGATGGGTACTTTTTTCTTCTTCTTCGTTTCAGCAGGTGTTAAGCAGGTACTCCGGTATCAGCTCATTATTTCTGCTCGGCTTTGAAGAAAGACAGAAAGACTGAGTATGAGAGGGTAGAACGAGAAAAGAGGGCATTTTGTTTTCGCGAGCTATTTTCCCAGCTAATGAATTCTGACCTTTTGAATGTTCACTTGTCCCTTTTTAGATGAGCTCGGTTTTCAATTGAATAGAGAGAAGTAAGGACGTAAAAAATCGGTTTGGAAACTGAAATGGTACTTTTTAATGGTACGTTTTAAATAAGTTGAGTTATTTTCTTTTTCTGCGTTCAATGTCTCTTTTTACTCTTTCTCTCTCTCTTTTATATCTCTGTTCTCAATCTATCCTCTTAATTTTTTCATTAGCTCTGTCAACTTTTTCCCCACTTTCTTCTCTGAGTCTGGTTAACAGATGGGAACAATTTGATTTATCTATCTGGCAATGATTTAAAGAAAGCACTCTAAGCATATGCACATATTGTTACACAAACCCGACTAACTACTTTTAGCACTATCTAATCACCTTGCCCAGAAAAAAATGATTTCCTCCTAATAACCTCGGTACTCAGTATCAGGAGCGCTTTTCCTTAATTTACTGTTTTAATTTGCACTTAATGTTCTTAGCTTACCTTGATGTTAGCCCGCAATTATATGTTTCTCTTTCTGCAATGAAGACGTTACATAAAAGCTGCAATTAGCTGTAAACTTCTTTTTTTTCTTGAAAGCTTTCATCTATGTTTAGATGCAGGTTCAACCCTTAATGAGAGGTATAGTCATAAGCTAATTTTTATTATGAGTTCTGGTCCCAGGTGTAAATAACTGAAAACACTAAAAGCAATTAGACTCAGAAGTCAGCTGATTTACTGTTAAGAGTAATAGGTGGAAGTGGTCCAATCTTAATGGAATTACTATTTTATGAATAGCAGAATATGAGTGAGAAAGTGCTTGGATCTTTAAAAGCTTCGTGGGCTGTCAATGTTTGTGGCAATGACATTTATGCTGCTTACTCAAGTAAACACAACATCTGCAATGAGCAAATGCCCTTTCGCCATAATGTCCAACAACAGACTGAATTTAAAATATGGTAATATAGTAAGCATGAAGTGCAGGTTCAAGACCAAACAGGCTCTCGTCTCTCATGAAGGACCAGATGGAGGACTTATCTGTCTGCTTGAACTTCTTTAACACTCACTCGTGTACAATGTAGCACGTGTAACAAATGTGAATGACATCCATCAATGTGACCACTCATATGCAACTATGTCACTCTGCGAAACATGTGTTTGTGTGTGATGTTTCAACGTTATGCCGAGGACAGGCTGGTGGTGAGGCAGAGTATGGCAATGGAACTGCACACATCCCATTTCCAGTTGAGCATTGTTGTTTTATTCCCATCCAGCATCACTTTCTCAATTCAGAACCTTGACTAGGCTGTTGTTACAGTGAACGTCTGCTGTCCTGTGCATATCATTTTTTTCAGGGATGTTTCTTCAGACCAATTAGTAATTAAAAAAGAATGTTAATTGAATTTTGAGGGTGCCTGTTAACATCTGCCCAGGGACACTTCTAGGCCTTCTCTGGCTCATTCAGTTTTACTGTTGATCAATGGGTATACTCCCTGAGAAATAATTAACACAAAAAGACTCACAGCGGCTTGGCTTTCATAATCATGGAGGCAAAAAGGGTTTGGAATAATTGTTCCTCTTGGTGATGAATGCTTCCCAGTGTTGTGCTTCAGTATAATTTACATTGCCTTCAGCAATGCCCACATGTCCTTAAGTGGGAACATCTTTTTGGACCACACATATCACTTCTACCGGAGAGCTGTCATGGCCCCTCGCCGACGTACAGCAGGTGCAGGGGGTTGATGGTAGTGTCCTGTCGAGATCAAGAAACACAGTCGAATGAGTTTGGCTCCTACCCAGGGTGAATTTGAGCCTGCAGGTTGCATTCAGACTAAGGTGTCCCGCTCATCCTCACAGATGGAGGGGGCTTGTTTCCTGTGCCAAAGTGCCAGAGCATGTTCATGTGGTCCATGAGGAGAGTGGCGTGCCAGCTCTTAAGGTAGTAATGCCATACAGCCCGTGGCCTCTAATGCTGCCTCCTTCAACCAGCAGTGAGGTATCAACAATAGGTATTTAAAAGAGATGCCAGAGTAAGTAAACAAAAGGAACCCTTATATAAGCATGTGTTGTTGTTTTTGGTTGTCTCGTTCTCATGGACCTGAAACCACTCATGACTCCATCGCTACGATGCATTGTTGCCTTAACAAGTCAGCATCCAGGCCCCCAAATGGACAGTCTCCAATAATTTCTAGTGTCTGTGAGGGTCGAGTGTGAAAGTACTGAAGACCACTATTTCCCACAGTATTTGTGCATGCTGTGCAACTTTGGTTTGCCATAAAATATGCCGTGGTGTGAAACTGGCACTACCGGAGCACGCTGAGCACAACTTAGTCTCACTTCGCCAACTCCAAAGCCCCACCATCTGCCACGCTCTGTCACATTAATATTAGAGACCATCAACGTTTGTTCCTTTTGTTCTGTCCTATTTGCTTGAGTGTTTTCTCCCAAAATTCACCACAAGGCTGTGGTTTTTCCTCAAATGTATACATTTCAAACTATCGCTTCATGGTTGTTTTTACCCATCGTGATCTCTAAGCTTTGTTTGTTGACCAGTGTGGTGCCAAGAAAAAGCCTGCAGGCTGTGTACACCAGGCAGGTGTGTTCCAAGTAAAAGAAAATGAAAAGGAAACGTGCTTATTTGATGCAAAATCAAGCACAAGCCATTCAGATAATCAGTCTGGCAGACAGACATGGGGGTGGCAATACAAGAAAAACAAAGAGAAAAGGAGCTGCTGTTGCATCTTTTTCCAAAAGGCTCGTTAATCCCAATTTAGCTGTCACAGGGATGAGGTAAGTGTGAGTCTGTGTGATTGTGCGTGTATGCATGCGTATGTGAGAGAGAGAGAGATAGAGAAGCAGAGAGTAACGTCGTCTTGCAGTCTTGCACCTTGCTTCGTAAGCTGTCACATCAGCCAGCTAATTAGCCTGATGGCCAATGAAAAGTAGATTTTCTTCAGTCTACCAGCTGGGACTGATCCGAATTCGAGGCACACTTTTAAAGTGTGGGACTGTGGTACTAGATGTAAAATCTTAGTGAGCATGAGTCCCAATTAATGTCAAGGGGATTGCCAGATTTGACCCATTCATGTGTGAATGCGAGAATATCTACTAGTCAACTGTTCATTTCAACTCACCCTAGAAATTACAAAATGACTTTTATACATTTCTGTTCATGTTAAACAAACGTGATGTATACACATTTAAAAGGTAATGGAAGAGCTTTTATTTTATTTATTTTTAATCTGTACCGAGTGTTAAGTTGTAATAGTTTATTTTGATAACATCTGCAGAGGTCTTATGTTTTAAATTAATACATATAGAAAGATATTATAATAGAAAATATTCGGGAGAATATTGATTTTGTTATTAATGTATTATGAAGCATAGGGGTAATGTTTACTCTATGCAAATGTAAATGGCAGGAATTAATGTATATTGCATGAGAGTGACTGTATGTTAGTATTATAGATTGACGAGGCCGGTTGAATTCCGTGAAGTGACTTACAATAACAGGGACTTTTATTGTGAAAGTGACTTTAATGCGGACAATAACAAGACGGGACTCTTATTGTGAAAATACTTGTTTAGCGCCTGGACCGGAAGTGACGTTTTGACCGGGGCCAGTGAGATTGAGTATGAAACTCCGTGGTTTAGAGAAATCGGGTCTCTTCTACAGGTATCCCCGAGGCTGCAAGGCTGAGGGCCCGGAGGAGCCGGGAACCGAGGAGGAGCGCCTTGAATGTTTGTTTTACACTTCCTGCCATTAAATGTTGAAAACTTAATTCACGCGCGTCTGGAAGCCTGTTTTCCATCATCTGCGAAGTGCCCAGTTTCAGAATACTTTACACGAGCCAGGCCAGTTATTGTCGACTTAAACCTTTTCTACTTGACGAAAAAAAAACTTTTACATGTGGCATTTTTCTTTAGTTTAAGGTTACAATAGCCGATTATTCCCAAGAAAATGTGATGCAGTATAGTTTGGTATTGGCCCCAGCTCTGAACAGCACTGATAGAAACGTGACACTCACACTGTAACATATTAATTGTGATGAAGCTTCGCGTAAGTTCAGACAGGAAGACCATACCCCTCACACCAGCCTTTCATCCCTCAGTCCGATAATCATTTCCCACACATGCGCACTCATTACTTACTCGCCGTCATTGCTCGGCGCCGTCAATCATGACTCCAGGTGCGCAGATCAGCTGGTCCACTCTATCCAATAAGCACGGGGAAATGAGGACATGGCGAGCCAATCGTCTCGCTGCTGTCTCATTCAAATATGACCGTCTCTCTACCTTCAGTTCATTCAGGTTGCTGTCATGCACCCCTCCACCACCCCATCTCCAGCCAGTCTTCAAGGATCCATCAGCTTCAACTCATCATTCCATCAGCTCATCAGCCACCACCAGGTCTGGACTCCAGACCTGGTGGTGGCTGATGATCTATCTCGTTGCTGATCAGGGCAGTCAGCCCTCAACTACAAATTTCCCCGTAGAGTCCAAGCGCCAAAGACTCTGAGACTTCACCATTGCGCATCACATGTTAACAATAAACATCCTTTCTTTATTCATGGGTCTTACCTGATTGAACTGTTTTCACTCTTTACCAAATACTTGTTTACCAGCATGTTATTGACATTGAATGTGAAACATGATAAATAAATAAACATACTTGACCTACTTGTTTGGGAAAGAAGTCTCTTGGCTCTTTTTAGAAGGTTTTGCCACATCAAAAAAAAATTGAAATACATTTAGATGCAGATGTTTGTAGAAAAGGAGCTTTGGTCTCAAATCTCTGTGCCGAGTTTGACTATATTAGCTAACATTGTGTCTTGGGTCTTGTGTTACCATGAAACGACAACAAAAGGCACTTAATTAATTAAGAAAAAAGTTATGGCTGGGCTTAAAATAAGTGCATAAACAAACAGTAACAAGATGGCAGTAGACATCATTGTTCTCACATTGCACAGGCCAAAGTTACTAACTCTGCACACGTTACTAACTCTGCTTTCTCCCCGGAGTCCTTTTGACTTCACGTCTCATGGGGTCATCGGACCCTATGAGACGGCATAGATCCTATCTGCCTGATGGATCATCGAGGTCTGGGTCGTGGAATTCCTGCTCCTGACTACGCCACTGTCCTGTTGAGACTCCGCCCACTGTTGAGACTCCGCCCACTCCTCTTCTCTACCGCCATCTGCCTGATGGATCATGGAGGTCTCCATCGTGGAATATGCCTACTATGAACTATTCATACACTTTGTCACATTCATTGAATGTATTTTAACTCTAAATCTGTCCTTCTGTACACATTACATCTTTTGCACCTGTCCATATTGGAGAGAGATCCTCCTCTGTTGCTCTCCTGAAGGTTTCTTCCCTTTTTTTCCCCCTGAAGGGTTATTTGGGAGTTTGTCCTGGTCCGATGTGAGGTTTTGGGGCAGGGATGTCTATGTGTACAGATTGTAAAGCACTCCGAGACAAATTTGTAATTTGTGAAATTGGGCTATACAAATAAACTGAATTGAATTGAATTGAAAAGTATCACTGAAGATGCAGTATCTTCTGAACCCTAGACCAATTATCCTCCCTCCACTGAGCCCTCCCTGAGAGCCTGCATATGCTCTGTGCGTGTCTGTTTTAGTGAGAGAGAGACTCCGCTTCCTCCCCTCAGCTCTTAATTAGAGCTGGTAAGGTAACATTGTGGACCATGCACACACACGCACACCTGCAAAAGGCCTAATCTGTGAGGTGCACCTGGAGGGCTGCCGGCAGAAGGACGACCTCCTTTACGCTCATCATGTGTGTCGGGTGCACACATACATACGCATACACATACACGCATTCATCCAATATTTCTCCAGTATTCTAAATAGTATCTTGTGGTTTAACTTTTTCCAAAAGACTGTGTACTGATTTGATAAATAAAATAAAAGACTCCTCCTCACTCCCCCAATGTCACATGAAGGGAAACGAGAACAAAAGTTGAATGCCCACAGCTGAGAATTGAAACTGTGCCGACTCTGTGTGGATGAAAATTACTGCATGTGAGGTGCAGGAGAGGACAGTCTACATAATGAGCCGGAGAAACCACCGATTGCACTTAATTCCCCTTCATCTGCTTCTCACATTCACAAGAGTTGCATACGTTCATATCCACTCCCACCATTGTCAGCTATCCTTGTACAACCCCCTCTGCAATGAATAACTTCCGCTCTACTTGGCATTAATAATTTACGTTCAGCTGTCGCAGCTCAGTGCCATAGCAGGAAAGACTGAGATGTCCAGGGTTCAAGGAAATGCAATTATCATTATTGTTAACTATAATTAAGACTATGACAACAATGTCTTCATCGTTCCAAAGTCCAGCCCTCGACATCACCTCCTTGTTCTCAGACAAAGATTGTGGATCAATGATGTGATTATTGAGAAATGTTCATGGTAAAAGCTAAAATATAATTTTTGAATTGAGCTCTAACTGTACTATTGTGGAAAATAGCGTCCCTGTGTTGTATGCTAATGACGTTGTACAGTATTACACAAGTGTTATCATAAAATGTGATAACCAATGTCGAGCTTTGGAGCCAGCCTGAAGTCAGACATATGTTCTGTATACTTCCTTCAGTCAGTCGGTTCAGAGAATTGGATTTTCACCATGAGCCTCATAAGGTCACAATAAGCCCCATAAGATCACCATAAAGCCCCATTCTCCATTGCGTTTTTTTCTCTCAAACTGCTGTAGTAATTCAGTGAGTCACTTTAAAACCTTTTTTCCATCTGAGACTTGCAATAAGACATTGAGTACTACTGAACAGCATCATGTTGACAATCACTCCATTGAACATAAACACCACAGTTCAGACCATGAACGAGGTCAAGTTTGTGAAAAACCTGTTTTTGGTTAAAGAGAAAAACAAGTTGTGTTTTTTTTTAGATTTGAAAACAGCAACAATCAATACATATAACAGTATGTAATGGTCATCCCTCTTAATCTAATGTCTTGTTCACATTATTAGCAAGTAAAATGCACCCCCCACTTCTTCAGTCCATGTGGCTGCTGGAGGCCGGCAGTGTCACGATTTCCCCACCTTCATAGTTAAGGTGCGTTCACACCAAAAGCGAAACTATTTTTCGCGTCGCCCAAAACGTGTGAGTTTACTCGCTCGACCATTCGCCGTGTTCAAGCCATGAGCGTCGAGACGCTGTGCGAGGGGCGGGGCTTATCTCCGTGTCTCGTCTCCGTAAAGACCGTTATCATTTCCTTCATCCACCAGAATAACTAACGACTAGTTCTGCTTTATATTTGTTGTGGACATCCCACACACTAACGCCCTCGTGATTGGGTTCATGACATCACCCGTAGGCTCACTCAGCTCGGTCACTTTCACCGATGAAGTTACTGTTACGTCTGAAAGACTTCCGCTTCCAGCGCTACGAGAGCGGAACTCTAGAGCTGATTGGCCCGAGTTACGAGATTACCGCCTCAAAATTTAAATATTTCAACTCGGGGCGAAAATTGTGCCGCTCCAAACGCGCCGCCCGGGAAAATATTGCGTCTATCGCAGCCACAAGCGTCTGTACGTTGACTTTTCATGGGATTCAGTCGCGCAAAAAAATAGTTACGCTTTTGGTGTGAACGCACCTTAAGATTCATCCTGCTTGCATGTTTAATTAACTCTCCTGTCATTCCAGATCCTGTCATCCTCACCTGATTGTCTCTCATTCCCTTCACCTGGTCCTCACGCCCTTCTCACCTGCAGCCCATCCCCTCATTAGCCCTTCACTATTTAGCTCCTTCACTTCCACTTGTCCTCTGCCAGATTGTCTTGTGTGTCAACGCCAAACTCTCCAGCGAATTCCTGACTACTATTTCTGATCTGCCCGTTATGACCCTGTTTGCCTGTTAACCTGACTTAAAGTAACATTATGCAACAATTGTACCTTAAAATAACAGCTTGAAAAAAATTGTGCCGCAACAATGACTTTTAATATGGCGATTTGCGCCTCCGCTATTGCCATCGGGGGTATGTGGGGAAATAACTCCGCTATGTAGGATTCTGGGGCCGCCCGATCCAGGGCGGATGTACTTCGACCTGCTTTCTGGCAGTGATTACGCAATGTCATATAGTGTCAGTCCACACTCGGAGCTACAGTATAAGGGCGAAGCAAGCGAAGTCTCTTGTAATGAATTACACGTTCCAATGTAAATTATGAATATGTAGCAGGTAATATTGTATTCGATCACACGTACTCCACATTCAAACATTTAGAAAACAACGTATATAGGCTGAAAACGTGATCGGTATTTAATCGAAACTAAATGTCATTCTTTTGGTTATGTTAGCATTCATCTCCGATATCACAATGAATAAAACTATGCAGTCATATTGATGTCAAATCTTTGAATATTCTTACCTTATCGGTTGACATCATTTCTTGGTTTCTGACTTTGTCTGGTCATCAATACAAGTGTATGCGAGGCTGCATCTATCGTAACTGGGTATTTACGACACTGAAGTAAACGTTAAATACCTCCAAAACTGAAGGGGTCGCTAAAAGGGAAAAACTCTATTATGGGGCTTTAAGATTTTTGCCTGCCCCTTTTTGGATGTGTAGCCTTGTTTGACGGACCATCCGGTTTTGACCCTGCCTGAACCATTAAGTAAAGAGCCTCCTCCTGCATCCCTGTTTTTGTGTCGTGCTTTTGGGTTCCAGTACCTGTAACCATTACAGGCAGTTTATTCTATCGATTTATTTTTAAATCTTTTTTTTGGTGGTTCTTTTGTGTGGCTTCTTCACACTTAATGTTTGATTGTATTTGAATTCCGTCCCTGCTTTTCTTCTTTCATTGCTTTTCTTCTTTCAACACTTTATCGCAGTCCGCATTTGGATCCAGTCACGTCCCAAAAGCCGAATGCTGAGTGGTTCAACTAATAAATCCATCAGTCATTAGATATTAATATTATGAAACATGAGTCCCGAGCTGTGAAAAGTCATAAAGGTTTGAAGTGGATTAGCTGTAGGGTAACTAATGAAAATTAAATGTTTCTGTAATCGTGTTTTGAGTGATATTTTCATTATTCCATAATGACACTGGAAAGTCTCAGTGGTTGGTAATTAGCCCCCTACCCAAATAATCATCTGGTCTTTTTTCAGTTTTTCGGTCACTTTCTACTATCAAATGTCATCATTTAACTGATCAGTCTTACTTTGGGAAATTAAAACCCCATTTTAGCTGTTATTTCACTCCAGTATTTGTGTATTTTGGTAAGCCGTGTGCTATGTGCCGTGTGCGCTTATGATCCGCCAGCTGCCAGTGTTCCCTGATCTGATTACCTGGATATGAAACGAGTCCCACGAAACAGAAAGCACACATTCCTGAAGTAGTTGCTGCCAGAGTCACATCAAGGTGAGTCTGCACCAAAAATAAAAACGTCAACGTGGGGTTTGAGTTTAGTGCTCCCGTTTACCAGATTTGAACTGCAATGGAATATTTTCTGCTGAGAGAGATACTATTAAATATCACATGATATGTCACGATACTACAATTATGAGCCACGTCACTCGTATTATATGCAACTTGCTAATTTTAGAATATTGCATTATATAAATGTTTCTTTTTGGCTTGTTTGCAGCCAAGTATGTTTGTCGATTTGACCAAGCCCAAAGCAAACAACGAAGTGTGATAAAGATCTCCAGCCAGGTTAAGCACAAGCTACCAAATTGAAACACTGTTTTCTTTTTCCGTTACAAATGAAACTCAAGCATCAGTTTAATTACCAAGCATCAGTCAGACTTTTTGCATATATAAATTGACGAACCGTGACCAGTCCCTCCGACTCTACAGAAGTGAAACCAAAATATGATAGATACGGGAGTTGCTGCCTCAGAATTGTATCTGCACAGAAGTGATCGAGCAGTGCCAGATCAATCAATAACCTGCCCGAACTAATCGTGAGCATTTCTGAATGCATTTTTTTAGAAATTGGAGGATTTTTTTTTCATGTGTACTGTGAAGCCCCTGTCCCATCCGCTAACATGGAGGGCATGATTAATACGTTTTAATGCAGGGATATCATGGGTCAGCAGGTTTGATGGACCGTTTTATACCAATTATAGGAGATTACTCCCCCCCCCCCCTTTCCCCCTACCCGTCCCTAGCTCAAAAGATACCCAAGTGAGAAGAGTTCCGACTAAATAAGTATTCTTTTGGAAAACCTGTCTGGTCCTTCCCATCCCACTTCACACCTCATCTCCACCCATCTGTTCACACCCAGTGCCTGGACCCATCACGTCGGCTGTATATCTATACAGGCGATTTGACTCTGAGGCCTTGTGTCAGTAGTAACCCCAGTTTCTAAAAAATTATACTTCATGAAACTAAAACATTTTCAAAATATGCCGGGATAAGAACTGATTGATGACTTGCTGCAAATGTCCCCCGTAACATCATGTCGCCAACAACGCTGATGTCCTATGTCGATGTTAAGATGTTGAAGTCGTCACTACCCTGTCTGCTTAAAACTAGGAAGAAGAAAAAACGGAACCAGAGACGTTAATCATTGAAGCCCCACAACCCTGACGACTCTAATCTTTGAAAGGCTTGCGTTGGATCGTCTCTAAACCCCCTGCAGTGTGCCAGTCACGCTAACAGCCAGCGGATGATGCAGCCAGCAGGAGACTGCACTACATCCTCCAGCATGTACAGTATTTGAGAACTCAGTTTGTGGGAGCTCTGACACCATGGGCTCCGTTGGCTGATAGGAGCAGTTTCTCTTTGGTGGTGGATCTCTTGCTTCCCGACAGACAGAAAACACCGGAGCAATGTCTGACAGACACAATGACTCCCAGCACAGATGTAAGGGAGGCTCAGTTTGAAGGAACTGAAGAGATGTTCAAGTGGAGCTATATACAGATTGTGTATACTTAAGTATGTGTTGGGGGACGTAATGTTCCTTTTCTCTCCTGCGAGACTGAAAAAGTACATTGAGTTGCCACTCTATTAGGTGCACCTGTGCATTAGAATGCCATCCAATACAACAGCTCTGCCATAAATTTGACCTTTTGTAAAGCTCGCGATTCAGTTGTATTGTGGACAGCATGGTGTTTCCAATGTTCAACTCCTTCTACATATATGAGGCATGATTCAACGCGACCCGGACACACTTTTCTTCCGTTTGAGAATGCTTCATTGTGCACACAATTATTCTTAAACGCAAAGAACATTGGGAATGCATGCATAAAAAGCGGATATGAGGAAAGAAAAAGGAAACAAACTCCATCTTTAAGGCGACATGCTGCTGGCATAATTCTGTATCCTCGAACTGTGATTAAAAGACAGATGCCTTTTCTAATTGCTCACACGATGGACGGCGATGTTATTTGCAGCTTCGCGATCCACTGCTTGTAATTATCGAAAATACGTCCTCTCCTTGCCCTTCACGGAGAATCGATGAATGCAGTGTGGCATACTGGAGAGGGAATGTGGGAGATGTGCCAACGATGTGCTGCTGGCTCATTGACGCAGATTGACGAACAGTTTGGTTTTGTTATGATTTAATTAACAAACATTCACCCAGTGAGATAGAAGATTGAAAAGGAGTGAAATCATGATATTATATATGTTCATACTCATTGTGGGATCCATCTGTATGGTCATGATTACCTTACTCTTACTTATGTTCACGTGTTAGTTCAGCATTGCGCCCCAGAATGGTTTGCTACACGGAACCATCTGGTAGGCCTTCTTTTGAAATAAAAAAGGGCAGACACTATCTTTCAAGCAAACTCTTGAAGTTTAACTTCGACTTGATGCCTGACAAGAGGGACTTTTAATCAATCAGTGTGCTGATGCTTTTCTTGTCATTATGCATTTTGTCTTAGCCCCGAAAACTCTAACAAGCCGTTATTTGCTAAGCATCTTTTATATTTAGGAGAAAAATCCCAAATAGAAAAAACCTTATTTCCATAATTGTCATGTGCTTGTTGGAAACCAACAATACATTATTTCAAGGGTTAATTGTGAAAAAAGCAACATTATGAAATGTTGTGGTCAGAATACAAAAGGGAGAGGTAAAGGGTTTCTCCAAAAACAGAACACGATATATCAAAAACATATCTAAAATACCACAAAAAACATTGAAAATCTGATTTGTTGCACGAAAGTTTTAAATATGATCGTTAAGGGATGAGTGTTCAAACATCCACAATCAATACTCACGTGTGTCAAGACCAAATAACAAGATAAGTGTAATTTGGGAAGAAAATATACAAATAAAGAAACGTTTAAGATTCTGATTATTAATGTATTTTAAATTACTTTCTTGGAATTGGATGAATGTAATGTTATAAAATAACAAGAAAAGCTAAAGGCATGGCTGCTGCGCACCTTCCTGATAGTTACATGATCAAGCAAAGGAGTCTATTATCTACATTTTCTTTCTTTGTGCAGAAACCACAAGGTCAAGCATAAATAGCACAGATAATATGTTGGGATAGCTTGAAGCCCATTGTCGAAAAAAAGAGAACAATAAACCTATTTAATTTCATATGCTGGTCAACCTATGGAACTAATGTTAATTACCTGCAACTGGACCATCTTATAGGACAGTAACTGCTACCTGTGTGAGCCCATCCTTTACATTTGCCTTCAGGATACCAAAATATATATACTTTGTCATCATCAAAATGTGATAAATAACTCTGAATGTTTCACCATTTCAGTATTGTAAATAAAAAGTGCGTTTCAATTAAATGAAACTGAATTGTGACATTGTTTTGAAGGAAATGTATCTTCTTTTTACATGTTTCTAAACTCTGTCCACGGGAGTCCGTGCCAGGAGGAGGACAAAGTGGATGTGTGGGTCCAAAGGGGAGTTTCGATCTGGAGGACCTCTGTTTGGATCCCGTGTGAAACCAAAAGTCAGCGTAGATTTATTCCAATTCACGTCTGTAACTCCAAATAAACCCGGGGAAACCCATTCCCTTTTAGTAAAGCCTAACCAAGCACTTTGGTTGTGTGTTTGATTTTGTGTCTGTGACAGGTGTGGAGCCGTCACCAGTAGGTTTCCCCCCCCCCTAAGCACCAGTAAGGACTGAGCAGCCAGAGGGATAGTAGGTAATCGCTTTTATTGCCACCGCAGACTGTGTCTCTGCTCTCCACACTGACCTCTCTTCTGTCCGTCCAGCTCCTTTATGGAGACAGCCTCAGATACACAAACACATATCAGCTGGACTGATTACCAATCTGTTTAGCAATCAGTCCAGCTGGTGACAATCAGACACCGTTCCCTGAACCACACCCCCGCTCCACCCACTCTGCAGCCGAGCCTTAACACCCCCCGCTGCCACATACCTCCACCGCCCGATTTAGGCCGGGGCAACATCCGGCCTAACCTACTCCACCTCCCCCCCATGAGAGCGGGAGAGGAAGTCGGCCACAACCATCTGTGTCCCCGGCCTATGGATCAACTTGAAATTAAAAGGCTGTAAAGCCAGATACCACCGAGTCATTCGGGCGTTGGTATCTGATAGGTTTTTTTCCTCTCTATATCATTTAAAATATTCACGGTCAAGGAGGTGAGAATGAATCACAGACAACGTAGTATCTTTGGTCAAAGCTTTGGACCAAAGGGGAAGCTCAGTCGCACATGCTCTGAACACGACGACCTCCAAGACATTCCATCGAGCACCCCTTTGGTCCAGCCTTTTATTGAAAGCTTTACACACACACACAACACCAATGGAGAAGTGGAACTGAGGACATGTTGACATATTCCTTCCGTCTGGTTTATTATCACTTCCTTATCCGACTCCCCAAACCCATAACACAACCTTCGGGTGGGAACGCGGAGTTCGGGAAGCTCCTCTGATTGTTGAGTTTAAGATACGGTAAGCAATAACATAACATAAATTTTTATCTCTGTCAGTTCCCTCCTGTTTATGCTATTGCTTATTATTTAAACATGGTCAATAAGGGCACTCATTTGATTTGTCTAATTTCTAAGCAGCATGTGATTTACGTATTTGGGTTAAGCAGTCTAAGCATGATTATTTGTTTACACATTATTTGTTAGTAACAGCACAACAATCTCTTTGGGATTTACACTTTTTAGTCAGCAGTTTCACATCAATAATTGTCCGTTCCTTGTGAGGAGTTTTACACAATTATGTCATACAAGCTTAAACCAAAAGGTTTCGTTATATTTTCTTAAACGGGAGCATTGATCTCCCTTGCTCCTCTCGTTTGAGTTCCTCGGGACCTCTCGCTCCATCACCCGAGGCGACACCTAAGAGCAGGGATTGTTGGTTTCTTCACTGACGTTGAGATGGCTGTCTTTTAAGCGGACAGCCCCCTTTGAAGTCAGTCTTCCCCTCTGCTCGTGGTCGTCTCGGGATCAGGGCACTGGTCCGGGATTTCTGTAGGGAACAGTTTGCAATGGGAAAGATGTATCCAAGTGGTCCTCTCGGCTATCTTTACAGCGGTTGCAGTCGTCAGAAGGACTTGGAATGGTCCTCCCAGCGAGCGTCGCTCCACGTCTTTTTCTTGATGACGCGGATGAAGACCCAGTCGCCGACCTGTACAGACATAATGGGGGAGACAGGTGAATCTGGCAAGACATTTGCTTCCCTGACTCCTCTCCCCATCATGGTCTTCTTCATGTACTCCACTATTGTTTCTTTCTCACCCACTTGCTCTAAATCTGGGTGAGTTAGTGGTAGGCGGTAGGGTCGTCCATGAATGATTAGGTTTCCTTGAGGGTTGTGCTTGATGCATGTCACACATGCTTTACAAAAAATTTTTAAGTAGTTTTGTTCTATCATAGATACCATCCCTCCTGTTGAGACATGGCATTGCCCATGACTCAAAATAGCAACGGCCTTGAATAGACTTCTTGGTAGCCCATAATTTTTCATTTTTTCAGATATTTCACACTATCTGAGTCCTGTTTGAACATAAACAATGTGTCGCCTGAAAATTCGCCTTCAGGCTTTCCGTGAGAATTACCCATTGTTTATGGTGTGATCGTATAGTATTAGTACAATTCCTTGTTTCTTTACCCAAAACTGCCAATCTGTGGTTGTCTACTTGAACAGGCCGTCGGTGTATGTTGGCCTGGAAGGTTTCGGCCGACGCTGATTCAATAGAGCCACAGCATTCATCCACAAACAAATATAAACAAACAAAGCTAAACAAACACCTAACACTTATTTTTACGACCTTTAATCAACCTTTATTTCTCGCAAAAAGGGCAAACCCTTATTTATTTCCTTTTTTTCCGACGCGTCAACCTTTATTTCTCGCAAAAAGGGCAAAACCATACGTACTTTGTCTGGGTCAGTCTCCCTCGGTCTTCCGATCCGCCGGATCCCGTCAATCCACGACTGGATCTCCTTTCTGCAGAATTTATCCACTGCTGAGCGGTCTCTTAATCCGATGATCAGTCGGGGCCTTGCACAGGTGTCAGTGGCTCCGCAGGAAAAAGAAAAATCCAGACGATGGGTATGTTGGGATCCGGGTCACGGCACCAAGTTATGATAGGTTTTTTCCTCTCTATATCATTTAAAATATTCACGGTCAAGGAGGTGAGAATGAATCACAGACAACGTAGTATCTTTGGTCAAAGCTTTGGACCAAAGGGGAAGCTCAGTCGCACATGCTCTGAACACGACGACCTCCAAGACATTCCGCCGAGCCACCCTTTGGTCCAGCCTTTTATTGAAAGCTTTACACACACACACACAACACCAATGGAGAAGTGGAACTGAGGACATGTTGACATATTCCTTCCGTCTGGTTTATTATCACTTCCTTATCCGACTCCCCAAACCCATAACACAACCTTCGGGTGGGAACGCGGAGTTCGGGAAGCTCCTCTGATTGTTGAGTTTAAGATACGGTAAGCAATAACATAACATAAATTTTTATCTCTGTCAGTATCTTTCATGCGGTGGAGCCATTGGAGCGGGCCGTGGTCCGACCAGAGGGTGAATGAGCGTCCCAGGAGGTAGTAGCGCAGGGAGTCGACCGCCCACCGGATGGCCAGGCACTCCTTCTCCACCGTGCTGTACCTGCCCTCCCTCTCCGACAGCTTGCGGCTGATGTACAGCACGGGGCGGTCAAACCCCCCCCCCCCCCCCCTGCTGGGACAAAACGGCCCCCAGCCCTCTGTTCGACGCATCAGTCTGCAGAGTAAAAGGGAGAGAGAAGTTAGGTGTGTGAAGGAGTGGTTCCCCACAGAGAGCTTGTTTTACCTCCTCAAACACCAACTGGCACCGCTCCGTCCACTGGACCGGATCTGAGGCACCTTTCCGGGTCAGGTCAGTCATGGGGCTGGTCAGCTCCGCAAAGTTCGGGATGAACCGCCTGTAATAGCCCGCCAGCCCCAAAAACTGCCTCACCTCTTTTTTAGTCTTGGGCCGCGGGCAGGCTGCGATGGCGGCGGTCTTGTCCACCTGAGGGCGCACCTGCCCGGCGCCCAAGTGGTACCCCAGATACCGTACCTCCCTCCGTCCAACTGCACACTTCCCCGGGTTGGCCGTAAGCACCGCCTGCCTCAGGGACTCCAGCACCGCGCCCACCCGCTGCACATGCTCCGCCCAGGTGGTGCTGTGTATGATCACATTATCCAGGTAGGCGGCAGCATATGCAGCGTGCGGCCGCAGCACCCGGTCCATGAGGCGTTGAAAGGTGGCCGGGGCCCCGAACAACCCAAAGGGAAGCATGGTGAATTGGTATAACCCAAACGGAGTGAGAAGGCCGTTTTTTCCTTAGACTCTGGCGACAGAGGAATCTGCCAGTAGCCCTTGGTTAAATCCAGTGTCGTAAAGAAACACGCAGTGCCCAGTCGGTCCAGGAGCTCGTCGACCCGGGGCATTGGGAAAGCATCGAACCGTGACACATCGTTCACCCTGCGATAGTCCACGCAGAACCGTATCGACCCATCCTTCTTGACCACAAGAACAATGGGACTACACCAGTCACTGTGGGACTCTTCTTTTACCCCCATCTCCAGCATTGCAGCCAATTCCCGCTGAACCACCTTTCTCTTGTGTTCAGGTAACCTGTAGGGTCGTAACCGCACTGTCACGCCCGAAGGAGTCTCAATCTCGTGCTCTATGAGGTTTGTGCGTCCTGGAAGGAGAGAGAACACATCAGCAAACTGATTTTGCAACCGGGTAATGTCTGTTTTCTGGGTCCCGGAGAGACGGTCTTCACAAAGGAGCGAGGCCGGATTGGTGGATTTTGGGACCTCAGGCCCCAGCTCCTCTCTCTCAGATACCGAGGACACCAGAGAAACAGACTCCGCCTCCCTCCATGCCTTTAGGAGGTTGAGGTGGTAAATCTGTGTAGCTCCGCCCCTATCAGAACGCACCACCTCATAGTCGACATCCCCCACTCGCCGTGTGACCACAAAGGGCCCTTGCCACTTGGCGAGGAGTTTAGAGCTGGAAGAAGGAAGCAATACAAGTACCTTCTCTCCCGGTGTGAATTGTCTCAGCCTGGCACCTCTGTTGTACAGCCGCTGCTGACGCTCCTGGGCCTGGAGCAAATTCTCATGTGACAGCTGACCCAGTGTGTGGAGCTTTGCTCGCAGGTCCAGGACGTGTTGGATCTCGTTTTTACTGGTGCTCGGCCCCTCCTCCCAGTTTTCTTTAATGAGGTCGAGCACCCCCCGTAGAGTCCTGCCGAACAAAAGTTCAAAGGGAGAAAATCCCGTGGACGCCTGGGGAACCTCCCGTACTGCAAACAACAGAGAGTCAAGCCATTTATCCCAATTACGTTCATCGTCATTAATAAATTTACGGATCATGGACTTCAAAGTCTTATTCAGACGCTCCACCAGACCGTCGGTCTGTGGGTGGTACACACTTGTCCGAATAGACTTGATGCCCAGTAACCCGTAAAGTTCTGTGTTCTTGACATGAACTGGGTGCCCTGGTCAGTCAGAATCTTTCGTGATTCCGACTCGGGAGATGACCTGAAACAGCGCCTGCGTGACACTCTTTGCAGAAATGTTGCGCAAGGGCACCGCCTCCGGGTATCGTGTTGTGTAATCCACGAAGACTAACACAAAGCGATATCCGCGTGCACTCCGTTGAAATGGCCCGTTGAGGTCCATAGCGATTCGCTCAAATGGAACCTCCATTAATGGCAGAGGGCGCAAAGGTGCCCTCGGAATGGCCGGAGGGTTTACCAATTGACACTCCGGGCAGGATGCACACCAACGGCGCACTTCCGCCCGGATGCCCGGCCAATAAAATCGGGTCATTATCCGGTCCAGAGTTTTATCATACCCCATGTGACCGGCGGCTCTTCGGCACCAGCAACTGGGTGCTTTCCTGCCCTGTGTGAATGTCACGGCTCACTCTGTACAGTCTGTCCCTAATCAATGTGAAATCTGGATATGTCTGCGCTGCGTCATGGTGCACCAGCTGACCATCAATTCGTATCACTTGGTCAAAGGCTGAACGTAGAGTATCGTCCCGAGACTGCTCGAGTGGAAAATCTTCCATGGAGTGAAACTCGGGAGCCGGAGGAGTCGCCATAGGAGGCTCCACCGGTTCCCCCTCCCCGTCTGCAGTGTCGGACAACCTCGCGTCACCGCTGAGCACGGCGCACACACCGCATGACCCTGTCTGCCGTGAACGCACCCCCGCAGCCTTCCCCATTAATTTATCAAACCCTGGCCAATTGATTCCCAAGATTAAGGGGTGCGTAAGGCGGGAGCTAACCGCGACCTTCACGTTATGCTTTTTCCCCCCGTGTCTAATTTCCGCTGACACTATGGGATACTCGTGAATGTCCCCATGCACACACCTTATCTTCACCCACAATGCCTCCACCAATGCCCCTGGTCGAACCAGGCTCTGGTGGATCATAGACTGTGTACAGCCGGAATCCACCATTGCCTGATGTATACCCCCCTGGATTCTTACCGGTACGTGGTATGTCGCTCCTGGACCTGGGGAGGGTGTTGGAGAGCCGGCAACCCGGATCACCTGGCCCACCTCCCTCAGCGGACACTCCCACCGGATGTGTCCGGGCTGTCTGCACCTCCAGCACTCCTGCCCTGGTGTTTGAGGGACTACCTGTGGGTTGGGAAGGGTGCCGGTGTTTACTGGGGCCGGTATGGGTTGCGTCAGGGGCCACATCGGCCTGGCCAGAGCCAGTGCACCGTCGCTGTCCATCTGGCCGCCGGGGTGCACCGCCAGGTGGTCCTCCGCCCGTGTGATGGCGGCCTCCAGCGACGTGGGGCCGTGACAGCGGACCCACTCTGCTGTTCCGGTCGGCAGCCCCTCCACGAACCGCTCCACGACGACCTTCTCCACCGCCGCCTGCGCCCCTTCTGTGTTCCCGGGCTGCAGCCATCTTGTCGCGGCGTCCCTCAGCCGTTGCGCGTATGCAAACGGCCGGTCATCGGGCCCCATCGTGGCCTCGCGAAACCTCCGCCGGTGATACTCCGGAGTCAGACCCAGCCGATCCATCACCGCCTTTCGCATGTCCGCGTAACTGTATCGTGCTGCTGGGGGAAGCCCCAGGGCCGCAGTCTGCGCCTCCCCGGTGAGCAGGGGCAGGAGGCGAATCGCCCACTCCCCTGCTGGACAGCCGCATGCCTCCACCACCGTCTCAAATGTTTCCAGGAATGACTGCACGTCGTCCCCCACCGTCATTTTTTGGAGTGCCACCCCCGCCAAGGGGGAAGCTACAGGTGTGGCCGCAGCTGTCTGGGCGGCGAGCCGTTCCAGGGCGCGCGTCTGCTCCTCTGCCTGGGCCAGGAGCTTCCCCAGTGTCTGCCGGCTTGCCTCCGCTTGGTCCTGCAACGTCGCTGCTATCTTCCCCAGCATCTGCCCCAGCTGGCTCCATGGCTGGGTTGGCTGATCTGGGTGCTGCTGGATGCTCTCCATGTGCTTTGTTTTTTGTTTTTTTCAACAACAAAAAAAAGGGTCCCACGTTTGGCTCCAGTGTGACAGGCGTGTAGCCGTCACCAGTAGGTTTCCCCCCCCCTAAGCACCAGTAAGGACTGAGCAGCCAGAGGGATAGTAGGTAATCGCTTTTATTGCCACCACAGACTATGTCTCTGCTCTCCACGCTGACCTCCTCTCTTCTGTCCGTCCAGCTCCTTTATGGAGACAGCCTCAGATACACAAACACATATCAGCTGGACTGATTACCAATCTGATTAGCAATCAGTCCAGCTGATGACAATCAGACACCGTTCCCTGAACCACACCCCCGCTCCACCCACTCTGCAGCCGAGCCTTAACACCCCCCGCTGCCACAGTGTCAATGCACAATGTTAATCACTTGTCCAGAACTGCGAGCGTAATCTGGAGAAAGTACAAACATCATTTGGAAGGAGAACGGGGTTGCCACACAATATGTCTGGAACTATTCATCTGTGATAAATACCCAACGACAACGCGATGTTAGGATGCTGCGGGATCGCGTTAACGCTACAGCGCTTCGTGTCATGCATCCATCTCACTGGAAAGGGAAATATATCAAGCAAAAATAATTGCACGAGTGTAGGTGTGCATGCTGGCGCTAAGTGGTCGTGCACGCGCATGTCCGTGCACGTCAACAGCTTGACCCTCGGTACATTAATGACATCAATTAGAACGGCTTTGATTACCGCTGCCTTAATTACGCCTGACCCCACACATCACACACACACACCACACACACACGGTAAAGACACACACAAATCTAACACACATATAAATACTGGTCTGCCTTCGACCTAATGAGCCTTTCAAAGCCTCATAGGGCCTGATAATGATCATGACGCTGGCTTCGTGAGCTATTATGACATACAAAGCTTCGGTTTTGTGTGTGTGTGTTTGTGTGTGTGATAATAGAGACTCATTACTCTTTTTTTACTTTATATGTCTACATTAAACAGGGTGTGGCTACAGCATCTTTAGTTTACTGACGCCTCTGTTGTACCACTGAGGTGGCCCAAAAAAAGTCTGTTATCCAGTCTACTATATTAGCCTCTTTCTGAAAACATATATATATTCATCATTCCGTCTACTCAGCTATTAAAAGACGGTGGCACTATAGGTTTGCATGTCTGTAATCTGCTACTAAACGAGAGTAGAAAGAGTTAAAGGGTGCGTGGCGGGAACAGACGGCTCGGCCATATCCGAGAAGACACCAACAGCAGAAATGGAGAAACATCAGTCATGTGAGGTAAATGTTCACCACGTCAGTTTATTCGGCAAAGGCGTACCCTTATTCCATTAAGCGCATCGACTCTTTTTCAACAGAGGCACATTTAAAAAGGAAGTTTCATCACATTTTCCATGCAGCTTTTCCAATGCGATTCTTCTTCTTCCCCTTTTGTCAGCCCCGAGGACAGATTACAAAAACAAGTCAGAGGAGACAGCCTTTTAACTTTGTTTCTGCATAGGGGAAGCACATCTCCATTTCTGCAAAGGTTAACAATTAAGCATCAGTGCTTTTGAAAAAGATCCTTTTAATCTCTGCATTCACACCATAATGAGACGCAGGTCTGGTTTTTCAATTTCCTCCACTTGACAGGAGGTCTGTGCAAATCTCAACCGCATAAGTGTGGACATGGCCTCAAATAACAAGATGATAAGCCAGTGTGCAATTATCTATCCACGGCTCTCCTTCTTTTATTTTTATGGAAATGAACACCATCTATCTCTATCTGTCACTCCCTCCATTTTCCCGGCTCTCTTCCCTCAACCCATTTGTCCCTCAGCCAGGGACACCAATTACTTCTCCTTTGCTATGAAGAGAAAATACTTTCTCTCCCTGATCTGCGATCTGCATCTCTTCTCTCTCATCCATGTTTTGCTCTCGCCCTAATCCCCTCCCCCATTCCGGAGTTACTCTCAGAGTTGTTCTCCCCGTTTCTGGAAAGGCGCCACCTACCCTCCCTGGCCCAAACCCACGGCTATTAATTCTGCTAATGACAGATAAATGAAGCATGGAGATGAGGAAGCTAGTGTAGAGTTTAACACACACAGAGACACACACATACACACACCAGCACAAGCATACGGATTCAGAATATACATGCAAATGTCAACACACGGACACAGAGTTAACTCTTTTACCCGCTAATTGACTTTGATTGAGGACCATCTCTTTTTTTTTCTCTCTTCATCCCAACCACATCAGCATGAGAGGCTCAACTGTACATAGTGTGCCACGTGTGTGTGTGTGGGTGTGTGTGTGTGTGTGTGTGTTGTCCAAGAGGGAAAGGGAGACACCGAAGTTTGGGTTTACAGTTACTTCATAAAAGGATTATCTGACATCCAGGGAAAAGGGACTCCAACCCATGTTTGGATTGAGCTCGTATAGGGGCCGGGAGAGGAGCTGAGAAACAGTTGACACTGTTGCAGTATCCTGAAACCTGAAGCATCCGCATTGACTTTTGAATGAAGTACAAGTAAACAAAACAAAAATTAAGGAAACAGAATCCTGGTAAATAGGGATTATCAAGCAAAGTGGAATATGACTGGATACAATAGAAATGTAGTCATCGTCAAGACTCATTTAAGTTATAATATGACTAAAAAGACCGCAGGATTAAACAATCCAAACTATTTACTCTCTTCTTAAGCCTTTAAGGGAATTATTTATATCATTAAAGCCTTATTTGAACAGATGTTAGCTCTTCAAATACTTTGTTCAGGGATATATACAATATTTAACATTCACAGCTCACATAAATCAAACACTACTTTTTTTTATTTTCTCATTACCATACTTTACGATAATGAAGTATATTACAGCGCTGGGTGTTTTGTATATAATTAGGATGTTCTTAATTGGGGTAATGACTGTTTCGCGAAAGCAGATGAAAAGGTCAACACTCCACTTTGACTTAAAAACTCTGCATAGCAATTTCAAACCGCCGCCTGGCTAACTGTGAAATATATTCAGCCTGTAGATTATCATTTTAATTAATCTTGCTTACTTGGTCGTGTAATTTAAACATTTGCTGGATGGAGAGAGGAGGGAGATAGAGGATGGTGGGATGCGGGGTGTGACAGGTAGGAGAAGGAGGGAAGCTGTGTGTCAGGGGTTCTGTGTGTGTGTGCAGGCGGGCAACTATGTTTGCTAATTAGTATCACCTTCACAGAAACTATGCTGTTCTCTGCCTGAAAATGCCAAAGAACGTAAACCCTTGCTTTGAGGAGCAAATGGGTAAACCGAAGATATAATGAGATAACAATTGCCAATTATTGGAGAACAGATTTTACACCCCTGCCATTAAAACTATCCAACACTGTTACTTTTGGTTTGTAGACCCAATGTCAATGCTGTTTTTGTATTATTGCTTTTTACAATATCTACCCACTACAGAAGGGCTTATGTGAGGGAAATAAATAATGTATGAATAAGGTCCATATGCTTCCACTTTTTTACGGTTTCGCGAAAGATAATGGGTATTGTTAATAAAAACCTGTATTTGAATTGATCATATACAGGACTGTCTCAGAAAATTAGAATATTGTGATGAAGTTCTTTATTTTCTGCAATGCAATTAAAAAAACAAAAATGTCATGCATTCTGGATTCATTACAAATCAACTGAAATATTGCAAGCCTTTTATTCTTTTAATATTGCTGATTATGGTTTACAGCTTAGGAAAACTCAAATATCCTATCTCTAAATATTAGAATATCATGAAAAAGTATACTAGTAGGGTATTAAACAAATCACTTGAATTGTCTAATGAACTCGAAACACCTGCAAGGGTTTCCTGAGCCTTGACAAACACTCAGCTGTTATAAATCTTTTTTTTTACTTGGTCTGAGGAAATATTAAAATTTTATGAGATAGGATTTTAGAGTTTTCTTAAGCTGTAAGCCATAATCAGCAATATTAAAAGAATAAAAGGCTTGCAATATTTCAGTTGATTTGTAATGAATCCAGAATGCATGACATTTTTGTTTTTTTTATTGCATTACAGAAAATAAAGAACTTCATCACAATATTCTAATTTTCTGAGACAGTCCTGTACACTACCCTGACCTTGTTTTACACCTTGTTACACAGAGGGCACAATATGACCTCCACTGGTGCTGAAGTCTGGCCGTTAAAGCTTGAAATGCAGAATTGTGAATTGCAGCCTATATCTTTATTCAAGAGTGTGCTCTTTCAATTTGGGAGCATAACTTATTTATTTCACTTTAGATTTCGCAAAATGCTCTCCGTCAAAACCCTGTCCTTACACTCAAACAGAAGCTGCTTGTGCTCAGATTTCTGGTCAACCTGTATGCTTTCACTCCAATATTCATTGCTTGCACAGATTCGCTGGCCTCTCCTCAAACATGGGCTGCTTCTGTGTGCACGTCAAACTTCTGCTCTCAGATTTCTCCTCCGCTCTTGGATTGTTTTTGTGCAACAACCCTGTCAAAATGTCCCAACCAATAGAATGCCAGGTCTTGTGATGGCCAGTGAAATGATCTGCGCCTCATTGCGAGTGCGTTCGCTTCACTGGAACGTCCCTAACGAGCAGTTACTCTCTCTCCTGGCACACCGAGGCTTTATCGTGTCCTTCCCTTGGTTTACAATGTATGCAACCTTTGACAATGCTAGATTAAATCATACCTAAGTGGCCATCAACAGTGTATGAAGATATAAAAAAGAAATGATCACCTTCACACAAGCCTGGATTTTTAAAACAAATGATTTACATTATATATATATATATATATATATATATATATACACACACGTGTGTGTCTATTAGCAGATGACACCCCAAAATAACCAAGTATATAAAAGCTATACTATGTAGGGAAATAAGAATATCACCAAATGGCTAAATGATTCTAACTGGTGGACATAATTAAATTGTCATTACATCCTGACAGCAGTTATGTAATCAAATGCTTTGACTTATGGTCCACCCCTGCCTGTCTACCTACATGCCTGCCTCCCTGTGTATTTCCCTCGAGGTCCGTCTTGCACTGCCGTTGCCTCCCTACACTTTGCCTGAAACCTGAGTTCACCACCTACCCCACAAGTTCTTGGCCCTTTTTACAGCGCACATTTCTACATGCAAAAGAGTAAACACAGGTGTGATTAATAAATTGAATTATAGACAGGGGTGCACATAACTGGGACGCAGGTACGTATGCGCGAAAATAATCAACAATGCGTAATGCCACTTGTGTTACTTCGCGCCTTTGCGTACTTGACCGATCTGATATCGATCGTCTCTAACCAGCAGCATGTCATTTCTCTCTCTACGTGTCACGTTAACACTTCTCGATTCTCCGTCTCGCGCGCGGCAGAGCTCCGATGCCGGCGTGTGCATGCACATCGGGACGGAAAAAAGTCACTTGCCCCCCCCCATCTCCCGGTACTCACCTGAGTAACTCACTGAAAAAGTTATGTGCACCCCTGATTATAGACCCATTCACAAGTGTGTCACAGTCGTTCTAGTGTTGGGGATAAATTTAATGGAGTATTGCAGTTTTGATTTGCATTTCCAAACACATTTGGTGAGCACTACAGCCAAATGTGACCTTTTGCAACAACCTTTCCTCATATCTGTCCTTAGTTACCTAATAGTTTGATTGTTTGCATTCCTGCAGTTTTTCATTACAACCCTGATGTGTTTTGAAAGCCTGCTGTGAGTTTTATTTTTCCAAGTTTTGGAAATGCCGAAAGTGGCAATTACATGACCTGGTTGACAGTTGATGACAGTTGATGATTTAAATAATTTTCCATCTTACTTGCCAGGTATCTACAAAATGAAGCATAGTTATGCCTGGGGCATTAATTAATTATATATTGAGGTAGAGGCTAATAATAAAAAACTAAAATGTTTTCAGCACACTTAAGAAAAATGTGCCATCTCACCCTTGAGCTACAAACATTGTGTTTGTCTTCAAAATATCATCCACCACCCTCACCCTTGGCATTTCTCCATTTCTGAATTGTTTTCAGCAGGGCTGAGAAAGAAAATAGATAGTTTGTTTTCCCATTGCTGGGAAGGTGCCACCATCGACACAGGCCTACCCGGGAGTGCATTAGCATATACATCCTCATGCCAGACAATCCTATATATAATTCACATTCCCCTCGTCCCTCCATATGTATCCAATAGATCTAAAGGCAAAACATTTTGTACAAAAAAACACACGCTGGTGGTATTTGATGGATGCCGAAATGTATCTGTTGCCATGCTGTCTGAGTCCTGCTGTGGAGGTTGCTGCTGTCTGACAAAAAAATACGTCCCATTCGGAGGTCACAGGGGGAGGTGGGCTAGACCGTGACTGATGCCTTACATCCAAGCAATGTTGGGACCTGAGATGAATTATCCAATCTGTTTTCACTCCCTACGTGTCCAATAATGCACAATATAAGATCACATCTGTTCAGAGCCGGAAACCAGTGGTCATTTAACGTGTCTATGCGACACACCCACCTGCAGCAGCAGGAAAACACTGCTTTTGGCTTATCCAAAATGAAAAGTAACGTTGACATTTAGTCACATGAGTCGTTAGTCTCGTGAATCACTTACATGTCTCGTCATGGGATTCACTAGCCATGTGTCAAGTCAAACTAGCTCTATTCATAATCCTAACTAAGTGAATTGGTTGGCGAAGCCTCACTTTTTGTAAAGATGTACGTTTATTTTGAAAAGACACGATGTACGAGCGCATATAGACATACAGTCATTTACTAGTCCGAAACTGATGTTAGAGGCGAGTCATAGATGGAATTTTAGGGCTACTGACCAAGCTGTATATTGATAGCCGAAGAGCAAAACCTCCTATCTAAAATTATTTACTTTTTCGTGAGTAAAAACAGAATGCTATTTGTTAAGGATACCAAATACAGAATACAACATTTAAAAAAAAGAAAAACACAAAAAGGAGGGATTTCCCCACTTTTCCTGGATCACTCTGCAGATAGGAGGTTTTGCACTTTGGCCATCGATATCCGTCGACTTGTTGTCAGCATGTGTTGAAATCATCACATCAAGAAACGTTTGCTATGTGCACTTTGAGATGCATTTGCTTTTCCATTTCAGAGTTATTTTGGTGACACACAGTCCTTGTCCTTGTTACTCACTCCGAGCTTTGCAGCATCTTTCTTGCCACTTGTGTTTTTTCCCCATGGGGTGATGCAAACAAGGAAAGGCAACAATCAATACTTGCTGAAGGAGGGGTCAATCCCACCTCCTCTCATGAATGCTGTTTATGGATGTGCAAGGGCAGCTCGTGTCAGGGATTATAAAGGCTGTTTGTACAATTTTAGCCAACTGATTTTCCTCCCGGGCCACAGTGCTCCTGAACCTGAGATAATCTATAAAGTCGAGTATGAATCTAATTACACTTCATGATGAAACACTGTGAAAAGCTGCACAACTACTTAAATATAAAAATAATTGGATCATTGCTACATATTAGTTAAAATGCCAAAGTGCGATTTTAGGTCGATTTTATCTCTTTGTGGCATCGACACTACATCTATTTTTCAACTGTCATTTATGCCTGCGAGACATAAATGTCACACATAAATAAATGAAGAAATGTGTGTGGAAACATAAATAGAGACATAAATAAATGAAGAAATACAGAAATATAGAAATAGATTTATTTAATGCTGTCCTGTTTAGGTATAACTTGTATTTATTTATAGATTTATTTCAGCATTTATTTATTTCTATATTTATTTATTTTTACTTAAGACATTTTAAGTCCTCCATACGAGACATCTAAAGCAGCGGTCCCCAACCTTTGTCAAATGTCAAATATTTCCCTGTCGCCGTCCCCACAATTTCAATCCGGCTTTAAATGCAGCGAGTTTATCGGCCAACTTGAAAACAGTTGTCATTTCCCCCTGAAGTGATAGAAAGAGGGTACATTAATCGGGTTGAATATATATGTTTTAAGACCCATTCTTTGTCACTGAAATGTGCCGCCAGCAGAGTGGGTTTTGCGCGTGACACTCACCTGCAGCGATAAACCTGTGCTTTAAGTACGACTCCTGATAATGTATTTTGAATGCAACATTCAAAGATTTTTTTTTTTCTCCCCCCCCATTTTCGGGCATCTTGTGTGTTCGCTAGCTTTTGTCACGTATTTCGTTACCTCATGAGAGGGTTCAGACGCACAGACGAGTGTATTGTTTTTTTTATTTATTATAAAATATATTTCCGACTGATAACAAAATTACATTCACTTTTTCGGTGCGGCCTGTTACCAACCGAGCAGGGAAGGCTGGTATTAGAACATTAACTTTTCAACCGCGTTTAGAAAGAAACCTTTTGTCCATTTTGACCAAATTAAGACAAGATCCAAAACATCATGGGCGCGCATGTCATGTGGTGGCCACATTTGGACCAAAGATCAGCGGGAAGAGTTCTCAAAAATAAGGTTTATTCAATTGGATCGAGCAGGAACATGGACAAAAACCGGACAGGAACAAAAACGATCTGACAAGAAACAAGCAGGAAGTGGACTGGAGACTGGACAGGGGGAACTATAGTCGGCAACGGGACACGGGGAACTAGAGCCGGACAGGAAGGCAACAGAGCACGGGGACCTGGGACCGACCAGGACGGAGATGGGACAGGGGGAACTATAGTCTGCAACGGGACACCGGGGACTGGAGTCTGCGACGGTACACCGGGGGCTGGAGCCAGCGACGGGGCACCAGGGGCTGGAACCAGCCGGGGGCTGCGAGGCGGCAGCAGGAAGTGCCGGGTGCTCCCAGGGTAAAACGAACGGTGGGTCGGCCCGACGGAATCGTTCATAAATTTCGTCCCGAACCCTCGGCGCTGGAGTCGGCATAGGCTGCGAGGCTGCAGCGGGAACTGCCGGGTGCTTCCACGGTATAATGAGCGGCGGGTAGGTACGACAGAATATTTGAAAAACTCTCCTGTGCTGGGTCCATTTTCTCTGATCAGATCGTTCTGTCATGTGGTGGCAAAGTTTGGACCCAAGAGCAGCAGAAAGAGTTCTCAAAAACAAGGTTTATTCAATTGGATCGAGCAGGAACATGGACAAAAACCGAACAAGAACAAAAAACGATCTGACAAGGAACAAGCAGGAAGACACAGACTAAATACACGGGGGAACGAGACACAGGTGGAGACACAGGTGGAAAGAATTAGGGCGTGGCTGGAAACAATCAGGAACAAAACAGACAATCACAGGGAAGGAAGAGCAGGGAAACAGAGGAAACAAGACAGGGACTTCAAAATAAAACAGGAAAAACTCCAGATCATAACGGCGCAAGTGCTGTGTGTGTCTATCCGATCCACACCAATCTTGATCTTTAGCAGCACATTTAGAAACCAGTCAAGGTGCGTTCACACCAAAAGCAAAACTATTTTTCGCATCGCCCAAAACGCGTGAGTTTACTCGCTCGACCGTTCACTCGCTCGACCGTTCACCGTGTTCAGGCTATGAGCGTCGAGACGCTCCGCGAGGGGCGGGGCTTATCTCCGTGTCTCGTCTCCGTAAAGACCGTTATCATTTCCTTCATCCACCAGAATAACTAACCACTAGTTCTGCTTTATATTTGTTGTGGACGTCTCACACACTAACGCCCTCGTGATTGGGTTCATGACATCACCCGTAGGCTCACTCAGCTCGGTCACTTTCACCGCTGTGCCGCTGAAAACGCGCCACTGTAAACGCGTCGCCCACATCGCGTCGCCCCAAACGCGCCGCCCGGGAAAATATCACTTCTATCGCAGACGCACGCGTCTATACGTTGACATTTCATGGGATTCGGTCGCGCGAAAAAATAGTTTCCCTTTTGGTGTGAACGTACCTTCAGACTGAAAATTACTAATGCTTTTAATTATTAATACAATATGTTTTAAGTAACACATTTGTATAAATAGAGCAATATCTATTCTCCAAGACAAATTTGAACAATGGTTACCCCCATCTGGATTGAGATGGAATTGAAATGAAATTTGGTGTGTAATCCATTATTGGGAAACCTTGTGAGCCAGACAGTCTTGCAAGTAGAGAGCAGACTTGGGCTACAGCCACTGGGGGTCAGTCGGCTTAACGGCAGGGCACAATCTCCTTGGCATTTTTCCATTTTCATGATTTCTTGACAGACATTAGATTAACCTCAATAATTTGAAGTTATATGTTTTAGTAAAGGGTACAAGGAAGTGCCAGACGTCTTCTGCAAACTGTAATATTATTACGACCACTGCAGACTGTTATACTATTATTTGTAATCAACATTAACTCTCATTAAATACAGAGCACAATTTGTCAAAGCAAAGCACCTTCTTGGTTTTTATGTAATGTTGTGTGCAATAAAGATTTGAATGGTCATTACATAAACATATTTGAGAAGGAAATTATTTCACAGATGTTGGAAACTAAATAAAGACCTGAATGAATCCTTCCTACCTGTACCTGCACAACCTTTCCAAGTACAACCATTCATATGATATCTTGATGATAATTTTCTTTTTTTTGCAATCAGTGCACCTGTTCAAGTCACAAAGCTAGTGAGTTAAGTAACCGTTGACTCAAAAGTTAAGTAACCGTTGACTTTTGGTTTCACCCGAGACATTGACAGCAACCCCCGAGGTGCGTTTGTGTTTGTTTGCTCACGACTGCATGGGTGGTGTACAAATTATACTGCATTACTGTGTGTACGAACAGTGAGTGAGGACAGCCTGATATATGCCCTACAATCAAACCCCCAAAGTTTATTTCTACACACAACCAGAATAGCATTACAAAGATGAAATGTGATACAGTAACAACAAGTGTCAAAACTGTGACCTGACTTGATACCACAAAGATACTCTTCTGGGGGGGTAGGAATGTTGCAGTCTACACGCATTGGCAACGAATGTCTTTACTTGCAAGCTTGAGTGAAGGAATCTTTCACCTATTCCTCCATCTATTGTATGAAAAGAGAATCAGATATCAGTTCACCGGTAGGGCAGCAAGCATAAAAGATGTGTGAGATCTCAACATTGGCTATCATAATTAAACACGGACAGATGGGAACATCACAAAAGCAAGGAGTCCTATACTACCCTGTTTTATTATGCTTGTAGTGTTCATATGGGGTTGCAATGTTTCACTCACTTTTTAATGAAAAACTGCCAAAGGTACATGAAGTGGCACAATGGGTTCAACGCGCCGGTTCTCATGAACAAGGATGGAAGTACAGTAGAATCATGCATCTGCGATGCAGTACAGAAGCACAGAATACCAATTTTTTTTCAGATTATGTTTCTGTATATTATGATGTCAGATTAGAATGATTGACGCAATCAAATATGCTCTCAGACCAGCCCAAACAAACCTAGTTTGTTTGACCCGCCCTTTAGGTTTGATGACAGCACGTGAACTCAGAACAGTCCATGCTACCATCCAATAAATATAATACAAGTAACGATTCCCTTTTTCGAAACACACACACACAAGTATGTCATTGTTCAAATAAGAAGACATGACTAAAACAGCGAGGCAAGCAGCAGAGTTAAAAAAATTACTGTCAATCATCGCACAAGGACTAATAGTTTGGAAACATGATTTTGACAGGAACAACAACCTTTTGAAACTGATGCTGACTGGCAGACGACATTCTTTGGAAATTACAGCCTTTTCAATTGTGATTTTGATCTGGATTTTGCAAGATATTTAGGGTGATGAGAAGCATATGAAACATGTTACACAGCACCAGAGTCACTCTCCCCACAGACATGAAAAATCACAAGAGCATTTTCATCACCGCGTGTCCTTTCTTTAAATGAAAACCCCCTCCCCTCATTCAAGGCATATGATGAGATAAATCAGAGCACACATCAGTAAGGAATGCAACACATTTGTTTTTTTAAATCCCCCCCCCCCCCCATCTTTGCTCATTTTATACTAAATAGGAATTGGCCAAAGAGTCCACCAGCGTTTGTGCTGTCTGCTGGGCCGGGCTATTTGATTTGGACAAGAGCTCTTGGCAGCCCGGAGTTTATACTGTAAATGAGAGTTTTGGCTGCAGCGGCCAGCAAACGAAAATTGGATGAGTTTCCTTCATTCTCTTCTGCTTGGCACCCTTGATAATGGTGTGTTTAGTTTTCAGAGAAGGTTTTCATCTTGTTTTGTGGACATTCTGACTCTTGAGGCAGTGAAAAAACACAGCCTGGATAAGAAAGCCAAAGACATCATTAAATTTACTATAGACACTAGGTCCACTCTTGCATTAATTAGCATGGAAACGGTATGAACATTCTGAAAACAGGTGACACAGAATCCCCTTTTTATTAAACAATTTGGTAGGATTGAAACTTGTGCAGGATGGTCTAAACAATATAAATAAGTAGACAGATGAATAAAATCCAATCTAATTTTTATTTTCAATGCTTTGAGAGAAAATATCTAACTGAAGAAAAACAGAGAGATAACGTCATTATTTCTTCAAGGTGCAATGTAAGAGATTGGGAGCAGTTCTATTGCCTCTCGGCGGCTGTCTACATGGTGTCGGCTGAGCCGGTGGGTTTGCAGCTACCAGCGCTAACAGTGTAAACTACAGAAAAGTGCTGACGAGGCCAACTTGAAACGTCCCCTTTTCCTGCCCATCTATTAACACTCTAAAAGGATCGCTGAGAAGCTAATCTAGCACAGCCTGTTTAATTTGCTTTGAATCTAAAGCCATGGTGCCTCATTAACCTCCTATTAGCTTTTTTTTCATGGCACAAACACGCTCCTTATCATCTTGTGGGCCCACACTAGTTCACTGCCTTTGGGCTGTACTGTCACTCCTTTTGCAGTAGGGCCACATTGTTGGCCATTATAATAAGGCTTAGTCCCTGTTGAGACACATAGGGACACACAGTGATCATTTGGCAATTTTTCTTCACACTTTTGAAGATTTGTCTCATAAAAACTTTGGCTTTCTGCATTCACTCAGGAACCAGTGGCCACAGCTCTTTCAAATTGTCCACTTTAAACTTAGTAATTACTGTAGTGCAATGCGAAATAGCTGCATATGCTGCATCAGCAAAAACGTTGGCATGGGTCAACTGGCCCGCACCATGTCAGTTTATAGTGGAGACACACTTTTTTTTCTTTTAATGAGACTCACTGAAGGTGGCCATAGTGCAACCGGAGAGCATGCAGGAATTATGACTTCTAAAGCTATAAATAGAGAATTCATTTTTTGTCAGATCCACATTCTGGTTCACTGGATTAGTCATTGTTTGATAATCAGATGACACTAATGTATGTGATTTAAAGTTTTGTTGATGTTCTTTTGCCTCGTGGTTCATTTACACATGTATATTTGCAGTGAACTCACAGCTGATTCGAACGCTGGCTTATGTATTCTGATTAATGCTGGTGGTACATGATATTTTAAATCATTAAACTATGCTTTCATTTCTTTGATCATGGTAATCAATATGACACATGGCATGCCCTGTGGACAGATATTTTTTTCAAAGAGCTAATCCCGGATATCACATTTTCAAAACCTTCCAATTTCCTTCTGTTGACAAGGCCAGAGTCCACAGTGTGTATTATATTTGAAAGTAAAATGTTCAAGCTTTATTCATCATTTTGGAATACATTCTCCGAGATTGGGCCACAAAGCTATGCGCATGTGTCCTACTTTAAGACCGCCAAGACAGACCCTTTGGGTTTCTATAATGCAAATAACTCCATCTGAATAACAAATAACAAGCCTTTCAGTTTACTAATTTTCAAGTTAGCTAAGGTACAAAAATAAAACTTTTAATATTTCTGCACATGTTCTACCGCAGTCATGTAGACCACAGTTGCCATATTATACATTATCACTATAAAATTCATCTTTAATCTAAAATCATTCCTACAGCGCCATGCATTTGAGACTAGAGCTGCCACACAGCTAGGAACACAGCTTCTGATTGGTCAGTGTCTAAATTGTTGTTACGGATTTTTCAAAAACAACCTGTTCTCCTTTCCAGTGCAAATACTTTGACGAAATTTCTAAATTGCATTAGCCTAATTATTATCACGGTATTGACAACAACCATTATGTTATATGACTTGTTATAGGTACAGAATGTAATGATAATTAAAATCCATCAATTATTCTTCCGCTGGCAGCAGGCGGAACATGGTGGTCTAGACGTTCCTCAGCAACATTGGAGAAATTATCAGAAAAGATCAAACAATACTTGTCTGAGGGCCAATTAAAACATTTAATAGAGGCAAGGGAGGATTATATTACAGTTTTTTTCAATCGCTAACAAGCGCTTACCCATACTTCAAATTCTTTTTCTAAACTCTTAACACAGACTCACACCTACAAAGCACAATTGGCCAAATGGATAATTTTCTTGTCAAAAGCACATTTTGTTAAATATATACTAACTCTTCATTTCAAAATAGAACACATCTTTTTCTGCAGACACTAACTTTACCAAAACACTGGAAATCTGACTCAAAATGAAATTATTCTGTCAAAGAATAACTCTTGTTTTCACTTCACAAGCTCCTTCCAGTCAATCAAAGTACACCAGGTTTCAAAACAGTGGCTGTTGCTGACATTACAAAAACTGCATAGACTTTTATGTTTACAGTTTTTCTCGATTGCTTAAACACATTTTTTGAAAGCATGCCTCGTTTTCTCAAAACTCTAAACACAAATCCCAAAACCACTCACACAAAATGCAAAACCCTTTATATCTCCTGCAAAATGCAACTTTGCTTTCAAAACAGTGTTATGTCACCTCAAAAGGGTATTTTGTTTTCAAATGACAAACACAGCCCATTATATGAGTAGACATTCTAAGCATCGATTGAGCACTGATGTGCTCAATGGAAAACACTACGGTGAAATGGGAAAACACCAGTATGAAGGCCTTATCAGGAGCATTATGCCTTTTCATGTCCAGTGGTACTGTATGCTTTCTCCTGTTGTAAAATATTGTAAATGTATAGTGTTTTAACTCAAAATATAAAACAACACACAAATATACAACAAAAATGTTTCTTTCTTTTTTATAATTGTTTCACAGAATAAACAATAGAAAATAGACTACAACAGTCAACAAAAAAATAAAGAAAAGTGTAAATAAAAAAGGACGAAAAAAATGTGTCTTCGTCCTGTCGTCGGTTCCTGTCTGGCCACAGGACCTCATCAACATCCTCCTCCTCTTCCAACTCTTCTTCCACCTCTTCCTCGTCCTCTTACCCTTACTCCTCTGCCTCTCTAGTCTCCTCTACCTTCCATGTTTTCATCCATTCTTCTTCAAATCAGGAGGTCACCTGTGGCCCTTATATTGCTAAAGCCTTGATTCCAAATTGCACAACAGCCATGGAAATGGAAGTTTTGCCAATTGAATAGCAGTGTGTTCTGTCTGAACACAAGGAGGTTTTGGCATTGATGAAGTGTGCAAAGTAGAGAGGATGGTGTTTAGTGTTTTGAAGACAGTGTGGCTAACAATTGAAATCTGTGTCTAAAGCAGATACTTGTGCTTATAGTTTAGCAGAATTGGTTTCGGGAGTTGGCACATGAGTTACAGGTTGTGGTCATTGTGTTATAAGTTCCAGTTTTTGTGTGTAATCAATTGAGAAAAACTGTAAGACTCTAGGAACTACAAGTAGTCCCGCATTTAGTGAGCGTAGCTCTCTAGTGGGGCAATATGGTACTACAAGCTCCTTAAGATATGATGGTGCATCACCAATCAAGGCTTTGTACGTTAAGAGAAGAATTTTAAAAGTGATTCTTGATTTTACTGGGAGCCAGTGCAGAGCAGCTAGTGCAGGAGTGATGTGATCTATTTTCTAAGTTTTAGTGAGAACACGAACTGCAGCATTCTGGATCAACTGGAGGGACCTAAGAGATTTATTAGAGCAGCCTGATAATAAGGAGTTGCAGTAATCTAGTCTCGAAGTAACGAACGCGTGAACCAATTTTTCTGCATCTTTTTGAGACAAGATGTGCCTGATTTTTGAAATATTACGTAGATGAAAGAATGCAGTCCTTGAGATTTGCTTTACGTGGGAGTTAAAGGACAAGTCCCGATCAAAGATTAAAGCAGATACTTGTATTTTGAAGAAAGCGTGGCTAACAATTGAAATCTGTGTCTAAAGCAGATATATGTGCTTATAGTTTAGCAGAATTGGTTTAGGGAGTTGGCACATGAGTTACAGGTTGTGGTCATTGTGTTATAAGTTTCAGTTTTTGTGTGTAATCAATCGAGAAAAACTGTAAGTTTTACAGGTATTTGCATGCAAAACATGCAATCCACTGTTTTTACACTAAATTTATTTGTTGGGAACTGTATGTCCACATGTAATGTTCACATTCAAAAGCATTCCAGTAAAAAACTAATCCGTTTTTTTCTCCTTTACTGTTTACTACAGGAGGTACAGTATAAATACGGTTTACAGTATGATGGAACAGAAAAAGTTTGACAGTATTGCTTACAGTGAACAAAATATCCAAGAAACACACAAGAGCATTCTGAACAAAAAAACAACGGCAACAAGCCCAGATAAAAAGGGGGGGACTATTGTTCCTTTAAAAAAGTTACAGTAAATCCAAACTATTTTTATTTTATTTTATTTTTTTACAAATAAACTATGTTTTGGGGCAACGGCTGCAATAGATGATTGAACAACATTCGGTTAGTCAATGTAGGCGGTGTCTGTGTGATCAACATCTCAACCTGTCATAATCAAAATGTAAATTCTAATCCAAAACTTGCTAAAACATATTTCCCAACAACATTCCAAACTCTGACCTACCATCAGGAGATGGGGAATCAATTGTTTGTTTATTATCAGCTGAGATATATTGTTTTAGAACTGATATCATTGCAGAAGAGGTTTTTAGACTGTATCTAAGGTTTGGAATATTGTGTTTGCCATTGTGGGATGTTGTGTGTTAACATTCGTAAATAATACAAAAACAATCCATAGTTTTGTTGGGAGGTATCGCTTGTCTGTTAGGAAAATGTAAGCATTGTGAAAATGTGTTCACTGACTGCATATTGTGTGAAAACGACATGAAATGTGTGAATGGTACGGCCACAAAAGACCGATGCTGTGCTAATTGTGTTTAGAGTTTTGAAAATGTGACCACTGTTTGGACAAACGCTTGGTAGCGCCTGAAAAAAACTGTAAACTCACTTAAATCAACAACCGTGGTGCTTAGAGAAAATGCTAAATGTTCATTTCTGCCTCAACATAAATCTCCAAAAGTCAACTTTCACACAAGGAGACCTAAGGGAGCCAAGATGACGAACAAAAAAAGGCACAATGTCTGTGTTTTGACATTTTGTCTTGTGTTGCAAATGGGCTACATCCACATTTAGTTGAGCAGCCCAATGTTGCATACCGACTATAAATCATCTTTGAACTCATAATATTCAATCTACACTATCAATTTTTTTTGGTGGGAATAAATCGACGAAGCAGAATCAGAGATATCGTTTCATACAAAATACCAATAGTAGCTAATATGCTGATATTGGATATAATATAGGCACAAGCCTCAAGAATGGATTAGGAGTGGGCTACAAAGGTCTGTTAGCTCACTTCATTTTAGCTTCCCATTTTCAGACTTGTAGTCTTCAGCTCCAACCGACACTGTTGTGGCTTCACTTAAAGCAGCCCATGTATCACATTTGGCACAGCTCACTCTGAAGCCACAACAAAGTTTTATCCAACTTTTTGTTTTTTTCTTTCATATATTGAATTCGATTCAGTTCAGTTTATTTTGTATAGCCCATTCTCACAAATTACAAATTTGCCTCAGAGGGCTTTACAATCTGTACACATACGTCATCCCTGTCCCAGAACCTCACATCAGATCAGGAAAAACTCCCAAACAACCCTTCACAGGGAAAAAGGGGAAAAAACCTTCAGGAGAGCAACAAAGGAGTGGTACTCCAATAAAGCTGTAAAGTCATTGATGATAGAAATGGTTGGACTTCCCTGTTTCGAGAACAGGACTTGGTTTTAGCTCTCACAGTTTGAGAGGAAAATATATCCTAAATGAATCATACAAATTATTTTTTTCTCTCACAATATTCACTTAATTACATTTATACTGGAATTGTGCACATTAATTCATGTATTTTCATGGCAACTTGATTGGTGAATTGATTGTGCTTGTCTGAATACTTCCTTAAAGTCTTTGAATGTCCTTTTTGTGTGTTTTTAGCTTGTTCACACTAAATCAAATAAAAGTCTAAATTTCAGCTTTATTTTGGTTGCACCCAACTCCACCTAGTAACACAACTGAGTATTAAAAGCTAAAAGTGGAGCCATAAACATATGGCACTGGTTTTCAAGTGCAACACAACCAACAGTTTAAAACTTTTTTTTAATGAGAAAAAGGCCACTTCACAGTGCTAAATCTAATCCAGCTAACATGTGGCCAGGAATGTGTTTCGAGGCCAAGCTATACGTAATGACACACATGTGTGAAAGGGCAACTCTAACCATGGGGAGCTAAATGAGCAAGCTTTAGGTGGCTTGACCTTTGAACCAAACCAAAGGCTAGTGTGAGGGAGCCACCTCTAATGAAGGGTTTCAGAGTGGAAACCGCTCTGCCTCCTGTCATTTACAGAAATACCACTCAAAATTTAAAACTCTCCTTTTTTTCAGTCAACAGGAAGTTGTTTTTCTTAGCACTTCACCATTTAAATTGAAATTTAGAAGCTGGCCAGTTTTCTTCTTTCAAGCAATTTCTTCTTCTTTCCATCAAGCAAATCCACTGAGGCAGTTGGATTCGAGGAACCTCAGTTTAGGTTGAGTTGTTTCATAGGAGCATTTCTTGCATAAATATTTTTAACAGCAAAAGCCAAATATATTCAAATTCCAATTACTTGTCGTGCTTGATTTTTATTCTTCCAACTTCAATCACCAAAATAAAAAACTGGAAACCAGACCTGTAATAATGATAGATGGTTGAATTTCAAAATGGGATGAATGGATGTTATGACTCTTGGATCACATGAAAGTGGAATCAATGCATAGATGGAAAGACACATCATGAATTGACCTAAAGTATAGTGGATGAGTTGAGTCAATAGAAAAGCAGACATCTGAATAACTGCTGGCTATTGGTGAAGTGACTGTGAACTGTTGGATGAAGGGCTGCATATAGCAACAAATAGCTTGGACTGGATTGGACAGACTATTTCTCTCTCTGAAAAAAGTAAAAAGTCTTTCAAAGTGAGACGCAATCTGAATTGCTCAAAAATCATAATTAGAAGTAAATATAGCCTGTCGTTTTATTTAATGAACATTATCTAACCTTTTGTCTGGAACCTTTTTTGATAGTCATTGATGGGGAATAATACATATCAGTTGACATTTTTGTGTTTGTTATTTGCCCAAATTTCCAATTGAAAAGTCATGTTCTGCCATCTGCTGAAATACAGCAACGGTTGCCTCTGGCTCTTTGAGTCCTACTGAACTCGGAGGGATCCGCCATTGTAATTAATAATAGGAGTAGAAGTCTTGCATCAGCCTTTATTTCAGTATTTCAGTCAGTTTAACAGGTTTATTTTAAGGAATAGAAAGTTAATTCATGAAGGTCACTGAAATGAGTAGCTTAAGTCTTTGACAGATCAGACCACTACCTGTATTTGTGTCTAGCTGTAGTATGTGCTCATTGAACAATCTGTAGAAATATGCTCAGGTGATGAAAGTCTCAAGAAAAAATATAAAGCATCTGGAGTTTCCTTAAATTTGAACTGATAGTGGAGGGTGTTTCGGAGTTCAGTCTGTTCCCAATCATGTGTCACGACGACATGATGACACTCAAGGTGTCCCTGTGCCGATGTGTGTGAAGTTCTGTGTGATTTTGGCCGTGTTGGACACAAGTTTAAAGTTTAGAAACGAGACAGTCTTAATGAAACGTGTGTGTGTGTGTGGGGGGGGGATTTGCTACATGTGTTAGAAAGAGAAGGGTGACTCAACTCTTTCAAATTGGTCGTGTTCTTTCACATAACATGAAAGCAACAAAACCCTTCATCCATCCATTATCAGCCGCTTATCCGCGGTCGGTGGCAACAGGCCCAGCAGGCTGACCCAGACTCTCTCTCGCCCGTAACATTTTCCAGCTCATTCTGGGGGATCCCTAGGCGTTCCCTTCCCTCCTGATCTCCGAGCTCTTACCCTCTCTCAGGCTGAGCCCGGCCACCCAACGGAGGAAACCCATTTTGATTAAAATGTTTCCCCCTTACCAGAATTCATTGGAGAATTGGCAGCAGGAGAGCCAGAGAAAGAAACATTATTAATTAGGGCAATGAAATCAGAGTGAGGAGACAAAGGTAGAGCGAAAAAGAGAAGAACAACACCTAACATGCGACTGACATAGAGAGAAGACATGAGAATATTTTTTGTTTTGTTTCAGAGAGTCGGAGAAATATTAGGTTCAAGAGAGTTATTAAGAGCATTTGATGTGGGAGTTTAACACAGTGTTAAACTCCCTCATGAAATGCTCTTAATAACTCTCTTGAACCTAATGACATCTACTCATCGATACAAAAGTATGATCGCTCTCTTCTCTGAGCCTTTTCTTCCTCTCTTTATCGGTTCTATCCAACTCTTTTGACTTTAAAGGATAATTTATGTAATTAGTTTTTACCTTTGAGGAAATCAGGCTTACGGTATCTAAAAATGACAGGAGGTGAGACCCTTGTTTAAAACGCATTAGCCACGTCAAACAACCCACAATCCTTTGACTGAAACATATGCATTATGATACCGTAACTTTTGGAAAAAGCTGGAAAAAGAACCATCCCAGTGAAACACTCTATTAGGTCCAGTGTCCATGTAAGATATCATGTACGACTGCTATAATGAAAATACCTAGATGGAAAATGCCAGAGGTTCATAATGGAGGCAAGGGAGGTCAACCGAAAGAAATCCACAAAATAAACAATCAACTCAAAAACAGATGTTCACAGTGAAACACAATTTCCCGATGTCTGACACCCAATTCGCGAAAATAAGAAATGTTGAAAACGCATCTTGCAATATTTATAATGCCACCCTGGTGAAAATCCCTCCAAGTGTGTTCATCAAATGATTACTCGCCTGTGCCCTCCAGGCACAGCTTTCTACAAAATACCCAACTGATGTGCACATTGTGTTCGATGTGGTTTTTACGACGAAATGCATCCAATCATCCTCCAACAGTTGATCAAGATCAAAGCGGTCATCTGCTACAATCCCAGAAATCTGGTTTACATGATCGATACCCAGGGAACACTAGAGGCTTCAATATTGTCTAATACAATCAATGAATAGCTAACCTTTACTGTTCAGTTACAGTTTTTTTCAATCGCTAACAAACGCTTCCCCATACTTCAGATACTTTTTCTAAACTCTTAACACAGACTCACACCGACAAAGCACAATTGGCCAAATGGATAATTTTCTTGTCAAAAGCACATTTTGTTCAATATATACTAACTCTTCATTTCAAAATAGAATACATCTTTTTCTGCAGACAATAACTTTGCCAAAACACTGGAAATCTGACTCAAAATGAAATTATTCTGTCAAAGAATAACTCTTGTTTTCACTTCACAAGCTCCTTCCAGTCAATCAAAGTACACCAGGTTGCAAAACAGTGGCTGTTGCTGACATTACAAAAACTGCATAGACTTTTATGTTTCAGTTTTTCAGGTATTTGCATGCAAAACATGTAATCCACTGTTTTTACACTAAATTTCTTGGTTGGGAACTGTATGTCCACATGTAATGTTCACATTCAAAAGCATTCCAGTAAAAACCAAATCAGTTTTTTTCTCTTTACTGTGTACTACAGGAGGTACAGTATAAATACTGTTTACAGTATGATGGAACAGAAAAAGTTTTACAGTATTGCTTACAGTGAACAAAATATCCAAGAAACACCCAAGAGCATTCTGAACAAAAAATAACGGCAACAAGCCCAGATAAAAAGGGGGGGAACTATTGTTCCTTTAAAAAAGTTCAATCCAAACTGTTTAGGTTTTTTTATTTAATTTTTTTACAAATAAACTATGTTTTGGGGCAACGGCTGCAATAGATGATTGAACAACATTCGGTTAGTCAATGTAGGCGGTGTCTGTGTGATCAACATCTCAACCTGTCATAATCAAAATTTAAATTCTAATCCAAAACTTGCTAAAACATATTTCTCAAAAACATTCAAAACTTACCTACCATCAGGAGGAGATGGGGAATCAATTGTTTGTTTATTATCAGCTGAGATATATTGTTTTATAACTGATATCATTGCAGAAGAGGTTTTTAGACTGTATCTAAGGTTTGGAATATTGTGTTTGGCATTGTGGGATGTTGTGTGTTAACATTCGTAAATAATACAAAAACAATCCATCATTTTGTTGGGAGGTATAGCTTGTCTGTTAAGAACATGTAAGCATTGTGGAAATGTGTTCACTGACTGCATATTGTTTGAAAACGACATGAAATGTGTGAATGGTACGGCCATAAAACACCGATGCTGTGCTAATTGTGTTTAGAGTTTTGAAAATGTGACCACTGTTTGGACAAACGCTTGGTAGCACCTGAAAAAAACTGTAAGCATCCTGTTCCTATTTATCGCACAAGGCATTCTTATATAAAGTAAATGTTTGTAAAAGTATGTGTCCTTCATTTTTTTTGCCCTTTGGTCTATACTGTAGGGATTCAAAGGTGATCATAAGTGAGCAAATGGATCTGCTCCGGTGAAAAGTTAAGCCAATGCCGAGGTGCCATAAACCTGCATTCTTTTTAATGGTCATTAGGGGGCGACTCCTCTGGTTGCAAGTAAAGAAGTCTGATTTGTGTTACAAATAAACTTGTAAAGTTTATGAGATAATATCTCTACTTCTCACTTGATTTATACCCTCAGTAAACATTTTAAACGTGAGTTTATGGTCTTTATTTCAAGTCCTTCTTCAATAAAGCATGATGTTCATTGTTACGTGTCAGTGTTGTGTGTTCTCCCCTCCTCCCTTGTGTTCTCTTCAGGTGGCATCAATCGCCACCTCAACAGGCCAATCCAACTGCAGCTGGGTGCAAGAAGGCGAGCTGGCCAATCGGCTTCGAGGGCCCTGGTTAAAAGAGAGAAGACGGATGAGTTTGAGGGTGGTGGTTTTTTGAGTGTGTTAATGTGGACACTGCCACTGAGTGAGGTGAAGTTTTGTGGTGAGAGGTTGTGGACAGTAGGTAAGTTTGGGGTACCCTGGACATTTATGCACTCACGTAGGTACTGTGTGTCTAGAAACACTAGGCTATTGGTTGTTGCTAGTGATGGTGAGATGAAGCCTCATGAGGCATGGAACCACTTTAGCCAATTGGTTTGAGAAAGGGTTCATTTCTCGAAGCTTCATGTGCTCACGAAACCACCTACTGGCCAAGTCTATAATGACAGGCAGCTGTATCTGAACCACATAATGTGATGCATTGAATTGTTGTGTCTGTTATGGCTGTTGAGAATGACTATGAATTACAAAAATGTATGACCAAATCATTTCTGTACATAAATTATCACATATGTGCATAATAAAATATTTTTTTAATGTATTCTGTGTGTGTAAATGTTCCCAAAATGGTAGTATCATATGATATGGCAGGTTGTGTAATAATGTTATTATGTCACTTTAGGAAAATGGCATGGGCTTAAGCAGGCAGAAGACAGTGAAAGTGCTTGTGTAACTAGGAAGAGGGGACTGAATATGCGTGTGTAACTTGGACAGTGATGTACAGGACAGGGGACATTTTATTCATTTTTATTCAGAAATAACAGTTTCTCAACAGTTCCATCTCATCACCTCTCCTTCTCTCCTAACTCTCCAAACTATCTCTCTCTCTAAATTCTCCAAACTCTCAACCAACAACCCACATTTTGAATGGAGCCTGAGGGGTTTATATTGCGGTCAAACCTCCCGGCAATATCTGAACCACTTCCCGAAGCAGTCACGTGGTACAGCCGGGCAGCGAGGCTTCGGATGTCATCATTTTTGGCTCCTCCCCTAAATGAAGCAAGCCTCGATACGCGCTTCGAGGAAACGCCCCCTCCATTACTCGACACACGCTTCGAAGCGTCGGCACATCTCGTAACAATACTAGTTGTTGCTGCTTCTGTATTGTTTTGACGCAAACTTTGTTCGAGAAGCTAGTGGAGCCATTTTGTTTGTTTCCTTTCAGAGAGGTAGATAGCCAGGCCTAGTTTTGTTATCTTGAGTTCATTTGTTTGGCACAACCGCAACTGTCCCGATCTCTCCCACGTTATTGAACCTTTGTCTTTTGTGTTATAAATAAATATTATTTGACCACGTTACTCCTACTTTTGAGCGTTTTCACTTATTCTTTGACTGTCCTGTGTTCGTTCCCCCCGCTTATCCCTTAGACCAAAAGGGGACGTAACACAATTGGGGGCTCGTCCGGGATCTTTTCCCTTGAAAAAATAGAAGACAGTCAATGGTGGTAAATCATTTATAGTTTTGTTGAGAGTATCCATGAGTTTTGCAGCTTTTTCCCCAGATTCTCGTGGATCCAGTGGCGATGCCAAGTTGAAGGTTCGCCTAGCAACTAGATGCACAGGAGAAGGAAATGGTTCGGAACACAGAGTATAATCTTCGGTTAGAGATACGGAAGTTAGAAATGGAGGCTGAAAAAGAAGTCAAGTTAAAGCAGCTTGAGGTGGAGGCCATGAGAATCTCTGCTGGCCAACGGTCAACCCATAACTCTGCACTTTCGCAAGCAAGCCAAAACAACCAGGTTTTGACGTAAGCAAGAACATTGCCTGAGTGCCAACATTTAGGGAGTCCGAGGTTGATTCCTATTTCAATACCTTTGAGAGGATTGCTAATGCCCTACTCTGGCCTAAATACATGTGGCCAATTCTATTACAGTGCAAGTTAGTCGGAAAAGCCCAAGAGGTTGTGTCATTGCTTTCCTTGGAAGAGAGTTTACAGTATGATGTGCTCAAGGAGTCAATATTGCGTGCCTATGAACTTTCCCCTGAGGCCTACAGACAAAAGTTCAGGAACCACAAAAAGGCCAGTGGGCAAACGTTTGTGGAGTTTGCTCGAGAGAAGAGCCTACTCTTTGACAAGTGGTGTGCCGCAAGTGAGGTAAAGGATCATTTTGAATCGCTTTGCCAGTTGATACTAGTGGAAGATTTTAAAGGTACTTTACCGGAGAAAGTTGTTGCGTTCTTAAATGAACAAAAAGTGACGTCAGTGTCTAAGGCGGCAGTCTTGGCTGATGAGTTTGTTCTCACTCATAAGCATGTGTTTGTGACTTCCTTCCGTCCAGACAGAGAGGCAGCGCCACAGTCCATGAGACCGAGTTTCGGCCACCCTCCCGTTGACAAAGCTAGGAGCCCGCCGTCACCTCCAAGAGGTGATCGTGAGTGTTTTTATTGTCATAAGAAAGGACATGTGGTTTCGGAGTGTTTTTCTCTGAAACGTAAGCAACAGTTATCGTCTGGCTCACACCAGCCAAAAGGCATGGGTCTGATTAGAAGTGTCTCACAGCCAGAACCTGAAAAGTCACAGCCTGAAGCGAGCGAACGTGATGACTGTTTCAAACCCTTTATGTCCGAGGGCTTTGTGTCACTTACTTTGTAAATTATGGTCCCTTGTATAGAAAATGTATAGACAATAATGCATGTTACGTCTTTGGGTCTGGCTACCTTTTAATTGACTGGTCACTACCAATGCGTTATCTGAGCTTGGAGTTGTACATGTTTAGTCTTACACCTTTAAACTTTTTACACTAACATTTTGGTATCCTAAAAATGTCTTATTCAGCATTCGGTTCACTGCTGGTTCTAAAAAACCAAGACAGCAAAAATCAAGAACCAAGATGGCAACGGCCACGATGTTACTTCTCATTTGCAGTCTCAACATCCTCCAAACATCCATATATGTTTGCAATGTTGACCGAAATGTGCATACTGTTAATTGGAAGTCTAATATATCCCTACATGGAGCAATAGAGTGCAGCATGCAGATCCATGTCCTTTATATCAGTGTGAGTCATTTTATTTCCATAATACATAAACTCCTATGACTAAAGTGTTACTTTTAGACTGTGTACAGTGTAGGCAGTGAGCAAACTCTCCTCTCCCTTCCTCTTTCCTGTGACGAAACACCAAAGCCAGTCCTCCTCCATATCTTCCTCCTCCTCAGATGTTTATCTGACTCTCCGCTCCTCCATCTGGCTTGCATTCTTTCTGTCTACATGAGTCAGCATGCTTTTTTTCATATTTTCACCCTATTTCACTTTTACTCTTCTGTCATATTAATTATTGACCGGTTTAAATTGGTTACCCTCTTTGCACTTCTCTTACATAAAATGTATTTATCTTTTCTATTTCATTGTGCCTCACAATGTCTCCTCTCACTGGAGGCGGTGCTGGATCTTTCCTATTAACAATAGGACATTTGTCAAAATAAAGAATAAGGCTTTCCATCCCCATTACCTTGTAAAATCACCCTCTTTGTTCAAATGACATGTATTGCTGCTGTTTGAAATACTCCGCTAACCAAAGACACACAAGGAAGCTCATTTTATTAAATTCCTTGGATTGATTAATGTAAATTTAAACAAATGAATAATCAATCATCGTTAATGTAGATTACAGTTATGTAGTATAATGGAAAGGGGCAATTCTTAGCCAATCAATAAACTTCTGCAAGAACATTTTTTTAATGGGAGTAATTAATGGTAAACTTTACAAATCTGCTACATGCACAACTTGCTTATAAACTGAGAGGCTCTATCATTGAGCAACACATAAAGATTAAATGTAAAGTACAAATGACTGAAATAAAATTGCTCTTCTTTCGTCTGCTGCAGAGAACATCTCCTTCTTATCCAACTTGCAAATGTTGAAAGGGTCGGCTTCGGAGCAAGCTTGTTTCCTTTGTCCTTTGTTCCCTGCGGTGTAACACTCTTGTCTGGCAACTGCTGTCAATCAAACATGGAATCTTCCAGCCAGCTGAGATGAAAAGGGGGCATATTTGATTTCCACCAAAGTTCTAATTTTCTTTCTTTTATTAAAAACACAAACAAACAAATGTTGACAATATGTCTGACTACAAAAAGAGATGACTGAATATGATTCGAGTTGGGATTGAAGTCAAACGTTGCTGGCTCTGATATCAAACCTGTGGAGACCGTCCTCATCAGAAAAAAACAAAGTCTACGGCCACTTTTGTAAGCGCTCTTTGGAAAAGAATAGAAGTCATTGACAGCTTTGGTCAGTAATGAGTGCTTTTTCTGTGGATGCTTGGCAGTGCAACACCTACCACTCTTCCCTGGGCGTTAGTGAATATTGGTTTCTTTTAATGGGAACTGCAATATTTTGCTAACCTTGACAAAGTACATTTATAAGTTTGGATTGGTTAATAGAATCACATTTTTTGGGGGGGGGGGGGTCTTGGCACATCTACACACACCCATTTTAATTATTTTTGTAACATTAATTTGTAAAGTCTTTGAAGACTGCTGACAAACAACATGTTTCTTTAATTAGGTTGGAGAATTTCTTGATATGTTTCCAAGTTTGCAGCTTTATCCATCAGGGACACAAACAGCACCACAAATACATGACTGGGAATTAAATCAATCGCAAAACTCACATTCAGTCTCCAGTGAATTCAGTTTTTTGGGAAAGACTGTCTACTTTTATTCTGCGCTCGGCAGCCAATAGCGACGATCTACCGAGACACTTGGTGCTCAGCGGGAGCCCTCAGAGAAGAAGAGAGCCACGCTGAGCTCAATCACTTTGAAGTTTGGATTTAGTTTTAGGATTCATAACCAACCACAAACAAATAGTTGGTAGATGACAATTCTCAAAAACAACTGTCCAATTTCTGAAAAGCTTTGGTTCATATGTCAACGGGCATTTCCTGCTTTTCCACTGATTAATTGGATTGGAGAGAACATTTAACTTTTCTTCCATTTGGGTCACAGAAAAAGTAGAACTTCCATGGGGATTTCAAAAAGCCACTTCTCTCTGTCACACCTTTAAAATGAATAAAGTCAGTGAGAAAAGGGAAAAGATGTTCCATGCATCAGCCCTTGGCCTATTCCTTATTGTTTGCTTCCTGCTCGTGTGAAAATATTCAGGGGAGAACAACTATCTAACTTCATGAAATATAAAATAGGGACACTGTTGTCTCAACTAGGGAGAATATTACATTGTGAGACGCACAGAGAATAAAATGGCAATCATATCTTCACTTTCCTTTTTAAAGATTTTACTCCGTTTATTTAGGCTCTTTAGTATCTGGCAAGATAAATGATGTGTACCTCAAGCACATTCAAAAACTGATTTAATCGTGACTGGATCAGTTTTGTTCTGAGATGATGAAGTGTTCCCTGAAAAGGATCGAGCCAAGACGTGGGCACTTAGTTCAGACAAACAGATTTGCTGCATAATCCTTTTCCTCAGAGGTAAACTGAAGCCAATGGTAAACATTTTCAAAAAGATAATTATGTTTGAGTCATATGGACATTCAGATGGTGAGATCAATCGAAACTTTATGACGATCACCACATTTGCTTTGAAGGAAACTAGTGTTTTTTTATTTGTATGGATAGTTTCAATTTATCCTAAATATATTGTATGTAACATTGGTGGATTGCTGCTGGAAACATGTTCTAATAAGCACATCCCTTCTAAATACAGTACCTCCCAAGCTGCAGGCTTCCTCGAAAGAGCAAAGTCGCAGATTTGGCCAGAATTTAGCTTTACATTTTTTTTAATGAATAAACTAAAATCTAAGGAATGTGCAGATGTTACAGTGTTTAGATGTCAAAAGATTTATATTTGTTGTGCAGTGATATCTCCTGAAATGAGCATGTGAGCTGCAGCCCGTCCCGTCTTGTAATGCCACTCGTTCCTCGAGAGGTGATCGTGAATCACTGGAGCGTCTTAACTTCTGAACATGAGGACAAAGAAGTAGAGCTGCCCTGGCTTGTTAGACAGCCTGTATCACGGAGTGTTATACAATAGTCACGAAAAGCAATCATTAACTTTTGTGCACATGGACACGACAACAAACATGTCAAATTAAATTAGAATCATTGTGTTCATTGTGTACACAACAATGTAATGCATACACATGATTGAGCAACCCTCACACAATGTTTTATTCCAAAAAGAACACTTTTGGTGGGCGGGAGGAGAAACGCAAGACTTTGAATAATGAGAACGGGGATCGCTGCTGCATTGTTGTGTTATGGTTGTAGTCTTGTTTTTCATAAATTTGTTGAGCTCAACCATGATGCATTTTCCAATTCCTAACTCAGAAATACGGACCAATCCTGTCCCGGTACACTAAACCAATACTATTTTGTGACTAGTTTACACACTGCTGGGAGACTGTGTTGGGATACATTCAAGGTATTGTATAGTTTTTTAAAGTTTTTTAATAAATAAAACAATAAAAACCTTTTTGTAAGAAAGAAAAAGTTTGCACCATCGTGAAATACACAGACGTTTAATTTGCACATGATGTGCGTCATTTCTGCTGAAGATGTACACCCTTATTTGTAATGGAGAGGTTCAAGAGGGAATTAAAGCAAGAAGGAGAACATAACCAGGAGGAAACAATGATGAAAGGTCGGAGAGGGGAAAGAAACAAGGGCAGAGTGTGTACCTCCTTATGGTTTATGTTGAGTTTCTTTATTTACATTTCAGACATTTGGTCAGATCTGACCTACCGTCATGCATGTTGTTTACCAAGTTGTGTATTATCCAGTTAACAACACATTATTAGAATAATGCAGTCAGCAACTGACTTACTCAATATAGTCTCAAATCAAGTCTGAACAAGGCGGCCCTCAAAATGAATAGAATAGACTCTGTATACATGTATGTTTTTGTCCCTCCCTTGAAAGGTATGTTGGCATGTTGGTGACGCAAGACCGAGTAATGATTCAGTCACATCATCTCCTGTTAAAACCACCTATAGGTCACAGGGGGTTTGCACGGTCCGCTGGGAAAAAAGGACGAGTTGTGCTTCATTATTTCTGACATTTATGAAATACTGTTTTGCACCAGGCGTTCTTCTGTTAACGAAGTTGGTGGGTTGAGTTAGAGATGCTTCACCCAGGGGATCCACCCAACCTCAGCAGCATAAAACTAAACACTCAAGGCAATTTGTACGGATTGTGAACTAAAACTTTTCAGTTGAATCCCCAATAATATTAGAGGTTCAAGAGAGGCTGTCAGACTACCTCCAGCATGCCTGCTTACAGACTTTCTCTGCATCACATCATCACCCGGACTTCTACCTCATCACTCTTCTGCTCCCCCCCCCCCCCCCCTCCCTCTGCGGTTAGGAAACCTGAAGAAAACCATTGCAGTTGGAAACCGCTGCCAAATAAAAAAATCCAACTTGTTACTCTTAGAGTTTAAGCTCCTGCCAAATTAAAGCCCCTGCTCACAGGCCTGTAGGCAGTAAAATGTGGTAACAGAAACCCAGGCTTGTAAATCACGTCTTGATTGAAGGCTTGCTAAGAATGGGATGTGACGCACGCACACGTATACACACTTAAAACCCTGTCCCTCTATTCTCTGTCCATTCTTATTTTTCTACTTATAGGTTTTACATTTTCACTCTTTATCTATGGTCTTTTGTCTTCTGTCTGCTACCATCCTTTCTGCTTGGTCACTCCTCTTTGATGCAGTTTTATTGTATCTCTCCCCTACATCTTTCTGTCTATTCACATTGCTCACCAATAGGAGCGCCAAGGTGGTCTGGCAGACCCTTTGGGCTTTTATAATGCAATAAAGATTATAAGCCGTTCAACCCACACACTTTTCATACATATATAGTGTGCTTCTGATGCTTAGCCCAGAAGGTACTAAAATAAAACACCCAAGATTTCTAAACATTTATTCCTAATATATTCAGTCATATCGACTGCAGTTGCAATATTATACAGTATGTAATCATATAATGTCATTTTTTGATCCCATGTCATTACTTTGCGCAATTCATTTAAGATCAGAGCTACCACACGGTTCTGAACACAGCCTCTGATTGGTCGACAGACTCGACCAAAGGCATCAGGAATTTACAAAAAACTCGATGAGATCTCTGCCAGGTGTGACTGCAACAACCAATGCTGTAATAATTCAGCGATGCCCTCGGTTGTGTGATCACTTGCGGCCTGGGACCCGTTTAAGAGTAGCGAGTGAGAGGTCAACAGGCAATCATTGGTAGAATAAAACAAACAATAAAAGGGTTTGCTTTTTGAAGTGTGAATGTCCTTGAGCATGCAGCCATAATAATGATCGGCAACAATATTGTCCCTGTTTGATGCAGCAGTACGCCATGGACAAGACCAAGAAAGAGAAAAATAATCACGGAAAACATTCTGTGTTGGCTTTATCGTTATGGATTTAATTTTCAACAAAAATAAACTCCAGTTCGAGGCAGGATTGTATAGCTTATACATTTGCACCAAAACGAATAAAAGTAAGTCTCACACATGCAGAGTCTCAGAGATATTAAGTGTATCCAACGTAATTCCATTAAAGTACAATATAGTAGTTTAGATGATACATTAGTGTCATTGTACCAGAGCATTGTAAAGCCGCCTGGTCCGTTTGGACGGGAGACGTGCAGTGGCAGTGAATAAATCAATATGCATTCGTTAAAAATATAATCATTGTGGATTTGCACAAGACATGAAAATGGTGTCGGGGAGGTTACTGGTCCAATCTTCACCATCGGGTTACATGATCTCCCAAAATGTGATAAATGAGTTGGTAAATCCGAGTCATCCATCAATAAGGATATAATCTGATAGTGTCAACATCCAATGGGGAAATATTGGAGATATTGAACAAGATATAATTCATGATTTAAGCCTCTCAAAAAGTTAAAATAGAGTGAGCAACATTAAAGAATTTATTTTCTTTTTTAATCAAGTATTTTTCTGTAGAGGCATGTTCTGCAAATCAGGTGCAGGGAAGGTTTACATTATGCCCCCAGCACAAGGAGAGCACATGTCAATCATTTATTCTCCAGGCTGTTAGAAATTAGACCTGTCTCTAGAATGCCTGTTGAGCCTTGCCAGACCACATCGAGCATTTGTGGGCTGGCTTTGTAAAGAGAAAGAAGAGAAGAAAAAAAAGAAGAGAAAAAAGATGGTGGATGTGTGCCACAGGATGCTAGGTAACGGAGCCCTGTTCTCCACTGAGAGTTTGGATGATGACCGACAAACCACCATTCATTCTGGCTGGAGTCTGACAGCTTCAGATCCGGGTGTCACCATTCTGAATGGCTACCTAATTTACTATTGAATCAAAATAAATGTTGATTTCAGTGTGAAAGACACACATCAAAAGTAAAAAATGTAGCTCTCTCTTTCTCATGTGTGTGATGCCCCATCTTGGCCTTGTTCCCCAATATCAGCACATTGAACCAAATATGGAGCTTGTCACGTTCACGTGTGTCTCGGTTCTACATCTCTCTCAGACACACAAGGCTGGTCATGGAATATATTGAGTAGACATGACGAGGGAGAGAGAAAGAAAAAAAACGCTCATAAAAAGATAGTCCCTGTTTCCAATCCCTTGGGGGAATAAGCAGAGATGGAGAGGGAGAGAGAGAGAGAGAGAGAGAGGGAGAGGGAGAGAGAGAGTCCTCCTCTGTCATTGTACCAGTGAGCTGCTCTTGAGGGAAGTGCTTAATCCCTAATGCTCCAAGTGGAATCATTTCAAAGCCAACTGTGTAATGCTGTGGTTGTACTCGGTAGCTCCCAGGTGTGAAAAGTGTGAAACTGAGTGATTTTGAAGGAGCTGCCCAAAAAGGGGCATATGAAGTCAGCTCATCTTCTCTGGGCCAAGAGAAGGGGAAAAAGGAAGACACACACACTTACCAGAGTTTCTTCTCACTTCAATTGAAGCCTTCTCTCTCTGCTGACAAACACATCCATAAACAAATATTTTTTTGGGGGGTGTTTTCCATCGCTCACACCTCACACCAGTTTGACCGGTGGTGCCTGTAGAGGCCGATTAGTGAAGTGGATCAGATGACAAGGCAATTAATTTATCTGTGACAGTGATTGTTTAGGAACCAGAGCATCTCCTCCACCGCTATCTGAGCCATCTCATTTGCAAGAGCGCCGTAGCTGCATCCTGTGCTTGGCACCACCAAGACGATAGTGATTAGGTTAAAGAAATGACAAGCCACAGTGTTTTTTCTTCCACTTTTTTCTGCTATAACAGAAAAAAAATGTGAGGAGTTAGACCTCTCTTTAGCGGCGACACAGCGCTGTGAAGAAAGATCCGGCAATATGACAACTTAAGGGGAAAAGGTACCTTTAAAAAAAATCAAAAAGATTCTGACCCAGTACCTCTTTTTAGCTAACTGAGACTCTGACTCATATACAGTTGTTCTTTTTTTACCCTCTCTCTTTCTGTTGGTCTGTGAGCACTACGCCTTTAAAATAAAATAAGAACAAAATAAAATGTGTTTGTGTGGTATGTTATTGGGTAATACCAAAAATGTGTACAACCATCTGAAACATGACTGCAAAAAACACCAATATGTCGAATCCAAGAATACCAACTTACCAGGACATTTCTGTTATCTTTAACACCTACTGCTACAGCAGCCGGATACAGTGTAGTGTCCTATCCATGTCAGCAGATTTTTTTTCACCTCACTTGCCAACGCAGACAGCTGTGTCGTAGCTGTAACAAGTGAACACTATCTCGGGCTGTGGAATGGTCTGATACTGCTGATGGCATATCTACATACAGCAAGGTCTCTGAGATGTGAGAATGTGGTGTCAATGTGAAATGTTTAAAGGATTTACCTTCCCCAAGGACTGAGAGAAAATTGTCGTACTTATGAGTGTATCTCACAGAGATAAAAGACCTGCTTATTCATTCTATTTCAAAGCAAATTACCCGGAGAGCCTCTTATTCCACACACAGACACACACACTTCTCTCCCCCTAACCAAGGCTCTCTTTACATCCTGGTCGCTCTAACCAAAATATTGACGTTCATTAGTCAGATGCATGTCAAAGGAAGCCAAAGGATTAGATTCAGATGGCGGATGAGAAGCCAGAGGGGCTGCTGATGAAATCTGGACCGCAGAACTGAGGTCCGAGGGATCCGAGGCAGGGGAGTGTGGCGCGCACACACAATGCTTCACACACACACCGAAACACACACATACACACATACACACACACACACACACATATACATGAAAGAATCCACAGGCTTTAAGTACTTGTTCCTATCCCAATGCAAGAGGACTGGTATATCGCACCTGGACTTGCACGTGCATGCACACATTGAGATTGTTTCCCGGGGACCTGCAGGGACAAATGTGTTAACACACACGCACACAGAGTGAGGCAGAGGACCGCAAGGCTATGCATTGAGGTTAGGCTTCGTTTCATCTCTGGCTGAGGCCTAAATCTCTTCAGACAGGGGCCTCGCTTTGACACTTCCCCGCCAGCCGCTGAGCTCTCACCCTGCCATGTGTGAAGCTCTGACGTTGCGGTTGACTCTGGGCTTTCTCTGTCTTTTACTATATTCATTTTTTCATCCATATTTCTTTTCTCGTATAAAAGGGCTCTTTATTTTTTTTCTTTAAGTGTTTCATCCGTGTGTCTCTGGTGTATCTCATTGTTAGTCTTTATGTGTGTTTTGTGTGTGCATCTGTACAAGTCTGTGTATGTGTGTCTTTATGCGAGCAATGTATGTCTACATTGATCTCTCTCATTGTTCTTTTGTGTTCTCTTAGTCTCTCTCTCGTCCCTAAACACACAGCAGGATATTGAACTGTGGTGCTGGCTTAGAGAGCAGGCAAACTGATATTCATCTGGGGTAAATATAGAAAACAGACACTTTCTTAGGCCGCAAACTATGAAAGTGTATGAGAACAAAAGATCTTTGAAGCAGATGGGCTTTGATTTTGACGGCTGATAGCGCTGCTGTGTTTTCTTCATAGCTTGATAATGCGGCTTCTTTTGCTGATAATCGGACCATTTGCCGTAGTGTGGGATACCAATTCCCATTCTGTTGCCATTTTGTACGAACAGTGTTTTCTGTCACTTGAGAACAATGTTACTCTGCTGAACCTCTAAGGCTGACCTTCCAACAAACAGTCAACTCATCCAAATAATAAAAGACAAAACCCGAGCATCTTTTTTCAGTGAGAATGGCATCATGTGGGGGAAACAAATCTCTCCGGCACACAAGAGCCCAAGACTTTCAAGGGGAAAAGGACAAAAGTAATGAAGTTGAAGGCTTAAAGATATTCATGGGATGAATTCCATATCTGAAGCGGCTCTATGCCAAAACACAACAGTGGCGGGCCTGCAGGTAACACTCTGGGAGCTCATCTCCAAACAGTGTCAAACCCTTTCATTGGACTATTTCTTCACTCAAAAGTGTTTCTCCTGAAAACGGTTCACAGTTAGGTTTCTGAATCTCTCCAAATAATGGGGTGAGTATCTCTGGAGTGTCTCTGGAAAGACAAACAGAAAGACCCTCAGTTGGATACCTCACAAATCTGGGCTAAATTAAATTCAAAACTATCTGCACAATATGACAAAACATGCCTTTTCTTTTTTTGGGTGGTAATTCTAACTAACACATTCTTCAATAGCTCTGTTCTGGCCTTTCGTATCAGAACTATGTACGTAAGCAGTGTCCGCATTACAGCAAAACACTATAGCTTTAGCATGCTGAAAAGACAGCTTTTCGAGAAAATGCAAGTATTCACATTCTTTATCAGATTAGTTATCAATGGCAGATAATGAGATCAAAATGAATTTTGCACTGATAGCTTTGCTATATGAAATATGCTAATGAAATCATCCTTATCCAATTACTTCATTTAGGAAATCAGTGTACCCTTATTTATCCAACATTATACTTCTAATATGCTATTGCATATGCATTGAGCTTTTCATATTCCGAGATGATTTCCCCAGCTATTGTGCACAGTGTTTGACTGTACGTCCTCCAACTGCGACTCGGAGTGTTGACACTGCATGTGGTAGGCCAACATTTACCAAGCCCTCTTTCTTCTCTGTCTGGATGTGGTATTTTTCCCCTCACAATTCTGATTGGAATTTTAATTGCAACGAGGATTAAGGCTGAGTGTTATGGATAATTGAAGCTGACAAACAGAGAACGCGGCAGGCTAATCTTGTTCACTGTTATGCCTAAACTTCAGCAGACCTGCTTTGTGGTGACACATTGAGTGTTGAAGGCTAATAAGAGGATTGTGATCCTCGTGGTTCACCGACGGTAGGGACGGAGATTGTGGAGAGGCTCCTCTTTAGGGATGAGGAATCGATGAAAGCCTTAAATATGGTTTTGCTTGCTGCAAATGTGGATTGTGTTAAGGAGAAAGAATGTCATGCCTCATTTAGCATGGCACACTGAAATGTCTTTCTCTCTGCCTGTTGTATCAGTGGAGAATGGGTTCCTGTTACTGTATTTTTTTTAACACTTGCATCATCCAGTAATACCTGCGACTATATGTTACCAACATGAGATGCCGTCTCTAATAGTATCGTTAGGCGAAGTGTGTGTTCACTTTACTGGATAAGACAGGACTAGTTGTCAACAATACAAATTAAATAAATATATGAATGTAGGCCAAGTGCTGAAGTCACACTTTCATAGCTGACTGCCATCATCTGCTTCATTCATGCTTGAAAATCAGTGGCTCATTCTTCTTCTGCTTTGCGACCAGCTAACATTGAATCATATTCATATACAGAACTGCCATTATAATCGGACACCTCATACAGATACCACCACCCCATCTTGTGTGTTCAGCTTTTAGTATTGCTGATTTTCCTCAGACATAATCCTCATCTACTGTATATGCATACCTGCGAACTCATGAGTGGTGAAAAAGGTAACAACGGGGGGTTATACTCATAATAACAACTTTACATTGTCATTATATAAAATATGGTTAAGTCATTCATTAACCAACTTCCTTTTTTATACTTGTGTGCTCTGCTGAGCTTTGAGCCTGTTCCATGAGCCTGTTCTGTCAGCCTGTTCCGTGAACCTGTTCCATGAGTCTGTTCCATGAGTCTGGTCCATGAGCCTGTTCCGTGAACATGTTCCATGACTCTGTTCCATGAGCCTGTTCCGTGAACCTGTTTCATGAGCCTGTTCCATGAGTCTGTTCCATGAGTCTGGTCCATGAGCCTGTTCCGTGAACATGTTCCGTGAGTCTGTTCCCTGAGCCTGTTCCGTGAACCTGTTTCATGAGTCTGTTCCATGAGTCTGTTCCAGGAGCCTATTCCACAAATCTGTTCCATGAGACTGTTCCATTAGCCTGTTCCATAAGCCTGTTCCAGGAGACTGTTCCATGAGCCTGTTCCGTGAACCTGTTCCATGAGTCTGTTCCATGAGTCTGGTCCATGAGCCTGTTCCATGAGTCTGTTCCATGAGCCTGTTCCGTGAACCTGTTCCATGAGTCTGTTCCATGAGCCTGTTCCATGAGCCTATTCCGTGAGTCTGTTCCGTGAGCCTGTTCCATGAGTCTGTTCCATGAGCCTGTTCCGTGAACATGTTCCGTGAGTCTGTTCCCTGAGCCTGTTCCGTGAACCTGTTTCATGAGTCTGTTCCATTAGTCTGTTCCAGGAGCCTATTCCACAAATCTGTTCCATGAGACTGTTCCATTAGCCTGTTCCATAAGCCTGTTCCAGGAGACTGTTCCATGAGCCTGTTCCATGAGCCTGTTCCGTGAACCTGTTCCATGAGTCTGTTCCATGAGTCTGGTCCATGAGCCTGTTCCATGAGCCTGTTCCGTGAACCTGTTCCGTGAACCTGTTCCATGAGTCTGTTCCATGAGCCTGTTCCATGAGCCTGTTCCATGAGCCTGTTCCGTGAACCTGTTCCATGAGTCTGTTCCATTAGTCTGTTCCATGAGCCTATTCCACGAGTCTGTTCCATGAGCCTGTTCCATGAGGCTATTCCGTGAGTCTGTTCCGTGAGCCTGTTCCGTGAGTCTGTTCCATGAGCCTGTTCCATGAGTCTGTTCCATGAGCCTGTTCCATGAGCCTGTTCCGTGAACCTGTTCCATGAGTCTGTTCCATGAGCCTGTTCCGTGAACCTGTTTCATGAGTCTGTTCCATTAGTCTGTTCCATGAGCCTATTCCGTGAGTCTGTTCCGTGAGCCTGTTCCGTGAGCCTGTTCCATGAGTCTGTTCCATGAGCCTGTTCCATGAGCCTATTCTGTGCGTCTGTTCCATGAGCCTATTCCGTGAGTCTGTTCCGTGAGCCTGTTCCGTGAACTTGTTCCATGAGCCTGTTCCATGAGCCTGTTCCGTGAACCTGTTCCATGAGCCTGTTCCATGAACCTGTTCCGTGAACCTGTTCCATGAGTCTGTTCCATGAGTCTGTTCCATGAGTCTGTTCCATGAGCCTGTTCTATAAGTCTGTTCCATGAGCCTGTTCCATGAGCCTATTCCGTGCGTCTGTTCCATGAGCCTATTCCGTGAGTCTGTTCCGTGAGCCTGTTCCGTGAACTTGTTCCATGAGCCTGTTCCATGAACCTGTTCCGTGAACCTGTTCCATGAGTCTGTTCCATGAGCCTGTTCTGTGACCCTGTTCCATGAGTCTGTTCCATGAGTCTGTTCCATGAGTCTGTTCCATGAGCCTGTTCTATAAGTCTGTTCCATGAGCCTGTTCCATGAGCCTATTCCCTGAGCCTGTTCCGTGAACCTGTTTCATGAGTCTGTTCCATTAGTCTGTTCCAGGAGCCTATTCCACAAATCTGTTCCATGAGACTGTTCCATTAGCCTGTTCCATGAGCCTGTTCCATGAGCCTGTTCCGTGAACCTGTTCCATGAGTCTGTTCCATGAGTCTGGTCCATGAGCCTGTTCCATGAGCCTGTTCTATAAGTCTGTTCCATGAGCCTGTTCCATGAGCCTATTCCATGAGTCTGTTCCGTGAGCCTGTTCCATGAGTCTGTTCCATGAGCCTGTTCCGTGAACATGTTCCGTGAGTCTGTTCCCTGAGCCTGTTCCGTGAACCTGTTTCATGAGTCTGTTCCATTAGTCTGTTCCAGGAGCCTATTCCACAAATCTGTTCCATGAGACTGTTCCATTAGCCTGTTCCATGAGCCTGTTCCATGAGCCTGTTCCGTGAACCTGTTCCATGAGTCTGTTCCATGAGTCTGGTCCATGAGCCTGTTCCATGAGCCTGTTCCGTGAACCTGTTCCGTGAACCTGTTCCATGAGTCTGTTTCATGAGCCTGTTCCATGAGCCTATTCTGTGAGTGTTCCGTGAGCCTGTTCCATGAGCCTGTTCCATGAGCCTGTTCCATGAGCCTGTTCCATGAGTCTGTTCCATTAGTCTGTTCCATGAGCCTATTCCACGAGTCTGTTCCATGAGCCTGTTCCATGAGCCTATTCCGTGAGTCTGTTCCGTGAGCCTGTTCCGTGAGTCTGTTCCATGAGCCTGTTCCATGAGTCTGTTCCATGAGCCTGTTCCATGAGCCTATTCCGTGCGTCTGTTCCATGAGCCTATTCCGTGAGTCTGTTCCGTGAGCCTGTTCCGTGAACTTGTTCCACGAGCCTGTTCCATGAGCCTGTTCCGTGAACCTGTTCCATGAGTCTGTTCCATGAGCCTGTTCCGTGAGTCTGTTCCGTGAGCCTGTTCCGTGAGTCTGTTCCATGAGCCTGTTCCATGAGTCTGTTCCATGAGCCTGTTCCGTGAACCTGTTCCATGAGTCTGTTCCATGAGCCTGTTCCGTGAACCTGTTTCATGAGTCTGTTCCATTAGTCTGTTCCATGAGCCTATTCCACGAGTCTGTTCCACGAGCCTATTCCGTGAGTCTGTTCCGTGAGTCTGTTCCGTGAGCCTGTTCCGTGAACTTGTTCCATGAGCCTGTTCCATGAGCCTGTTCCGTGAACCTGTTCCATGAGCCTGTTCCATGAGCCTGTTCCGTGAACCTGTTCCATGAGTCTGTTCCATGAGCCTGTTCCGTGAACCTGTTCCGTGAGTCTGTTCCATGAGTCTGTTCCATGAGTCTGTTCCATGAGCCTGTTCCATGAGTCTGTTCCATGAGCCTGTTCCATGAGTCTGTTCCATGAGCCTGTTCTATAAGTCTGTTCCATGAGCCTGTTCCATGAGCCTGTTCCATGAGCCTATTCCACAAATCTGTTCCATGAGCCTGTTCCATGAGTCTGTTCCATGAGTCTGTTCTATGAGTCTGTTCCATGATTCTGTTCCATGAGTCTGTTCCATGATTCTGTTCCATGAGCCTGTTCCATGAGTCTGTTCCATGATTCTGTTCCATTAGTCTGTTCCTTCCTCTACCTGGTTGTCACAATCCTAAAATTATAAATTCTATATGACACCTGCCATAAATACCCGATACCAGAATGCAATACAATACCATAAATACGATATACCATAAATACGATACTGGTACATTTATCTACAGTCGTAATAAAATCAAAAACATTTTTTAAAGCCGAAGACGGTCCCAAAAGCGCCGGAACTTACCGCCACTCGCTGTGAGAGCGCTGCGCAGCGCATTGCGTGCTGACAGCATTTACCGGAGCGGAGCAGCGCGTGCGCTCTGATCGCGCGCTCTCTTAATGAAGTGCTAAAAATATGCAAAACCATATCGTTTTTAACGTAGGGATACCTTGTTAGTATCGATACGCCGTGCAACATGACAGCAGTAGATGTAGTGGATGGCCTATTTTGATTTCAAAACGGCGACAAGTTTGCAGGTATGTATATGTGTTTAAGGTGGAATCATGTCTCCCTTCAAAGAGCTGACCCTTTTCCCCCCAAAAAAGTGCTGTGTCAATAAAAAATAAAACAAGCACATTAATCCCACCCACATTTGCTTCGGGCCAATAAACTCTACAATTATTGTGACAGAATTTAAAGTTGAAGCACTTTCTTAAAGTCGGCTTGAGACTAGCAAGTTTAAATGTATGTTGATGTATTTATAGTGCAGTCTTGCTGTTGTTTTTAAGATCAATTACTTGAAATGTAGGCTATAAGTGGAGACCATATGCAAGTAGAGTAAAATCACTCCTTTTAAAAATGTATATTAGTGGTAATAAAATTAAATAACATGTATTTACCTTTATTTAGTGTCAATTTCTTTTATAAAAACACAGATACAAAACACAAAGTTAAAAAGAAAAAAAAGAGATGAAATGATATTATAATGTAAAGAAATATTAGACTTACAACAAATCATCAAGCAATTAATATGTTCACATGCAAATATCTCTGCTGTGGGACAATAAAAAGATGATATTGTATCTTAACAGAATTCAAATGGAAATGCCTTTCTTTTTATCAATACGAAACCAGTCTGAAGTATTTAGGTTGTAACGTTTTAGACAACATGGTTTCCAAGAGTGCAAATGGTAGTAAGCATATGTTTAATCTGTGTTAAAAAATAAATAAATGAAGAACCTCTGTTTTAAAGCTCAGATGGGAGGACGTCACAGTGCCACCATTAAATGCTACAAAACACCATGTTTTGGCACTCCCTTGATATTTGAAATAATCTGCAGTAAGACATATATGCAGAGAATAAGCATATCACTTAAACAAACACAAAGAAAACATTCTGCAGCCAGCTGGTATAGAATTTAGTCACTTTAAAAAAAATTTGACACATCATCTGTTATTCCAGAGCTTGTAATGCTGCTGGACAGGTGGTCAGGGTAATCATGAGTGAGCTGTTGCTTTTGGTCCTTTATATAGATTTTCTGTGTCATAAAAAGGACTTAGTGAGGAGCAAAACAACAGAGTAGTTATTTGACATAGTGCAGCTTAAGCCACAGTATTTAAGGGCATTGTCATCGGGGACATATCGTCAATGGCATTACAGAAAGGCTCCTGTAGCCTGGAAAACCCATTTTTAAAATGTCCTAAATCCAGTCTTTCATTATTTTAAAGCTTGATATGTAATGGTTACATGAGTCGCCTGACATCATTCTATCAATTCATAATAGCAGCTGTGCAACGCCTCTCAGGTTTCATAACTAGAGAAAAAAAGAAACTGACTGGGCACCAGCCTCCCCTTTGATAGGCAGTAATCATCTTAGTCATCAAAAGGAAAGAAAATCTTCCGTCAGCTTGAGGCGCAAATATATCGCAGCTTCAGAATATCGTTCAAATCAAGGTTGCAAAAGATGTCTTTAGTTAAGTCAGAAGCTGTCTGCCCTGATAGTGCCTCGCTTATTCAACAGACACTCAGCAGGGCGCCTGATAGGCTTCCAAAGTGCACAGCCTCTCATGACATGATTTGTCTCGCACAAGGTTTTCATTTCCCTCTGATAAGCACACGCACATCTAAACTTTCTGTATTCTGTAGTGATGTATACGACTAGTGCCGTCAGAGCAGAGACAACTTGATTGCATGTAAATCCTCTTGATGACATTTGAGTTTGAATCAAATCATGTTGCTGGGTGTGCGACACACTCTTCTTCTTCTCTTCCCCCCCCCCCGAAAAAAACACATCCTTAATCCAGTTAGTAATTAATCGAATGATTAGTCTGGTGTCAAATTAGGTAGATCACTGCATGTGGCCGTCAGAAGACACAGGCCAACGCTCATCACAGTAGAGAGCAGCCTTGGCAGAAAAGCCCAAAATCGAAAACTTGTTCCACCACCTCAACGTCGGCAAATACATAGCAAATATAAAGCCTGATTTACTGTGAAAAATCACCCTATAAATGAGCTTTCTTTTTACATAACTCCTTGCATGCTAATCTGTATTCGGTCAGGCACTTTATCTTCATCAGTGTGTGTGTGTGTGTGTTTGGGGGAGGGGGGGGGGGGCTGTGTGCGTGTGTGTGCTCTTTTGTTCGGCTATCTTTGTGAGGACCAGAGGATTAGATCTTGACAGGAAGGACAATTTTTAAAGATCTAGACCTTTTGCCAATCTTCCAATCCTCGGTTATAGGTTAAAATCTCAATAAAAAACTCTTGGCACAATAATATTATCGAATCTCAACTCACATCAAGAAACAAAAATGAAGCTGTTTATTTTAGAATGATTTTAAGCAAGAGACAGATCCAAAGGATGGGGGGGGGGAAGTCAAAAAGGCATTGGTCTAGACCTGTCCACAAGGGTGTCCACAATGTGCCCAGATCTCAAAACCGAAGGGGGGGGGGGGGTCCTGCTACTTTTTTGTCTCCATACAGAAGTAACAGGGTGACCAAGAGAGAGCGAAGCAGCTGGACCGAGAGAAACCGAATAATGAGAGTCAAAGAGAAAGGGAAGGGAATGATGATGAGGACCAGGGAGAGAGCAATAAAGAGAGAGAGGGGAAGAATAAAGGCAAATGGGGTGTGATGAGACTGTAAAAAGAGATTTGAGATGACAAGAGGACCGGACAAAAAAAGGCAAACTGAACTAGAAAGCATTAACGTGTCACGTTAAATATATTTTTGGGGCATTGAATATATTTATTAGCCGAAATAGAAATTATCAAGCATGCCAAGTTGTGAGAATCAGATTTATGCTACATTTATGTACAAACAAAATGAAAGTATTTATTCTAAACTTTTGAATGACAAATCTAACATGGCAGTTTCACTGGGATGAATGAGAGAAGAATAGGACATCTCCTTTACATTACATATCATGTAGCTGATGCACTCCGCTTTTTTAGAAGCAACATTTTAGAATAACTCCATAAGGTGTTCAATTTACACTCAAGCTGTTTTTCTGTCTTGAAATACAGATTTGCAGTGAGGTAACGTGACCGAGTCAAAAGCTACACAGTAAAATTGGCAGTGGCAATTTAACGCTTAAAGAGTACATTTGAACACAAAGTCAGTGAACATAGGGTCCCTTATCTTTAGAGTGTTAAAGTAACACTGAACATCGTGTTAACATTTCAGAGCTAACGCAACTCTGGTAAGAGTTATTACTTTACTCTACACTACACTGAGAAGTGTTAATTTTGATTAACACTAATCCGAGTGTCAAATGTAAACAACACTTGTATTGTTCTTTACATTTGACACTCGGACTAGTATTAATCAACTAGTGTTTATTTTGATTAACACTGTTAAGGGTTGAGAAAGAAAAGTCAGCATAGTGGTGGTAGAGGCTAAACAAATCGGGCTACTTTCAGCCCGTAAAATAAATATGTGCATTACATTACATTACATTACATGTCATTTAGCAGACGCTTTTATCCAAAGCGACTTACAATAAGTGCATCCAACCTAGAGTACAAACCAAGAACTACAAGAACACAGGAAGCAACACTTCCTCAACTCAGTCGAACCACAAAAGCACCACAAGAAGTGCCATCCCAGTGCCACTGAAATGCAAATCTGTGTTTTAATCCAGATATAGTCGGAAAAGATGTGTTTTCAGTCTCAGGCGGAAGATGTAGAGACTTTCTGCTGTCCTGATGTCAGTGGGGAGCTCGTTCCACCACTGAGGAGCCAGGACAGCAAACAGTCTGGATGTAGAGTGATTAGCTCGAGGTGCAGGAGTCACAAGTCGGTTGGCTGTTGCCGAGCGGAGCGAACGTGCCGGGGTGTACGGTGTGACCATATCCCGGATGTAGACGGGGCCCGATCCGTTCAGAGCATGGTACGCCAAAACCAATGTTTTGAAGCGGATGCGGGCAGCCACCGGTAACCAGTGGAGAGAGCGGAGGAGCGGAGTGGTGTTGGTGAATTTTGGGAGACTGAAGACCAGTCGAGCTGCTGCATTCTGGATGAGCTGCAGAGGTCGGATGGCCTTAGCGGGTAGACCAGCCAGGAGGGAGTTGCAGTAGTCAAGGCGTGAAATGATCAGAGCCTGGACCAGAACCTGTGCCGCCTTCTGAGTAAGAAGAGGCCGTATTCTCCTGATGTTGTGCAGCATGTACCTACAGGAACGCGTCGTCGCAGCGATGTTGGCTGTCAGGGAGAGTTGACTGTCTAGTGTCACCCCGAGGTTCCTGGCAGTCAGGGTAGGGGCCAACACAGAGCTGTTGAAGGTGGTAGTCAGGTCATGGGTGGGGGAGCCTTTCCCTGGAAGGAATAGTAGGCTAATGGCAGTTACGAATTTTATGGGCCAAACATACGGACCCATTTCCACTTATCCTAAACCTAAGCATGTGAACCTTAAAATTTGGGAACGAGAACATGTAATCTAACACTCATTACATAATACTAATTGGAGTAAAAACATTGCTTGAATATGAAACAGTTGGAATAAATAGTTACATAGCAAGTTACTTTTCATCACTACTTCAAATGGTCCGTTTAAAGCTGTGTGGCATTTTCTTTACGTAAAGTTGCACCAATTTACTCCTCAGTAGGAGACTTCTTTGATCGGGTGTTTTTCATTTTAAATCCAATGACGTCAAGCCAATGGGATAATATTTTTTTCTTTTGACAAACAAGGACTCCTGACATTAAACTCAACATGTTTCTTTTATAAAAAGAAAAGAAATTCAAAGCTAACCTCACTATGGGTGAACTAGAAAGTCCGTAGGAAGATGCAGTCAGATGTTTGGGGTTATGACGCCGGTGCGCAGCCTGCGGGCAATATCCATGCTAAAGAGTTCCAATTTTCAAAAGGCAAACAGTCCCGATAGGAAACAATACCCTGCGTGGCCAACAATGACATTTTTGTATTTAGTTTTATCTGATCAAATAAATATTGTCTAAGCGTTGATGGAAGCTTGCTGGATGCTGTTTGTGATTCAGGGAATCAAGTGCTTGCGGGTCCCAGGACGCGTGTTGTTGCAATCCATCGGCAGTCTCCCAACGAGCGGGGAATCTATCTCCCTGACCTCAGCTAACACCCTGAGACATGCTGATAAACACTGAATATTTATCATACACACTCACACACTGTCTCCCGACATCTCTCGTGGGGAAATCCAAATACACACGTGTGCTTAGTCTCACCCTCACACGCTCTTTGTCTCAAACACACATTGTCCGAGAAAGACACATAAACAATGTGAAATGTCAAACATGAACACATATGCTCTCTCTCCCTACACACATACACACCAGGGACATTTTAAATTTAGAAAAAGATGATGCAAGTCTGTTGTAACTTTCAAGTACTGCAACCGAAGATGGACATTTGTTTAGTTTAGTTTTTGTTGGAGTGGCGGGTTAAACTTTGTAGAACAATATGTTGCAAGATGTTGTTCACTGATGAAAGACGGTTGGTGATTTCGCACTGATTCTAATTATTAATGTGACCACGAGAGAACGGGAACACAAAACAAATAAATCATAGATGTCGACGTACTCAATGACATCAACTCTGAAGAAACTTTTTACATTTTAGTCTCAAATGTAGCAGCGACTCATTTCTCAGAGTCCTTGACCAAGTTCCAATTAGTCCAAATGCTTTCATGTAATTCAAAACACCACCATAGAAAATCAAGGGTTGATTGTTTTGGACTCAACATATTTGTTTGGGGTCTACATTCCTCAGGGTGAGCAAAAACTAAAGAGGGCTCTTTTTCGTGTTCCGGAAAACTAAGAATTTAGCACAGAAATGCAAGGCTTGGCAACACCCATTCTAAGGCCATGTTTCTCTGTCGGAAAAGCGATGGATTGCTCCCTCTGGGTGAGGAATAAGTTGCTGGATTAAGTGAAGATAAGGAGCACAGATATCCGGAGCAGAGCCGCCGGCCGTGAGGTAGAGTTGGTCCGGTCATCTGCTCAAGATGGAGGACTGATCATGTTGCTCCATACATACTGGGTGTGTAAACAAGCAACTGTCCGCTGAGTTCCCCATGTTAACTTAAACAAGTTATGATATGTCATTTGGGATATATCTCTATGTGCTTTTTGATTTGTTAAGACGAAGCCAGCTTATTTTAGAAGTGGCCGGAGATGAGAAACAAGATGATTGACCTATTTTCCTATCGTGTCCTTGACGGGGATGCATCAGAACGCAATCGTGTTTACGCTCCAAAACACATGTGGCCAAACGCATGCCAGACCGCCTCGGCAAGTGGTTTGAGTGTGTCTCGGTGGTCGTTTCCGCTTGAATTTAGATCCGTCCCAACTGTGATCAGACCAACCAAGACACATGTTTATGACAGGGTCTATCTGTCTATATGTACGCAGTGTTCTGGAGCGTGCCTGAAAACCAAAATGACCTATACTTATTATGAATACCTTCTTCTTTTTCTTCTTTACCACCCCACAAGGACTACAAAGAAATAAAGGACATTTTATTGTGCAGAAATGGAAAGTCGAGAGGTTAAGCCTGAATAACCTCCCCAACTAGCTCCTTATTTGATTGTAGAGCTGGTGTTACAATATGTAACCATTGATGTTTAATTACTTATGTTCACATGCTGGGATTTTATATTGTGAATAACATTGTTCCTTTTATTAAAATAAAAGGTACAATGTTATGTGATGTTTTGGTTGTTGTGATTTTTGTCTTCTTAAACAATTACTTAATAAGCCTAATTTATTAGTGTTTTAGAGCATATCCACAATGCTTTCTTTAATGTGATTACATTCAATGAGATACCAAGCCAGAGGCAGAGTTTGGCATCTGCTGAGAATTAAAAAGTTACAAAGAACAACGGAATCAGTTTTGTTTAAACATTCATTTAACTCTGTTATCGCCAGGTCGGATTACTGCGTGGCGGAGAATAAACTCATGACCTGAAATTCACATTATTCCATTTGAAATTAAATTTTTCTCCACAGTAGTCCTGCGGACTTTATTCAGCACACTCTGTGAATGTGAATTAGCCATTTAATTTTGGTTTAAACCTATTACGATGACATTTTAGGACCGAGGGCAAGATTAGCATTCTGCTGATATTCATCTTTCATTTGTCATCCACAGAAGAGACGTGTGCATTTCATTGTAGCTAATATTTTTACAATATAAAAAAATTAGCAATGCATGAAAATGTGGCAGGGATTGGAACTTAAAGGGCACAGCTCGAAGGTCCAAACTCTGTTTATCAGTGGGGAGCAGGCCATTACTAATCCCGCGACCTGACCAGTCAGTTTTCCTGTTATAATTTTTAACAACTGTTTTAGTATGCAGGTGTTGCCGTGACAATGGCGATGCCCTCATCTTAATAAACACTTCAAAAGAAATCAGCAAAATTGCATGAGTCAAATTTTATATAAAAGTAGTCTTCCAACAAGTCAAGGTAAATATAAAGTGTAGGAATTGTGTCTGAAATAAAACATTATGTTCCTACGGCAGCCCAGAATGGACAAACATGAGCGAGAGCCATTCCCATTTTTTCATAACATAAAGGTAGGGAAGGCTATCAAAACTCTGTATTAAACGTGCCCTGATAAAAGATCGAGATTATTGAGAAGCTCTGACATTAGTGTTGCTTTTCATTGTTACTTTTTATGTTTCGGTGTCCTTTGATGTCACGTTGATGCAAGCATTTCCACTGCTCTTATACAAGCACAGCATGCGTGATCAGTTAAAAGCATTTGTTTTTTACACTGCTGAAACAGGAGTCTGTTTTGCATATTTTAGAGCCGGAAGGACAGAAGAAATGACTGATACTATCTGATGTCTGTCTTCTTTATTATTGATTATTATCATTGATACACTTTACTCAGAAATGTTCTGTATTTTATTAATATATTAGATGCATATTCAGAGAAATGTTAACACTTTATACGGTGACTTTTAAATTGTGAACAGTACTGCTGCTGCTCTATAAGTAACATTTAGTTTCATCCAAATATTTTAAAAATGTAATGTAATCCTTAATTATTTATTTTTTTAAATACAACATGTGTTTTTAAAGGCACTCATTTAATAATGGAAAACAACTGAGTATTGGTCAGAGTAGCTCCTTGTCATGAAATCCTAAAGATACCTATTTCTACCTAAGGGAGTTCTCCGACACAAGGGGAGGGGCGAGCGGCCATGGTGTCTGCAACCTCCCAACTAGATGCTACTAAATCTCACACACTGTTCCTTTAAACCAGGGGTTCTCAAACTGGCACCCCTTTAGTAGGGTGCAGTGTGTGGTATTACAGATGGGGCTCAGGGGGAAATGCAGAAAGACCTTTGAGAAAATATTAAATATGCGACTAGAAAATGAAAAAAATACATTTTATTGTCAAAATAAACGTGGATCTAAATTAAATGTAATTCAACAAAACTTTCCATACAGTTATTTTTTATTTCTACTACATTGTTTGTTTAAAGTTCAAGACCAAAACTTGAATTTTGAGGTTCAAATCTTTTTTTCACATGAACAAAAGTATTGGCCTAGATTTGGCTCCATATGTGAACAGGTTATGATTGCGCATTTGTGACGGACAAGATTCGCCACATCCCCTCCATGAGATCGGCTTTTCTGTTGTTGCCCTTAAAAACAAAAGTTCAACATTGAGCATCAATTGAGAGCCTGTAACACTGTTTGAAAAACATTTGTAGTAGAAAGCAGTCTCATTTCAACCACCATTACTGATAAACCTTGATGGCTCACACATCTGCACTAATTTTGTTTTGCACATTTGAGTTGTTTTGAAAAGATATGCAGTGTAAAACTCAGTAAAAGTCTTTATTGCCAAATATTTAACTTGTTTGGTTTAGTTTTTCACACGTGGCACTTTATTGTTATTATCTTGAAAATATATTTAGTGCAAAACAGGTTAATTGCAGCAACAATAAGCTAGTTATTTTTTGCACGGATATAACTTTGTTTACATTGTTTCAACAAAGTGATTGCACATTTTATTTGTTTTTGTCTGATTGAGCAATCTGGGTAACTTAAAATGTATTGCACTTCATTCTATTAATTGAAAAAGCATATTTTTACAGAAATTCAGCATGGACCATTTTGTTACAATTTTGTTAGAGCATTTGGGCATGAACATTTTTCGTGGGGTGTGACAGAAGAAGTTTGAGACCCACTGCTTAAAAATGTACAAATTCAAACAAACATGCGCCAGTGAAATAGAAATATGCAGAATGCTCTTCTCACAAAAGCCACAGCTTCCCAGACTCCATTGTTCAGGTACACCTGGTAAATATTATCTTGCTGAGATATAAGGATGGCAAAACCACAACCCTAAAGGTATTATTTAGCAAACAGTGGAGAGGTTACCAGAGGGGGACATTCCTCACTGACTTTATGACATATCATTAAGAATATGAATGCCAAACGTTGTCCCAACTTGCCACATGTAAAACAAAGTTAAGTCTCTAGCTGAATGATGCAGTCATGAACCTAGATGGGTATATGTGTGTATATATACACATCACACTAACCCTATTTTGTACACAGTTATTGCAACATCTCTCAACTGCCTGAAGTACTTAAATGGCTTCGCAAAGGCTTTTACAGGCTCAATTAGGAAAGCAGTTTCCTGAGTACTACCATTACAAATACTCTCAAAACAGAGGAGAATATCTACAGAATAATCAATAATACCTATCAGAGGAAGGTTTTTCATGCAGACAACAAGGACGTTCAATATTTCACCGCAAATTTGTAGTTTATTTTCTTTTCTTCCAACGATCAAAAGAAAAAGAAAATCACATCTCCTATCGGAGCTCTGGCCTCCTCCTCAAAACTGTCTAAAAGTGGATGAAGAGAATAATCCATAAAATAAAATGTGGCGATCAGGTCTGTTTTGGATGAGGGGGGTGGGGGGGGGAGAATTTTGCTCTCCTCTTTGCCATTTCTTAAATCTATATGGAGGTTTTACGTAAGCGTTACAGATTGATGACTGGTGTGCTATCAAGCGTTACAGATTGATGACTGGTGTGCTATCAAGGGACATCACAATCCTTTTTTAATACATTATTAACATATGAGATGACTTTTCTTTGCATTCATAACGTGAATATTTGTTTGTTAGTGTGGACTCTAGAAAGATAAAACCGTCGATATGATAGCAACCCCTCTCGGCTTCAGAGGATGCCAAATAATGCAATTTTACTTGATATTTTGGGGGAATGACTTCTGATAAGTGGTTAGGCGAAGAGGATATTTCAGGTGGACGTCATGCTACCAGAGAGAAGAAAGAAAGTGAGACCTATGAAAGGTTGCGCAACTGTAAGTCCAGGAAGTTTGAAGTCTGTTAATCGCACGGGGACGCACAGGGAAGTCTGTTATACGCACGGGGACTATTTTCCGTCGGCTACAGAAATGCAATACGCAATGTTTGATGGCGACAACTATTTTGTGCTAAAAGGCAGCTTACTATTTACTTACTTTTTACAATGTCACACGCAACCGTATTATAAAAGTAATAAGGTACTCGAGGCAGTACTTTATCGTCAATAATATCTGCTTCAAGGGTGTTGTTAGGCCCAACGCGCAGCGGAGGGCCTAACAACACCCTTGAACACTTGTTTACAGTACTGCCTCTCGTACCTTATTGCCTCTCGTACCTTATTGCTTAAGTAAATTGCTTCCGCAGCTTTATACTTCCTGATTACAGAGGGGAATCTCGTGGCATCAATATCAAGGTTTTGGATGGGTTTTTTTTTCAGACACTCCTCGCCGCTGCCATTATCGCACATCTTCTTGAACAGAAAATAAAAACAGCGATGCAGCTCCTGGCATTACAGCACAATGTCTTTAAGACCAATTCCCCTGAAACCCAACCAGCTTTTCTCGACAACTGATCCTGCTCCGACTGCAGACATGTCCTTTTATGCAGTTCATCAAACCTTCTCTCGCATCACACCAGTGTCTGTAAAAAGCCTTTTTGTGCTCGAACTTTAAAGTCATGTGAAAAACTATTATACTCTTGCAACCAAGTCACGCATCTCTCTGTATCTATTCAATACCATGCTAGCGTGTTATGAGGGATTGTAATGACGACACAGTTATGGTATACTTTTTCTTTTACTTTTTCATTATATCTCTCCTTCAAAACTCAGGATAAGAAGGTCAGTACCGGGATCAACCTAGAACATTTCAGTTTCACGAGGAATTGTATGTCATGGAGGCTGCTCAAGTGTACATGAATGCTGTGATCATATCGCACCCAACCCACGGTTTAAGAGGCTGGTCACAGGCAAGTAGTTTGACCTTGAGGCCTGCTAGAATATTTGTTTTCGCAAACCATGAAAACCCTTCATAATAAAACCTATGTGTCATACTTGAGATAATATAACCCTCTGAGCTGTGAAAAACCTGATGAAACATGCAAATACATGTGTCATCTATAAAATTCTGCATGGAATGGCTCTTCCCCCCCTCTCTATAGGGGGTTGCTTTGTTAGGATCAAATCACAAGAGGAGTCACAAGGGGGAACGGCGTTAGCCCACGAAGGACATCTGCTTCGGGTGGATCTGCATTTTCAATTAAAGCAGCGTATGAATGTCATGTCTCACTGCCGCACGTGTGGGAACTCACTACTTGTAGGCCCTTTAGTTCAGAACAACAAGCCACCAAATGTGTCAGCACTAGTTGGCCCACGGACAGTCGGCTGTCAATGTCTGTCAATACACAACCTGTATGCTGCTGAAATGCCCCGCCTACCGACTTTACACCCGACCAGGGACTGTGCATGAAAACTAGCCGTCTTGCTAATTCTGGCATCGTAATGTTTTATGTTCACGCATTTTTTCCTGAGAAAGAAACAAAATAAATAACACACGTTGCCTTGGTAGCAGCTATTTTGCCTGTGGAAGAAAAAGTAGATTTCAAAGCGCCTTGAAAATAGTGTTTTATTTGTTCTTTTCCTTTTCCTTTTTAAACCCAATTTGGGACTTCAAACTTGACATCCAGCAGTTCAAGAGGCCAATGACTTCCATTCGGGTCAATCCACCCAGTATAAGTTGGGTCCTGATCCTGGCTGCAGGCAAGTGTATGTAGCTCAGCTGCGATGCCTTTACTTTCCACCAAACCAGTCTCAAACGACTGCCTTTTTCCTCCATTCAATCCCTAAGGACATCAATGTTTTTGTGAAATTTGCATTTTCAAAAAGATGTGCAGGGGAGCGCAGGCTGTGTTGAAGAGCTAATGATGGTTCGATACTAGGCATTTATTTTTTTGCTGGGAGGTCAGCATAAGAACAGCAACTTCTGAACATTTTAAGGAAATGTTATCAGCATCATGGACATGCTATGCTGAGATACAGTAAGAATTTAGACAGCGATGTTCCTGCTGTTTTGCGTCTCGTTGCCTGATGGGAACATTTTGCAACAGCAATAAATCAAGACGCCGAAGAGGAAAATAATACATTCTAATACTTTTTTTGTTCTTGCTTTCACAAGAGTAGTGTAACTCAAATATGGCACATGGTCTGCCTGGTATTTAGAGATGGGTCTGTAGAGAATATCTGACCTACTTGCTCTCAATGGACCTGACAGTGGCAACTTTTTATTCGATGCCTTCCGCCGGTCCTAGCGCTGCTGAGCCAAGTATACTTTTCAAAATAGAGTGACGGTGTTTGTCTATCAGGTGGGACGTATGGTAATTTGTAGATGTTCAACTTTGAAAGCATATCAAGTCAGTCGAAACACTTTGGCTTGGCCTGGAGGCAGAGCAGTCGTTTCTGGGATCAAAGGAGCAAATCTCTTCCTTATATTTACTACCACTCTGTTCTATCTGACAGGATTATGGGTTGCTCTTACAGCAACTGTAAATTGTAATTTACAAAACTATATAGTCTCCAGCCCAGCAAATGTCGTAACTTCTGCCCGGAATATGCTCACATTTGTTTCCAATGATTCACACTCTTGAAATGGAGCCCACTACCGCAGCAGCAGCTAACATAGCCATCACAGGCTGATACGTTTAACAAGTACGTTTGGCCAGTACTTAAGAGTACAACTGGAGGTGGTCTATTCAATTGTGGTAGTCTGGAGCATTCCTGCGGGTGTAGAAACCTTTTATAGACACGTATCAATAAGTTACTGCTCAAGTGGCTATTTTTTATTTCTTTTTATTATTGTTGTTACAATAACTCTTTTTTAATAATGAATGTTATCGTGACCGGAAATGCACACGAGGACGAGAGCTGCGAGCGCGGAGTGTCACTTTGCTCACCTCGCGCACATCTGTTGAATTGAGTCCGCTGTAACTAGACAGTCGAGTAGTGGGTGCACACACTCACACACGCAAGCGGGCGCACACACACACCTGACGTTTGTTTGTTGTGTTATTGCTAAAATTTAGTTTTTTGTCTGTTTGGTAGTTCCTCCTGGTTCATTAGTCTTCAAGATTCTACCTGGGCCCTATTTCTCGTACGTGGCTCAACAAAGTCGATCCACTGTCCAATTATCCCGCTTAAATTAAGAAGATGATTGACATCAGGCTATCTCGGTTTCTCAAAGGCTGATCCGCCCTCAAACTGACTCGTTAATTTGAACCAAACGTCAGTCCACAGGATGAGTCCAACCTCAAAAGGGGAAAGCGTCGATCACCAAAACCATGATTTTATAACGGCACAAAGTCAAATAAACTCAAAAGGTACAGCCTCTTTTTGGCTGCCTTGGGTGTCTTGCTTGATCCGATTGGCTGCCTTGGCCGAGTGTGACATTGATGAGTGGCGCGCCTCGCGCTTCAATTTGAGAATAGTTAAACTTTTAAGCGCCTGAAAAATGCTAGAAAAACACGCCGCGCGGCATTCAAAAGGCCGCGCGGATTTCCATAGGAAATCAATGGTTTTGCTAGCGATGCATTTTTGAGAGTTGCGTCTGGTGTGAACTAGCCATAGTCTCATTCTCAAAATTATCCCGCTAACGACGTTAGCCAGATACGAGAAATGGCGCCCCGATTCCATCTCTGCTTGTTATGCTTGTCCCCTAAGCAGCTCTGTCGGCATTTAAAACACATGACCACCTTTCAGCTTCATGTCAATCTCCCTGCTGACTCTCAAGATGGCAAATGTCTCAAGGGTGAAGAACAGACACATTTTTTTATTTTTTTATTCATGAATTATTCAGGGTGTATCTCTCTTGCACAATAGAATGAACTTAACCCGAGATGTGTGGTCCTGCTTTCTGGAGCAACAGGTTAAAGTGACTTAAGATATGTGGACTAGATCAACTTGAGTGGCGGGATGATAAAACCCCCAGTGGCTGTATTATCCAGATGTACGTTTTAAAGTCTTTGCAGGTTATCGCAAAAATCAATAATGTGCCAACATCCTGGAATTGGATTGAGATATAATAGTTTTTAAATCTAGGGAATGAGTATATAACCACCTACAAATAGATATCGGTGCTCTCAGTTTCAAGGGACATGTTACATTCCATTTAATACTAAAGTGGCCAAGCAGGTTTATTTATCTCATGGCGAGTGAAGGACATTGGGTAATTGTGTCGAATGGAGATTCATGTGTGGAAGCGGATGATAATAAACCATTAGCATTCTAATGTAAAGCAGGGTTATTTTAGTCAAACATTTAGCTTATCCTTTGTACATAATCTAGGAACATTACTATTCTTTTAACCAGGTGCCACATTGTTTTTTCTGTGCTGTAATATTTAGCATCGGGTCACCTCGTCTGAAAACACCTGTGTGGGAGGACTTCGGCAAGGCAGGGCCTTTAAAGCACCTTCAAGCGAGCAGTATGTGGACAGTTAGTATCATTCCGACATTAGTCACTATTTCTTAAGCCAACATGCTTAAAACATCCTTAGGGGTGGGATTATTCACAAGTGTTTATCACATCAACGTGTGTCGTTTTATTTACAGCTATTTCCTGTGTGACATGCAGGAAACCGTCTTCACAAGGCATATGAATATGTTGGAGATGGGGAAGTATTCATTTTGACATTCATGATCGGAGGGTGAGTGAACAACTTCTGACACTGGTACACAACACATGGGACTCATTTGAGTGCATACTTGAGATGAGGAGACATACGTGAGGCATTGCTAGCCGGGCTGGGTGATATAGCAACGACAGATTTGTCAAGGAAAATGCCAGTTTATATCCATTATGATGAAGCTATACATGCCAATAGTCTTCGCTGAGATTTGGGAGGCGTTGCTATAATTACAGCAAAGTGCCAAGAAAGCCGTGCGCTGAGATGGTGTCAGCGCTCAGGTTTGATTAGCCAGATTTAAACCACTTAATTATGACTTAATCAGTATTGACATTGATATTCACCATGTAAGCACCAACTCCAGGGTGTAAACTGTGATGGATATGCATAACTTGACAGTTTGTAATCCGTTCATAAACAGTTTGTCGAAACTTTGGGTTTTGTTTAAAAGAAGTCTGACGACCTTCCTGCTCATTACTTCTCGCTTGCTTTAAAGATGTACCGACCGATCGGCCACTGGTCCAAACCAGCAGGTTGCAGGATGACAGGTCTTTTTAGCCGGTCAATTTTACACACACATGACATGATGCACATGAAGCAGTTGGTAACACCACACATACGAAACATGCCCTCAACTGTGGCAATATGTCATCAGTGTGAAAGTTCTACTGCGCGAGTGAAGACAAAGTTCTCAATTTGTAACGCTTGAGTCTTAAAAAACCCTGGAGGAAGTGACATTAAGCGTGATGTCCTAGATATGTCGCAGCTGTTTTCAAGTACAACTTGTTTAATAAAATGGGATACACCACAATTCATTTTCAGTTGGGCTTCATCCAGTAACCTGGGGCACATTTCTTTTGAGTGAGAGAAAGTCATGTCACAGAGTGCAGCCTTTTTTTTTTTTTACAAATGTTTCCGTATGTTGTCATTTACAATTCTCTATAAAATAAAAAAATCTAAATTGGAAAGTCCACCCCCAACCCCCAAAAAAAGGAAATAGACAGATCTTAGCAAGACATGGAATCATTACCAGTGGGAATGAGACAACATATACATACATTTATGTAACAGGTGGAGGTAAGGATCCAGATGCATTATGAAGGACAACATAATCCTTTGTGAGACACGCAGAAACACACAACAGGGAAACAGTTTCAGATTATTGTCGGGAAGTCCACTCGGTCGAACGGCAAGCAGTCAGGGAAGAAGGCGAACAGAAAATAGAGATTGTTCTCGTGGTTGGGGATGGGGATGGAAGGCTATGGCAATTTACCGGAGCAGAGGCAAAGCAGAAAAGTCCAAACAGGCAGGGTCGTACCGGGAAACTGGCCAGAGTGATGGAAAGTCTGGGATAACACAGAAAACAATGTGGCAGTGAGTGTTTGTGAAGCTTGGGCTTATATACCAGAGGGAGTAGGTGCAGCAGAGTGGACAGGTGAGAGGAATTGAGTTGACGAGGTGGGTGTGACTAACAGGTGCACAGTTTGAGCTGACAAGGGGCGTGAGAGATAGAGTGGGAGGAGAGAAGGGAAGATAAACTGTGACAATATATATGTATATATATTTATATGTATATATATGTGTATTTATATTTGTTATATATATATATTTGTATAAATATATATTTATAAATATAGTTTTGTTAACCATGCTGCTCACATAGCCTGTAGTTTAGATTGAACCACTGAGTCAAATAGTTTTGTATGGGCTCTGGCACATGGCCGCCTATGTGTCGACATCAGGAGATGTTGTGTTAAACTGGTGCTAGGAATGGTGCCTGTAATCACAGAAAAGACTGCCCTCTTGGGTATTCTTGTGATAATAAATGACTTTCAGCAGCCATTTATTTCAGTTCAAAGTTCTGAAATGTGGTGCTGAAAGTTCCAAAACATTAAATGATAAATATGTCAGGAGCTGAACAACTATCCATTGCACAAGCGGTCTGCGTTTGCTTGAAAGAATAATAGTGCACCTGTGGTGTTTCGTAGCTTTGGCGATGTACCTCCTAAGCATATTCTTCTTAGAGACAATCCATCATCTTCTCAATATGCACGCTGGCTTTAAATATTTGAGAACACATGTGGCTTTTTGAAAAGTTTATTTCTCTGTGGCCGCCAACATATATTTCACTCGAAACACTCCGTCTGTGGCATTTCCCATTGTTGTTCCTTCAAGTGTAATAGCTGTAATGCAGTTGTATCAGCTCGCAGCAGAAGGTCAACTTTAAAAGGTTTTTCATTACTGAAAAGGTCACTGCATCCAGGTGTGAAGCATTGCCACGGCCGAGAAGGAGCTGGGAAAGTCAAAGACATTTAAACAACATTTAATTGAATGAATTGTCTCTAATTGTTTCAGGCGTCCTTATTTCTTTGTTGTCGTGTTCATTGGGATACTCTTTAAGTTTGGCTCAAGGCATTGACGCCGTGCAAACTCCCATTGTTGCCAAAATTCCCCTTGTTTGGGAGTGTGTGTGTGTGCGTGCGTGCGTGCGTGCGTGCCTGTGTACGTGTTGGTGTGTGTGTGTGCGTGTATGCCGTTCCTTCCACTACCCTGAGCGGTGGCTAGGGGGTGCACTGTGGACACGGTGTGTGTATGGGCAAGAGAGGTAGAGAAGGGGAGAAAGAGAGAGAGCAAGCAAGAATGTGTGTGTGTCTGTCTGTCTGTCTGTCTGTCTGTGTGTGTGTGTGTGTGTGTGTGTCTCAGTAATGTATTCCTGCCTGTGGCTGGGCTGGTCACATGGGGAGAGCAGCCTGTTTAAAACAGCCTCAGCTCGCTCACTCAGAGCAGTGCGAGACACAGAGACAGGCGCACACGTTCTCTCTCTTCTCTCTTTCTCTCTCTCTTTCACACACGCACGCATACACACACATGCACGCAGACGGCAACTTTCCTCCATCGGACTGATACCAACACACGCGCCGGGATAGACACACTCCCCTTGCTACGGTTGAGAAGAGGATAAGGAGTGACAGATCAGAAAAAAGAGAGATACAGGAAGAAAAAAAAAGAGAGGAAGTTCCCAGTGAGTAGCCACTTTTTTTCTTATTCTTATGTTTGTCTTATTTTTTACATTTGGACTTCAGTGCTGTTTTAATGGGACTGACAGGGGAAAGCGAGTTGGATGGAACGCACTGTGAGTGGAGGGGTGGGGGTTGAGGGGGTTGTAAAGGAGGAGAAGGTGACAGAAGAGAAGCGTGGATGGGGTGCCGTAGTGCAACAACCGGATGACGCTCCATCAATATGTCCCTCTGTCTGTCGGATCTAATGCTGATAATTAGCAACGTGCGATTGGAATGAGAAGAATGCTGCCGCGCGGAGCCGGAGCGCAGGGCTTTTGTTTTGCACTCTTGTGCATGCATGACCTCTTTTATTTATTTATTTATTCATTCATTTTTTCCCCCTGTGTCTTGTGCCGTGGTCAGCCGCGCTGCTGTTGAGCAGATTCCCACTGAAATGCACGCCGCTCTGGCTGTGATTTATAGAAACTCATTGATATGCAGATGGAAGGGAACGCAGCGCTCCGTTCGGCCGATATGAGTGATGTCTTGCGGCAGACAGTGTCGCTGCCTCTTGTCCTTCGTCCGACTGTGTCCGTCCCTCACTGTCCTACCGGCTCGCTGTCTCCTTCTCTTTCATCCTCCCTTCTCACTTTTCCTGCCTGCTCCCTTTTGTCGCCGGCGCAGACCCCACTCCCTCACTCGCTCTCCCACTTCTCGCTCCCCTTTCCCATGTCTCTGTCTTTTCATTAACTTTTTCTCCTCCGTCCGCAGCACCCCTCTGTTTTTCGGCTCCTAAGCTCTCCACACTCTTTTCTCCCCGCTCTCTTTTCTCATTTTCTCCCCCACGCTGGTACAGACCGGTATACATAGTGGATTCTTCAGTTGCATAGAAAAAGAGAGAGGATCGTGGAGTTGTGAGGAGGGAGGAGGAGGTGGCGGGGGAGAAGAAAGAGAGAGGAATGAAGGGGAAAGTGGAAGGAGGGGAGGGCAAGGGAGGGGGGGGGGGCATTGAAAAGGCTGACACTGGCTTGGACAATTAGCCCAGGGAGTCCGTCCTGGGGTGCTATTCTGAGAGAAGCTTTGGCCCCTGGGCCCTAGGCGCCAGGTCATGGGATGCCTTGACCCCTCCAGTTGACAGCTAGGCATGGGAGCCATTATCACGGCCTGATTGATTAGCATTGAGCGGAAATCCCTTTTCTCTTCCCTCCTTGGGAGGAAAAGACAGGAGCTTTTTGTCCTTTTGATTCTGCTGGTTTAGTATCTGCCAGCCTGAATGTGGAAGGCTCTGTTTTTGTTTTGTTTTACTGTTGTCAGTTGTCAGGTCTAGTCACTATATATCTCTCTGTTGTTTTTTTTCGGTCTTAGTTTTTTCTTCTTCTCCTAGACAGTGTGTGTGTGTGTGTGGGGGGGGGGATATGTGTTGGGGTGGTATTTGTTTAACTAACAAGTCAGGCAAGTTGGCCTCTGAGAAAGATTTATGTGGGGAATTTCCAAATATATCATATTGTGTTTTCACATTTACCCTTTTTTCCCCTCATCATTCTGTACTGCTTCGATGAAGTATGCACCTGCAGAGATTGTTGCTGATGCACTTTAAAGGCTACCTTGAGGTTAAAATGAGGGAAGGCGAGAGAAAGAGAGAGAGAGGGAGAGAGAGAGAGAAAATGAGGGAATGTGAGAGAGAGAGAGAGAGAGAAGGAAAATGTGATAAAAGAGTGATGGGGCGGCTCGGGAAATCGAGCTCCTCTCTTTGGTCTGTATGTTTCTCTTATTTATTGTGTCTTTATTGTCTTCATCTCAGTCCTCTGTTGATCTCCCCCCTGGTCCCACGTCTCGCTAACTCTCGCTACTTTGGCTCTCCCGCAACACCCCCCTTCTTCAGACTGGGAGTTTAGCAGGGTGTTTAGCCCGGCTCACGGCTGATCAAAGCAGTGTGTGTCAGACCGGGCTTAGCACAGGCACTCCTAATGGAGCGCCGTTTTCATGCCTAGTTGGTGGTGGAGCGGGAGGGAGAGATTGGGAGGAGGAGGTGCAAATAGAAACACTGACGGAAAGAGTTGAAGGGAGGGAAAGCCAGCGGAACCGACAGAGAAGAGGGGTACAAATAGGCTAACGGCGGCGCACGGGTAAGCAGATGACTACCGACAGGCAGAGGAGGTAAAAAGGTGACATTGTTTAAAAGGGGTAGGGGTGGAGAGACAAACGGGAGCAAAGACACTTGTTGTCAGAAGCGCACAGGGAAGAAGCACAAAGCTAGAAACGGGGCGCATAGAGAGATAGAGACAGGCAGCACATGCCTTGCACCAGTGCATACAGTTAAGGCCAGAACAGGATAGCTCCCACACATGGTTTGGTTTTAGGCTGGAAGCAACACCAGACGGGAAGAGGCCTCTGTGTGTGTGTGTGTGTGTGTGTGTGTGTGTGTGAAAGAGAGAGAGAGATAACGAGACAAAGAGAGACGTGTGTGTATGGGTGTGTGTGTGTGTGCATGTCAAGCATCTGTGTGCCCGCCTGTGTACGCGTATAACCTACCAGACAGGCATGCATGTAAACCATATATTGATTTTTTTAACCGACCATAAAAAAGCTGTTTCGGCTTCGCGGAGAGTGACCCTCAATCTTAAAGTTTTTAACATGTTCTCATTAAGATATTTCTTTGGAAGAGGTAAGTCATTTAATTCATCAGTAAACTGGAGGGGGGGGGGAATTATAACCTTGATAAATGAAAAGTCCTTACATTGGAGAATGGTACTTCCATCTTATCAAGGGGGCTGTGATGACTGCGAAAAAAGACAGTGGTGACATTTTAAAGTGATTCTCAAGGAACTGTGGGGCCCAAATTGATTGAGAAGTGATGTCGGGGTTGATTAACTGTCACTTAAAAGACTGCCACTCAACAAAGCGTGTGTGCACTTCAGTTTCAATCGTAGATACTTCTGAACTTTTACGATTCTTCTCTCCCCCCCTCATTTCTTTCTCTTCTCGTTCCTCTTACCTCCCTTCCACATGATTCATTATTTTACTCATTTATCAACCTTCCAACTTTCTTTCCCTTTTCTTGTCCCTCCCTTGCTCACCCTTCCTCTATATTGCAGATTCCCTACCTGTCATCCTTCTCTTTGACTCTCTCAGGTCCACTCTGTTTTACCTTCTCTACACTTTTTTTCTTCCTCTTTTCTTCTCGTTGCCTCTCCTCTCCCCACTTTGCAATGCTGGTGTTTATGCTTTAGACAGAAGAAAGGTAAGGCAAAACTAGGATAATATTTCCACTAACATACTTACTGCCTGGGTAAACATCCTCGGACAGATGTCCGAGTGTGGGCTTGATCAGAGGAGGTGGGTGGGGAGGGTTGAAGGGGCGCGAATCTCACTGCTGTAAAGTACACAAAGGCAACAAATTGGAAGCCGGTGTGGAGGGGGGGGGGATCGGTGACTTGTTTCACCTTGGAAATGAAAGTTTCTTGAGAGCACAGACAAGGTTAGGTTCTGAATTTCGCAGGTTAGTTAGTTTTACCTGGTCGCTGACCATCGCTAGAGAATGACAAACTTTTGTCTGCCGTTGCCGGACTGGTTCACTGACCTACAATCGACGGTGGACTGTGAGCTTCAGCAGGTCAGCCAGACCAATTTAACAGTGCTCCATTTGGATCTCCAGCAACTAGCTCCACAAAGTAAGGTGTGATAAGTGGGGCCAAACCTGCGTTCACTTAGTCTGACATATTTAATCAACATTTCATAAGTAATGCCGCTCGTTTAAGCTCCAGGACGTGGCAACAGTTTAATTGAGCTGCCAGTGAAAACTGTCAGTGAAAAGGTCTTTGTCCTCTCAACCAACAAAAGGAGATGACAGATCTCAACTGCAGCTTTGAGTTTGAGATCATGATGACTTCAGGTGCTTGTAAATGTTAAACACTTAACATTATTGGATCCAACAAAGGATTTTCCAACCCACAAACCAGGGATAGGGTGAAAAGGACTCAAAGGGAGAGAGGCTAGAGAGGCTTGGAGGGGAAGAAATTAATAAGTGATTATGGTGAAGTGTACTTCTGATTGGTATGTGTCTCGTGTTCGGTGCTCCCTGTGACCCAAACTGTCAAAATAGTCTATTCATGTCTACTACTAGCACACACTAAAAAAAAAATTGCATTTCTATGGATCCACTTCGAACATTTGATTTACGACAGTGCTGAATGTGTAGATTAAAATTATGAAGAAAAAAACTGTCTGCAACAGCCAATGCTGTAATGTTTGATTGAATAGATCACACCACACCACAATTGGCTAACCCCCCGACACTCATCAAGACTGCAAGCGTATCGGACATATATTTTCACATATGCACGCAACTCCCCTTTGAAAAGGCACGGCATAACTGTGTCTCTGGCTCAGCGGCGATGATGCAGTCAGACGTATGTGTAGTCCTTTAAGCTGCTGTCAGCCAAACACACAGTCCAAAACAATAAAAGTTGGGTAAACTGCTTTCCCCAAAGATATACATTCTATAATTTATCCGCACTATGTCTCTGGCTGCAAAGCAGTGGCTGGGGTTGGATATGCACTCAGCTGTCTTATTTCAAGCGTCTCCCAAATAGCCGGGGGCCAGCAAAGAGAAGTGAGTGATGTTTCAGTGGGCAGCCAGTAGCAGTATAAAACCGGTCTGAAAGTTGTTTTTTGAGGAAGTGTGAATCACTGCAACCACAGTGAGCATGCAGGTGTACCTCGGCTCCTCGGCACATTCACAAGGGAGCGCATTAAGAAAAGAAAGAAAGAAATGTAAACTTTTATTGATCCCCATGGGGAAATTCTTGTCTGCATTTGACCCTTCCTTAGTTATTAAGGAGCAGTGGGCTGCAGTGAAGCGCCCAGCGAAGAACTGGGGGTTCAGTGTCTTGCTCAAGGACACTTCGTCATGCAACTATGGGGAGAGCGGGGATCAAACAAGGTACCATGTGGTAACAGAATGACAATGCTCCCCCAAATTTAAGAAAGTATTGCTTGTGAGGTATTCTGAGCAGCTATTTTTTATTTTATTTGTTTTCATTGTACATTTGTGCTCTTTTCTTTCCGTCTCTGTGTTCTATTTGTAAATGTGCCTGCTCCTTTGCTTCTGACTCTGTCTCTTGTCAGTCTGCCTTTATGTCTGTTAACTTGCTGTGTGTACGAGCGGGTCAACTTGTGGGTTTGTGTGTGTGTGTGTGTGTGTGTTTGTATCTGCTTGCCTCGACTGCATTTTCATCCTCAAACAGCTCTCCTCAGACAGCCCTGTTGCAATCTCGCAAAAGAAGAAAACGAATCCTCGAACTTTTCTTGATCAAAGCAAATGAGGGATGAAAGGAGGGAAATGGATAAACACTATTATGAATATGCATCGCCCACCCTCCTCCCCCCGAGCACTCAAACTATCCCTCACTCCTCGACACATATACTCACACTCAAAAAGCAGCCCCCTCCAGCAGGGGGCGATTCAAAGTTATCTTGTAGTGTTGTGTTTGTAGTGTGTATACCCACACACAGCTGATGGACGTCCAAGGCATTTACATTCTGTGAACAAACCGATGGACCAACTGACAGCAGCAGGCAGCACACTTTATTCAATCTAAACTAATACTGCAAAACACACACACACACACATATTTTTGCATTAAACGTATAGAAATTATTTCCTCAGTGCACACAAGTTCTATGTTTAAGTAAGTCCTTCGTATACGCTGAGTAATGAGCCTCCAGACTACAGCACAATATACAGTATCCATCAGTGTACATGGTGAGTTAGTTCATACACTCAAAAAAACGATTCAAGCCCTTCTTAGAGGTGACACATTTAAATATTGTTTGATACATTTAAATAAATCAATTACAAAACGAAGATATTTATATTGAATGGGTGTAACACAAAATGTATGAATACTTTCATTTATTAGATTTATTTAGGTTAGATGGTGTGCATATCAACTCAAAATAAATGTGTTTCATTGAGGACTACCCTTTGCGCATGCGCCAGCTGAAAATCAGTTGTTTACATGAGGTGAAGACACTTTCAGGGCTGTACGGTGGTGTAGTGGCTATCACTGTCGCCTCAAAGCCAGAGGTCTGTGGGTTCAATTCCCAGTCGCTCCTTCTGTGTGGAGTTTGCATATTTTGTTAGTTAGTTAGTTTATATTTTGAGTTGGACAAACACAAATTAATTTAATTGAATGAATATCGTGATTTTATTTTAGATGTATTTGATACAAATGAGTTGGACTAACTTAATTACATTTTATTGCAATGATGTGCTAAATTTGAGTTGGAGTTGCATATAATTATTGGATGGAAGACCTGCCAAAAATTTAATTGAGTTCATCCAATGAGTCATTTCTTTGAGTGTAGTATAACTCACTGAGTTGGACAAAACGATGAGTTCAACGTTCAAACACTATGCTGCATTTAATAATAGAAAGAATGAGACTAATTTGTGTATTTCACTAATTTTCCCAAGAGTGTCTTCCTAACATCTCTATTTGTTTTGGGTCAGGTAGCAGTGAACTTAGTGCACTGAAATAACCAATATCTCTGACCAGTCCCCACGCAGCAGGTCATCTGTATGAAAGGAAGAAATGTGACATTAGCCGGCACGAAAATCAATTATTCCCGCAATACCTGCCCCTTTTGAAGAAATGCATGGCTGCACAGTAGGACTGGGAGACATTTATATATTCATCCATACATTAATCATTTAAATACCAGCGGGGTGATACGCTTTGATCCTAAAGGGTGCTATTTTCTTTTAAACTATGCACAACTTTTGTAAAAACGGCTTTGGGTCTGGTTCTTTTTTTTTAATCTTTGTTTTTCTATCTTATTTTATCTTATTTTTTTCTGTGTATTGTTGATGAAGTTATATAGGTGGCAGTCTCATCACTGCCCATTCATCCATGGCATCTATTCCTGGTCATGCTGCAGTTCTTCTATTTATTTGGAAATAACAACAAATACATCACTGCCATTGTAGGATAGTTTATTTTGTCTTTTTTTCCCAATATGGGCAGGGGAAGGGAAAAGGTATAATGAAATGTGACTTCCTCACTTTCAACTAACCCTGTGCTGTGAAATGTTGCCTGTTTTCTGCATCCTAAAATAAGTTGTCAAGGGGGGGAGGTGATGTGTGGCAGTCAGGGAGCATTACAGGACATGAGAGAGAAGCCAGCACCTGAAGGAGAGGTCGGGTGTCGCCGACAGCAGACCGGACTGTGGTCACTCTTGATGGGAGTGGAGAGACTCGGAGGTCGGGAGAAGTGACAACAAAAGTTGGCGAAACAGGCGAGAATGCTTTTCACCTGAAGGAGACTGAAAGGACAGAGGAGACGCTAAGCACAGCTCGCGACATATGCGACTTGATGAAGGAAGGATAAGAGGAGGAGAGAGGACTGGAAAGACAACTGAAGAGGTTACGGGGAGGCTAACAACAAAAGTGATTGTGGTCCATAGAGGACAGCAGGAAAAGTAGAAGAACACCGGAGATTCAATTACGGAGCAGGAGTCAGTTTTACTGAAGGATACAATCAGGCATGATTGGGACGAGAAGGATAGCAGAAGAAGACAGGAGGCAATGAAAGGGCTGGATGGACCCGGTCGAGGCCAACAGCAATTTGCGGTCAAATATGGTGGAGGTGTACTGGAAGCAATGGGAAAGGGGTGTGCAAGAGGGGGGAGAAAATTAGCAGTTAGGAAAGACTATCAACAGACCGACTGCTGATCAGAGTGCAGTAGTAGTGTGTAAGAGAAGGATCGGCCCAAAAAATGACGGAGGTCGGTGATCACACAGGGAAACCTAAGACCATTATGGACACATGCGTGATTGAGGTCAGGGAAATAGGAAGAGGTGCAGCGGTTAGAGAGAATGAAAAGGGGGGTGGCATGTTGGTCAGGGTTTTGGGTCGAGGCTCGGAGATGTGTCAGCGGTCACTGAATACAAACGGAAGGAGAGGTAGGAGGTCAAATGCGGCGACGGGAGATGGGACACGGCAAGTTTCCCTGCGAGCACACATCATCTTCGTAGGACACATGTGTGTGTGTGTGTGTGTGCGTACATGTGTACACAGTAAATTCCTCTGTGTTAAAAAATCTGTGTTAAAGTGTATTCACTCTTCCAGAGTTAATATAACAATAGCAAGAGTAAATAGCCCCCTGTGTTGGTGTAAATATTCAGAGTTAAACATGTTGTGTAAAATATACTGTTTTAAAGTGAATTGACTCTGTCAGTCATTACAACTAAAGCCAGAGTCAAATGCCCAGTGTTGATGACAACGTTCACTATTACTCTGAAAAGCTCCGCCTCCCTCCTCTTTTGAAATTGAGTTTCATCACGTGCGTTTAATTCTAGAAAGAATTTCTCTAAATCACTTTTGTATATCAAATGTTGATATTTCAGCAAAAGCAACATTTTAGAATAACTCCATACGGTGTTCAACTTACACACAGGCTGTTAATGTGTCTTGAAATTGCAGAGGGCTAACGTGACCGAGTCAAAAGCTACACAGTCAAATGAAAGAGCACATTAACACGAAGCCAGTAAACATATGGTCCATATCTACACAGTGTTAAAAAGCTACTGTTGGTCATTGGTTAGCAGCTCTATCTTTCAATCAGAGGGTTGGTGGTTCAATCCCTGCACTCGTCCATGTGTAAATTAACATCTCTTACCAGAGATGTGTTAACTCTGAAATGTTAACACTATGCTCAGTGTTACTTTAACACTCAAAAGATAAGGCACCATATGTTCACTGGCTGAGTGTTAAAATGTACGCTTTAAGTGTTAAATTGACACAGCCAATTGACTGTGTATGTGTATGTGTACAATTTGGAACATACTAAATAACATGGAAACATTAGATAATTGGATTGTTTTTTGTCCTCAAACCAACAGTTTTTTTTCCGTAGCTGTATGTTTTATCTAGGTCTGCTCTCGAAGTATATCCCCAGTGGGATGTCGAAACATAACCATCCTCATTTATTAAACTTAGACCTGACACCCACACCTGTGTCGGAAATGTTCTGGGATCGAGACATATTATTAATAATGCAATGCGTTAAAAATTATTGGCTTTTTAAAAAGAAAATATGCAGAGGTACCTCTATCCTTTTTGAGGGGATATCTGAGATCTATTTATTTATCTCAGCTATAAATATATATATAGTCTGTACACGCCTGGCTGTAATTGTGTGTGTGTGTGTGTTTGCGCAGCTTTTTGGACAGTCATTCAAAATAGTGCGTGAAGTTGCTGTCTATACATGAGTGTTACTGCTTATGTGCCTCTCTTTCCACATCCGTCCATATAACTGTATTTGCTTGTTGATGCGTATGTAAGCTCAAATTGATGCATATGGCTGTGTGTGTGTGTGAGAGCGAGTGAGAGAGAGTGAGAGAGAAAGAGAGAGAGAGATGGAGAGAGAGAGAGTATGAGTGCCTCTCTCGGAGCCGGGGGCTTTTAATCTATTAAAGCCTGATCCTTAAACACTAATCAATGCAACCTTTTATATTTCCATTACAGTGCAGAGGCAAAGCGATAAATAAAGCATGACAGTGGAGCTCAGTTGAGGTCACATCACATTGGAACAACCCAATGGTTGTGCAAATGCACAGGCTTAAACAATGTGACAGACTTATGTGTGTCCAAAACAGGTTGCAGCTCATCTCATACCACATTTAGCATTAAATAATGATGGCGGCACGGTGGTTTAGAGGCGAGCGCTATCGCTTCACACTGAGATGGTATCTGCGCTTTGGTTTTTCTCCCACGGTGCAGGTTTGGTCAGTTGGCCACTCTATTGCCCATCTGTATGAACGTGAGCTGAACGGTTGTCCGTCCCAACCAGTCGGCCCCGTAATTCACTGGCAACTTGTGCAGCCCACTTCCCCCCTTCTCGATGACCTTCAATATTATGGGGACAGTGTGTCGGATTTAGTGGTATCTGGCAATGTTGTTGCCAGCTAAATCCCTCCCCCCGCTCGCTGCTTCCTTTCCAAGACTGCAGTAATGGGACCAAGTGCAACACTGCGGAAGCGCCGCTGGTCCTTGCCATGATGTCACTACTTCTTGAGCAATGAAAGCTAGTTTCGCCCCCTGTGGCTCGCTTTCCCGCAGTTTTTCACCAGCATGTCCGCTTTCAGGTAACGTGAAAAAGTGGACGGCCCGCCAGTGTTTGGTTTGTCCGTTTTGGGCTATTGTAGAAACATGACTGTGAAGAGGACGTGCTATACAAAGGGCTCATTCCATATATTGTTTAATATTTCTTCTCAGCCAAAAAGATCCCAAACATACTCATTTGCCGACCAGGAAATTAAATCAGTATGTGTCCCTTTGTTTTTTGGGGGCTTTTTTTATTACAAGAAAAAACGCTGTATAAATGTGACATCTACAACCGAGACCATTTCCCCACAATTAAAAGGATGATCTTACGTACACTTGATTCTTCCTCTTTTCATTAAGACAGATAATTGCCTGTGCTTGCACAAGAATCGGTGTCTTTGTTACCGCATGCTTTATTAGTAGCCTCATGTCGTTATCCTCCCACCCCTCCCACCTATCTTCTTTTTAAATGTAGTGCTCCTTGTTCACAGCGTTGCATCACGTATTCCCTTTGGACTGCGTTTAACTGGTGATATATGCACTGTAGCATTCAGCTGTCAGGAGAGAACACTTTCAAGCTATGCAGCCGACTATGCGCGCTGCTGTTTTAGGGACGATTTACAGCAAATGACTGCGGGGCATTTAAACCCACTGAACTGACGGTATTCGCCTCTTCTCGTAGCACACTTTATTAGTTACATCTGCTTGTGTACGTTTCCCTCAACCCCAATTCATTTAGTGTACTTAAGTGGCAGATTTGCCTTAGACCGTGCTAGCCCTTTGAGTCTACTTTATTAGTGTTGTCTGGGTAACCTCTGCATCAATGCCCCCGCCCTCAGTTCCAACATGCACGCGCACACACATTTATTTCGCCACACTTAGCCAAATATTTTTTTTTCTCTTCCGCTGGAGAGTGTGCGTGTGTGTTTCTCCGCTCCACCGTGGTAGTTTATTAGCGATGTCTCCTTTGATAGTTAGTGTGCACGCTTGATTATGGCTGAAAGGGAGTGGGCCGGGCGCTGGGCTGGAGGAAGTCTGCCTAATGATATTAACAACATCCTTTATTGGGTGGCTACTGCTGGGAGAGGGAGAGAGAGGAGTAAAGAGGAGGGAGGGACTTGGGGAATCGAGTGAAAGAGTGGGGAGTTGGAGACGGGGGGGAAAGGGGACATTTTTTATGAATCAAAGAGACAGTGTTTGGAGGGGCGGGTACTTTTTCAGGAGGATTTAGCCATATCAAAATAAGGAAAAGGACAAGAGAGAAAAGGCAGAGAAAAAAAGAATCTGAATTACGAGGGAGGAATAATCTCGTCACTGACCCAACACCATGATGGGAGATATTCTTACTCCATCTTAATATATTTCATACAACTGTTGGTGCCTCAGCCCCACAAACAGAACTTTGCAGTGATCCCATCCGGCTCCGTCGTGGAGGCCCATTGGGGAGGGGGGGGGTAGCTGTCTGTAAATATTGGCTAGGTGTGTAACAGCTGTGCAGGACAAAAACAGAGATTCCTGGGAACGAGATTCTTGTAATGCCGATCGTGGTCCCGGTCTCGTGTAAAACGTGCCGGACTGAATTAACTTTATATGTTTTAATCGAGTTTTGAGAATGGGACAAAAGTGAAACTTGGGAGGTCCGAAAGTCATAACCGATGTAACCCGACAACTGAAACTGAAAAGAGTGAGCGTCGGGATATTCCTGTCATAGAATATGAGGTTGGTTGTTTTCGCTTTCAGTGGTTCAATTGAAAATATTCTTTTCATTTATTCTATTCTGTTTCGCATTGTCTAATTCCCAGTCATCACTTCCGTCAGTTTGTAATTGCGTTAATTACCCCTGCCAAATGCAAATGCACGGTACATTATGCGCATTATTCTTTCCCTTATGTATTCAACTTCATTCAAAAAGGGAGTCGAGATGCAAAGGAGAGGCATCATCCACACAGGGTCGGTGGCAGTACTTTCCAACACAAGTTTGCACGTGCACATGCCGGATCCACTGCCGAGCACAAAAGACACAGAGTGAAAGGAGCGTGATTATTTACATCACCGGTTTATGTACCTTTGTGTTGCTGAAAGATAGAATCCGGCACAAAATGAGATATACATGGATAGATAAGGGGTCTTCTGTAAACTATACCTCAGCAGCAATGAACAGAAATTTTATTTACAACCAATCCGCAAATCAAAACGTGAAGAAATTCACACAAAGGATATATATTTTCTCATCCCGTTTTGTCAGAGCCTTTCAGATTTTTAGGTAATGTTTTCTAAAAAAGAAAACACAGGTTCAAGAAAAGGTAACCCGAGTAAAGACAAATAAAATATATTCTATTCTGCTTGTTCCTTTCAGCTCAAAAGCTTTGAACATAGTTTGCAAAAGAAGCCTCACTCAGCTCCTAAAATGTAGCGGCTTCACCCAGCCTGAATGGAAGAACGAATTGCGTATTTGTCTTGAGCAAATTTCTGTTTTGGAGGAAAAACCGTGCACAAAACAGCACGTTACCACGGGTTCAATCAAAAGACAATGTTATATCCTGTCTTGCGCAACCAGCGACTCACGGACACTCGCTGCCACGCTCACACGCACAGACAGCCAACGACAGTGTGTTGATTATTAAGCAGCACCAATCCACATCTCCCACAAACACCCAGTGAAAGCTGTCACCTTGAGAAGCCTTGCTCCACACCAAAAGAAAATGTCAGAGCTGGCAATTTCCTCAGTTTACTTTGGCGAGGTGCCCAAGGTCCCACACTCCTCCCAGATGTGTGTGTTTGAGTGTGTGAGTGACTTTGTGCAGGCATGTTTATTTGTCTGTTTGCGGGCATGTCGGTCCCTGCACTAGTGTGTGTCAGCTGTGGCATCCTTTGTGTTTGTGTGTGTGTGTGTGTGTGTGAGCGAGAGAAAGAGAGAGAGATGGAACGAGACAAAGCAAGAAAAATGAACTCATTCTCTCGCACTGTGTCTCTCTGCGAGTGGCGTCAGCATCTGTTTGCTCCTGTGGCTAAGGAGAGATATCAAACGTGCACAAGTCTCAAGAGTCGCGCAGCGGCGCACAAGCAGACACAAAGTGAATGCAGCGACTCCATTTCATAAAATCCACACATACCAAGTTTGCAATAACGGGCGTTGGCACATAAGTTGTGACACCGGCATAAACACAGACACACACACAAACACCTACACACAAACACCTACACACACCTGTCAGTTAAGATGGTGTTTGAATGATCCTCGCGTGGGTGGATCGTGAATGGCCTTCCATTTACACGTGTGTGTGTGAGGGAGATACCTCTCCTAGAGTTCTAAATAGTGCCTTACTATTAGGAAAGGAGTAGAAAAGCGGAATACACTTGCGTACTTGAAATGAAAGTCTTTTGACCCGATCAGTATGATAGCTGTCTTTTATATTTAGCCTCCGCCGCTTAAATCAAATAGTGTTTTCAACATTAGAAACTTGGACTGCTCTGATGCTTGTAGGGTACAAGCGAAAGCGCCGGGTTGCCTCAGAGAAACGGGTTCCCTCACATCGATGTCCTCCAGCGAACCAACATTGTCAATACAGCAGCACCCCCTGGCAGAGGCAGAAGCGGAACAGAGGGTTTAAGTTGGCTGCTCGAAGTGCCACAGTTCTCTGGCTAACAAATTGATGTTTGGTGGATAAAAACTCTGGTCCAAACAACAGCTGAACACACCATCTGCTTCCCTGCCATGCTCCTCTTCGGGGATACCTATTTTATTTCATTTTTATATCGCTTCTCACTTCGCGGCCAACGCTATCATCCTGCATTTTACCGTCGTCTTGTTCTCATTGTCGTTTCATTTGTGTTATTGGGTGCAGTTTTGCTGAAGCTGACCGTCTTGCTGGTACTTCTTTTGCCGTGAGACTTAAACAATGTATAAAAAGTATAATAAAACCCCTTCTGCTTTTTTTTTGCTCTTTTGCAGATTGTTGAATGCGTCTCCTCTGCTTGTGCACAGGCCTCAGCACAGTATATTAACTTATTTTTAAAACAATGTTTTGGCTAGTGGTATAACTGATCCGTGATCCCCCCTATCAACAATATAAAAATAAAAAAAATACCCATTAATGGTAAAAAAAAAATGGTAATGCCAACATTATTTTAATACAATAAAAATGAAATTTCCTTTTCATGCAATTAACTACCATAGATTTTTGGATCATTGAAAGAGGATACCATTGACAATTGTTTATGGATTACACGGACTTTGGGGGGTGGGAGAAATTCTCCACTTCTAGGGCTTTCGAAAAAAAAGAGGTTAAAACACAACATAATGAACACAGCGGTGGCAGAATTATGTCCAGCAACCTTCAGGTGCTTTCTCCCACTGCTGTGTTCATTATGTTTTTCTGGAGAGGGCCACATTTGTAAACCAACGGAGCCATCAGCCGAGAGCCCAGAGGCGGCTGTTATGCTAGCCTTCTGCCATCTCTCCCTCCAGATGCAACCTTTACATGCTCCATCTGTGGCTCTGTGATCGCTCTCAAAGGCCACCTGCAGCGCTGGATGCTGCCGAGAATTGGTTTCATCCAGCCCAATTTACGTAACATTGTCGCTGTGAATGACAAATCCTTTGTCTGTTTTTTATTAAACATGCGACTCAGTTTTCTCTTCTTGTGATCTCGAATTCTGGCTGCCAGACCACCGATGACAGCTGTACAAGATAATTGAAAATTCGCAGCGCATCCATCATTAGGAGGACGAGTGACACGTTGAAGGAACCATATGGCATTGCACACTTTGCACGCCGCTTCAATGTACGAGCGTCGAGGCCCGTACCTGTTAGTGAGCGAGACAACTGGTGCGCGTGGGAGAAGTCGATTTTATTTTAATGCCGAGGCATGTTGAACAGTCGGTCAATTTCCTTCCACACGTTCCCCCCAACACCCATGACAAATTCCTTGATTTCCTCACTACACATTCCCAATGCATTATTGGTCATGGACATTATATGGTCCCACATATTCTGCCTCTCGGAGTCTGGGAAGTATCGGGTTGCGTGTGCATTCAGTGTGAGCGAGTGAGAGACAACTGAAAGGAAGAGCAAGTGAAAAACAGAGCGACGTGTAAGCCAACCATGTTTAATCCCCCAGTCAGAGATGATTTAGTGTCTTGTTAATGTAGTTTTGAAATTTGGCTGGCTTTATTTGAATTTCGTGGCTTTTTTTCTTCTGTAATTGTCTGTTTTTAGAGCTGCAACCAATCTGTGACTGGAAATCATCTTCCAGTATCTCAATTAGGACTCTTTAAATTGACTCCTGATACACATGAAGGCCCGCTTCTCGTAGTTTTAAAAATATATTTCTATTGGACAAGAGTCCAATTTCCTATGCTGCTGCTGTTAAGATAAGATAAGGAAAACCTTCCTTCACACAAAAGATCCATTAGCTCTGTGAGTCTGTGCATTCAACAGTCTGGCTCTGAAGACAGCTTGTGAAAATATGTCATGCTATTTCCTGTCTAGATTCATTAAAGCGAGATACACAATGCCATAAAATGACATTAAAATATTCCTCAGACCTTTCATTAACAATGTGCTAACCAGAGGGAGAATGTGCTTCTGCGGAGCCTAAGCGAATGTTTGTAGTAGCGGTGAGGGGGACTGACATGGCTCGAGGCGTCCATATTGTTGAGGAAAGTTAAGGAGGTTTAGCTCAAGTGTGAAATCCATATTGAAGCCCTTCGGTTATGCTCGACCTGACGGATTGTGTCTCTCTGTGTGAACGTGTGGGTGTGTGTGTATGCACACTCGCACCTCTACTTTCACGCTTCCTTTCGTGCATGGTTTGCTATGGAATATTGGTGCATTTGGTGTGTATCGCACTGGTATTTCCATTTCAATGTGTGTGTCTGTGGTATAAATCACTATTGCTTGAATCCATTGACTGGTAGCTCAGAAATGTAGGGAAAAAAAGTCCATATGGTACTTATCATAAGCAGCCACATTTCTCCATTACTAGAAGTAATTTGTTTTAATTGCCTACTTAGAAGTAATATGGCCTCAAACAAGCTTTTTTTTTTTTTCATAGTAACCTAAATGAAATATGAGACTGCCTATTAACTGCCACGATTATGTGATAATAATCAGAACATTTAGTTGTCAAGACGGTAAATCCTCTTTAAGTAGCTACAAAGCCTGTGTGTGTGGGGGGGGGGGGGGGGGGGGGGGGAGTGTGTGTGTGAGAGAGTAGGTGTAGCTGTGGTTACATGCTGGATTTTAAGATCCACTTAAAATCTAAAATACAAAGAATGAGTAAATGTTGCCACTGCATTGTACGGGACTATTCAAACAATTTTGTTTTTCCATTAGCAGAAGCTGTGTATAGTGCCAAGTATCCGGTACTTTTTTCTTTGTTCCAACTCGGTCAAGGTTCCAAGAGAGCTAAACTGAAACTACAAGTTAAATCACTGCAGACCGCCGATTGGTCAGAATAGTCACGGCACAGTACATCCTGTACAAACCTGCCAATTTTAAAGTTACCGTCAATGGCACCCACATTTTGTTTATGTCGTTGATAATATACTTTGACGCTGCAGAATACCACTTGACTGCAACTCCTTCCATCAATAACATAGACGCAGTGAAGAACATCCTCTCAGGGATGAATCCTGAATAGCATCGTGACCTCGGTGTGCACTGCACCCTGATTTGCCGGAGGGGTGTTAATTAGTTTGAAATAATCCCGAATCTTCAATGCAGTAGTTCAGATATGTAAGTATACAAAGCATCACAGAGGTGGAAGAATTCTGCTGATTCGGAGTTCCCAAGATGTGACTTAATTTCCCTGATAATTCCCTGAGAGTTAAGGTCACAAAGGAATTGACAACAATGTCCATCACCGTTGCCTTTAAAGGTGTTGTGAGCCACATAGTGTCATAACCGCTTCATCATCAATGGCATGCAACTGGCATGACGAAATTACCTTCACTCAGTGCGTTTACATGCAATCAAATTATTGGCTTAGTCGGACTGAAATCGAATTATGCTTTGTCGGACTATGTGCGGTCCGACTTCGATCCGATTAACACCCCTGGATAGCTCGATCCGATCCAGTTGATAATTCGACTATCGCGGAATGTAACGGTGAATTCGATTCGGAACTGGACTTTGCGTCTTTGCGCATGCTCGAGATCCCGCCGCCCTCCTCCCTCCCTCCCTCCCTCCCATGTCGTGACCCGGAAGTCGAAAGAGACGATAAATTAAATTCTCCATGTACCTTCGGCGACGGCGTCTTCTCTCCGTTATCAACTCAGCCAATAGCGCCATTTGCATTCGCTGTACTCCCATGGAAGAATAGTAGAGGGATGTAGCTTCGCCTTGCTCTCTGTTCGCCATCTTTCTCGAAATGTTGTTGTTGGTGGTGGTGAAGAGGTCAAGCGGAAATGGCTGTATCACCACGAGTTGTAATGGAAACAGCGCCGCCTATCGTATCGGATATGACATGCTTTCGGCCAATGATTCGAATTACTCACTGCCATGTATATTGAGATAACAGCAGATCCCCCAAAAGATAGCATAGTCCGACTAAAGCAAGATTCGAATTATACCATCATGTAAACGCACTGAGTGTGAGACCAGTCCGTCTCGGATCAGCACTGTTCGTTTTAGATCATTCGTGTAAGGTGCGAAATGAAAAGCTAAAGCCCAGAATAAATGGGTCATAATTGCAATAGTAAAGACCTTTAAAATCAACATTCAGATACAAATAAATAAAACAAATGCCAAGTACATCCTACTTTCAGTGGTTTGACATTGTTGTTATTAAACAAATGCACCAAATGCTTCAGCTATTTCTTTTCGAAGTGCAGTACACGATAGCTTTGTTTAAATATAATGTTGTATACACACACACACACACACACACAAACTAGTACAGATAAACCTAGTGAGGGAGGATTATGAAATAAATGGAATAAAAACATTTATTTTCTTCTTAAAATTAGTCACACTTTGTGCTCGGGGCTGTGCTTGACTTAGCTCTGCCAATCGGGCTTTTATAAAAGATTTATGTTCAAAAGACAGGCATAAGGGATTCTCGTGTGTCTGTGACACTCCCATTAGAATACAATTCCCACGATACAGCACACACATTAACTCAGATACACACACCAGCTCTGTAGTTGCCGCCTGCAGCAGCATACACAGACTGTGCCTCCATTGTACCCCAACATGTCGAGGGAGCTCTGACTGCATCGCTCTTGTCGTGTGGACTTCTAAACTTCTAGTCTTCTCGGGGTAGGAAAACCCAACTTGACCTTATGAAGCAGTCGAAGAAACAGCTGAGATTAGATTTTTAATAGTACGGTCATGTTTCTTGACTCCTGACTATTATTGTAATCTCATTAGACGAAGAACCTACATATTTGATGTAGGAACTGTTTTCATTATTTAAGCAGAATACACCTGTGTCCCATCTGGAAACACATCTGCAGCGTGCATCAATCATGGCCATTAGAATCCACTCCTCTAATTCTCTTTTAAAAGCTGTGCTCACCCCTGTTGAGACAACGAAAGTTTTACTTTGGGAAATCCAGAGCATCTTCTAGGATGATCAGAAGGCGGTCTGGACTGGATATTTGTGTCTTGTTCCAAGTCACAAATGTATAAAACCCTAGTGTAGCAGCTCCATGGCCACTACCCGGGGGTTTCCCCCTCCAGCACCAAGGATCAGCCCGAAACCACGAGGTTTGGTTGAAAGACATGATTTATTTGTCAGCCAACAACGCACAAGCAGACCGCATAACCTGCGCCTCTGCTCACTCTCCGTCCCTCCAGCTCTGCTGCCCTTTTATACAAGCAGCATCGGCTGCTGACTAATTGCCAATCAGTCAGAGCAGCTGACTGATTGGCAACCAGCCAATGATTGGCAACCAGCCAATGAGGGACCGGGCTTCGGATGTGGGGGCTCTGGGTTTCGGGACGGGGGGGACGGGGTGCTGAAGCCCGCCGGGCCGGGGAACGGGGAGCCAGGACCGGCCGGGATGGAGCCGGGGTAGCTGGCACCTCCGACAGGGCCCAGGGATCCGGAGTCGGCCCTCCACCGACGGGTCGGCAGCTCCGACGGCTCCTGGGGGACGGGGGTCGGCAGCTCCGACGGGTCCTGGAGCTCGGGGGTCGGCAGCTCGGAGGTCGGCAGCTCCGACGGGTCCGGGACCTCGGAGGTCGGCAGCTCCGACGGTTCCGGGACCTCGGAGGTCGGCAGCTCCGACGGGTCCTGGACCTCGGGGGTCGGCAGCTCCGACGGGTCACTGGGGCTCGGGGGTCGGCAGCTCCGACGGGTCCTGGGGCTCGAGGGTCGGCAGCTCCGACGGGTCCTGGACCTCGGGGGTCGGCAGCTCCGACGGGTCCTGGGGCTCGGCAGCTCCGACGTCTCCTGGGGAACGGGGTTCAGCCGCCGAGCCGCCGGGTCCAGGAGGGCCTTGAGGAACCGGCGGTTCTCCTCCGCCTCTGCCCGCCCCATCTCCTCAATCCGGGCCAGTATCTGGCCCAAGCTGCTCATCAGCTCCTCCTCTGGTTTCCCAGGCTCCATCCCTTCCAGGTGCTGGGTTCCCGGGGGCCCCACGTTGGGCTCCAGTGTAGCAGCTCCATGGCCACTACCCGTAGGTCTCCCCCTCCAGCACCAAGGATCAGCCCGGAACCACGAGGTTTCGTTGAAAGACATGATTTATTTGTCAGCCAACAACGCACAAGCAGACCGCACAACCTGCGCCTCTGCTCACTCTCCGTCCCTCCAGCTCTGCTGCCCTTTTTCCCGACGGCGGTCGGGCTCATCAATGGACCCCGGGACTGACTGACTGTCACCCCCAGGACTACCACCTCTTCTTCCACCTTCCTCTCTCCTCCTTCTTCCCGCTCCTTCCTCTTCCTCCTCCTCCCTCTTCCTCCCCCTCCTCCTCCCTCCTTGCGTTGATTGTTGTTTGTCATGTCCAAATGTTGCACCTTCCACCAAAAAAAAATCCTCGTTTGTTTGTGAAAACATTCATTCTTTGGCAATAAACCTGTTTCTGATTCTGATTCTGATTCTGATACAAGCAGCATCGGCTGCTGACTAATTGCCAATCAGTCAGAGCAGCTGACTGATTGGCAACCAGCCAGCAGCCGAGGCCAGATTGGGGACAGCTGCCACCCCTAGATATGAATATTAGTTATGTATATTATGGAATGTGAATATATGGTGCTCTAATTAGGCTCCAAGGGCGGATGACATGTATTTTTTAAGTTGAAACCCTGAGAGACTCTGTAAATATTGAAATATTGAGACAGTGGCTTTAAGCTCTAGACATTTAGAAATAGTATAACTCTATATTGATATGTATTATTCATTTATCCACAATAATTGAAGAATTACACCGTCCCCTGTTGAGGACAAGTCCCTCATATCCTTATGAAATCCTTTAAAACACACCGTCTAACAGACATTTAATTAATTATGGAATGAAACATCTTCACTTGATTTTCATGAGGCATCGCACAGGAAATATTTATTGCAACATGAAATTGAAAATATTTCTATTGGCCCTTGTTTGAATGAGACCTACTTTCTTATATTCATACGTCCTCGCTCTCTTACCACAGAGGTTAACCCTTATTGGCCTCAGCGGAGTTCCCTTGTGTCGATGCATTTAAAGCCAGGAACAGATCGGATGCTGCCAAAACTTAGCCTTTGTGCTCATTTGCCTTTCCCCTGGATTACATAAAAGCAAGTTAAGGCTTGGCAGTGCCAACTGACTAAGCCATTGACAGTGATCATTGAGCAGGAATGGCTTTCATCTCATAGAAACTGCAGTCTCTTGCGACAGATCCAGTATACCAGAATATAAATAGCCTCAAGTGGATGCTGGACATTTGTATTGATTGAATGCACACCGCAATGACGAAATACAACTTTTTATATGGTGTACTATTTAACAAAATTGTGCATATTGTGCGTATTTTGATGAAGGCAGCTGGCATTTACTGCTTGTTGCCTTTGTGAGTAATATCCGATCTTCTGTTTGAAGAGAAGAATGCCGTGGCCCTTTTTGTGGAACGGAAATAAGAAAAAGAAAAAGCGGAGGGACTCTGTTGTATTTGCACCTGAGAAGAACCAGGAAGGCATGGTTCTTCTTGCTGTCTCAGAGGTGAATGGACTCTGGATCGAGATTATACCCCCTTTTGTCTGATATAGATTCTGTCGATAAAAGGAGAAGGGGAGAATAATTTTCCTCACCACAGTCCGAAATTGCCCTCTGTATTGATGCTAGTGTAGCAAAGACTTACATATATTGAGTCTTTCTATGATAATGGTGCAATCATTTTCTTTTCTCCGAGTGGAGACATCACTTTATTTGAGAAACTGAGCAATCCGCCGTCTCCTTGGAGAAAAGTGGCGACAGTGTCTCAATTGTGAAAGCCCTCTGTAACGCTGTTTTACCAAAGTTATTGTTGGCCCTTTTGACTCGGTCAGTAGTAGTCGTCAGGGCTTTCAGGATTGATCGTGAGATGGTTCAATAGAACGACATTCATAGAGTGAATTCCATCTTATAGGGAACAAACAATTATCTCTATCTGCCACGATTTAAAGAAATTACAATAATGCAAAATTGCAATGAGGGGAGGAGGCGGGCAGCCATCAGCAATAGGTCTGGGCTTCACGCATGCTGTGGGACGCAGGTAGACAGGTGAGCAGAGATGGACAGAGAGGACGGTTGGTATTTTCTGCAGAAAATTGCAGATATATAATGTGAAGCAGTTCCTCACCATTGACATATTGTGTGTGTATGTGTTTGGCTGTGACGTTGCTGTCTGTTTCATGTCATGTTTGTAAATGTAACTGGCAAAATAACTTTTCAACTGATTGGCCGGTCACCGGTCATTGCCGATCGGCTTAAAACCAGCAGGTCTCGATAAGCAGCCGATCAATCGGTGCACCTCTAATTGAGATGCAGAGAAACCCTGTGGGATATTTAATTTTTTCGTTACATTTTATTGACTGACGTAGGGATAGAAATAAAGCCAGCACCCACCTTTTTAAGCTATGTATGCAGGATTGTGTGTGTGTGTGTGTATTCATACGTATAAAGTGTGTTTGCAGTCTGTATGGACTCAGCTCCAATGTTGCTAAGACATAGCTGGCCGATTTCTCTTCAAATAGGAGTTTTCGAACGAGGAGTTTTGGATCTCGGTCCAACGTCTCCCGGGGATGATTAAGTTGAAAGCATATATTATTGTGATGGCTTGTCTTAGCTCTAAGCAAAGGCAAATGAATATGTAACGGAAGTCCCAGACATATACTGTACATCAGTGGCATTTTTAAAATGTCATTCGTGACATGAGGAGAATGTTAAATATCCACTATTATTCCTCTGTTCTTACCATATTACATACATTGCCTATGTGCTAGTGCTTATGTATGATGTAACGTTAACTCCTTTTGTGATTGTGTCGGAAGGTGAGCTTTAATCCAACACATGCTGCTAGCATGTGTGTCCGTGCTCAACGCTTCAATGTAACCTGCCTGATCGGATAGTTTGTGAATACATTTCGTGGTCAAAGGACAGCTGTAAAACGGTAGATAAACACATTTTAAATTACAGGACTGTCTCAGAAAATTAGAATATTGTGATGAAGTTCTTTATTTTCTGTAATGCAATTCAAAAAACAAAAATGTCATGCATTCTGGATTCATTACAAATCAACTGAAATATTGCAAGCCTTTTATTCTTTTAATATGGCTGATTATGGCTTACAGCTTAAGAAAACTCAAATATCCTATCTCTAAATATTAGAATATCATGAAAAAGTATACTAGTAGGGTATTAAACAAATCACTTGAATTGTCTAATTAACTCGAAACACCTGCAAGGGTTTCCTGAGCCTTGACAAACACTCAGCTGTTATAAATCTTTTTTTTTACTTGGTCTGAGGAAATATTAAAATTTTATGAGATAGGATTTTAGAGTTTTCTTAAGCTGTAAAAAATAATCAGCAATATTAAAAAAATAAAAGGCTTGCAATATTTCAGTTGATTTGTAATGAATCCAGAATGCATGACATTTTTGTTTTTTTAATTGCATTACAGAAAATAAAGAACTTTATCACAATATTCTAATTTTCTGAGACAGTCCTGTATATCGAAAAATCTTTACAATAAAATCCCGTTATATTTTGCTGCTTATTCGACCTGCCTGGAGTATTAGGTGTCAGGGGTAGTCCGGGTTGTCGCAGCGAGAGAGGACCCAAATGCCGACATTACTGCACAACTATATTTATTTTCCACAAATCACAGACCAGACCAGAACAGGAGGACAAACACGCAGACCAAACAGTACGAAGCCACACTGGGAATGAGACGAACAGGGTTTACATACACAGGCAAGGTGAGAGGATTGAACAACGGGGAACAAGACACAGGTGGACACAATGAGGGCGGGACCAGCAATCACACAGAAGGAAACAATCAGGACCAGGGCAGACAATCACAGGGAGACAGACGACACAAGGAATTCAAAACAAGACACAAAACTAAACACAAACTCCAGATCCTAACAGTACCCCCCCCTCAAGGGACGGATTCCAGACGTCCCAAGTGTTCCACACGGGTGGGTGGAGGGGAGCCGGAGGAGGGTCCAAGGCTGTAGAAGCAGTCCGGGGCGGGCAGGACGATCACCAGGCCAAGGGAAGGGCGGGCGGAGGACATGAGTGGGGAGCTAGGGGACCGGGCTCAGGAGAGGAAGTCACAGGGTTCCGGGTCTTGGGATGGGGGCTCTGTGGGACCAGGACCGGGCAACGAGACATGGGGAACTGTGACTGGATGGGACAGGTCACGGGGAACCGGGGATGGACGGGACACAGGGAACTGTGACTGACCGGGATGGGGAGAACCCGGGCAGGCGGAATACCGGGGACTGGAACATCGGGGGCTGGCGCCAGCAGCGGAACACCGGGGACTGGAACCGGAACATCGGGGGCTGGAACCGGCGACGGAACACCGGGGACTAGAACCAGAACATCGGGGGCTGGAGGCGGCGACGGAACACCGGGGACAGGAACATCGTGGACTGGAACCGGTGACGGAACTCCGGGGACTGGAACCGGAACATCGTGGACTGGAACCGGTGACGGAACACCGGGGACAGGAACATGAACATCGTGGACTGGAACCGGTGACGGAACACCGGGGACTGGAACCGGAACATCGTGGACTAGAACCGGCGACGGAACACCGGGGACTAGAACCAGAACATCGGGGGCTGGAGGCGGCGGCGGAACACCGGGGACAGGAACATGAACATCGTGGACTGGAACCGGTGACGGAACACCGGGGACTGGAACATCGTGGACTAGAACCGGCGACGGAACACCGGGGACTGGAACCGGCACATCGGGGACTGGAGCCGGTGACGGAACACCGGGGACTGGAGCCGGCACAAGGCCAAGGGCCCGGAGGGACTCCCACATGTTGTGGAGATGCACATCATGGGAGGCTGGCCAGACCAGAACCGGCGACGGAACACCGGGGACTGGAACATCGTGGACTGGAACCTCGGGGTCTGGAGCCTGTGACGGAACACCGGGGACTGGAACCGGTGACGGAACACCGGGGACTGGAGCCGGCACAGGACCAAGGGCCCGGAGGGACTCCCACATCTCCTCCAGAAGTACCTGAGACTTAGTTGGCCAGGCAGGAACCGTGCAGCGGAAACTGAAGGCTGGGTCCATTCTTGGTGGCTTCGTTCTGTCAGGGGTAGTCCGGGTTGTCGCAGCGAGAGAGGACCCAAATGCCGACATTACTGCACAACTATATTTATTTTCCACAAATCACAGACCAGAACAGGAGGACAAACACGCGGACCAAACAGTACGAAGCCACACTGGGAATGAGACGAACAGGGTTTACATACACAGGCAAGGTGAGAGGATTGGACAACGGGGAACAAGACACAGGTGGACACAATGAGGGCGGGGCCAGCAATCACACAGAAGGAAACAATCAGGACCAGGGCAGACAATCACAGGGAGACAGACGACACAAGGACTTCAAAACAAGACACAAAACTAGACACAAACTCCAGATCCTAACATTAGGAGACTTGTTTTATAGGAGAAAAAGGCTAAACAAGCTCTGTCAATTAAGCAATAACATTTATTTTCCTATCCATTCTTGACAAGAAATGTCCCGTGTTATTTTATTTATTTAAAAGCTCTTAGTTTGAAGCTGAAATGATCTGGAATTTTTTTAAACATGGCTAAAAAATCTGGTCTCAGCAGCGCTCCAGTCCCGTTTTTTCTCCTCTCGTCCCTTTGCTTTCCTTGGGAGGTGAGTTCACGTGTGGGCGAGAAATGTTGCCAGTCCTTTGTTCGATGAACAGATTGCGGCAACATGCGTTCCACACTTCACTGAGATCCAAACTCAATGCCAGCCGGGTCACCTCTGCATGTGGGGTCTGGCAGATCGGATCCGCTACGCAATCACGATACAGACTCTCGCCACGGCTGAAGTGCGAGCACCCTCAAAGCTGCGATGTGTATCATAACACCTGCAAATATTTCCATAGGCTTAAAGACAGAAAGCAATAACTTTTGAGATCTTTTTTTCATCCAGCATTATTTTACGAATGCTTAATGCAAGGACATATTTGCAGCATTTGTGAAATCCTGAGTATTTGGATGAAACCCTTTTGTGATAATTACAGCAGCGATGAAGCTTTCATTTAGAGGGATGTTGACCCCTGCATAAATGAGACTCCAGATCTCTCCAATTAACATATGGGAGCACTAAAATGGCTGCATACATCAATGGGTTTCCATTACAGAGAGATGGATGAGTTGGCCAGGGACAACAGGCTGTGAGGAGTGGCAAGAGGTTGAGAGTGAGTGGGGGGGGGAAAAAACAGTAACGATGGAGATTCACTGAGACAAATACGCAGGGAAATAGAGAGGCATGGACAGAGCCGCACAATGAGGCAGACAGGCATAGATAGAAGAGAGAGAGAGACGGACACATGAGAGAAGTCAGGCCACCAGATGGTCTAATGACCACAGGAAATATTACAGCTGGCAACCGCACACCAACATTAATGACACCAGTCATTTAAGAGCCCTGACAAGACTGTCTGTGTGTGTGTTTGTGTGAGTGTGTGTGTGTGTGTGTCTGTAGGTGTGTGTGTGTGTGTGGTACTTGTGAGAATTGGCCCTAATTATAATATAATTACCAAAAGGCAAAGTCTGGGGACAGTGTAACCTTACATTGTGTGATGAGACAGCTGTGGATTCGGCTTTGGGCGCAAGTTCAACTTGTGAACGTTGACCTGCGAATTTGTGCCACTGACCAATAGCACGCCGTATTGAGAGTGTTTACTGTGTTGACCCGCAATTGTAGTGGCTTGTGTGGCAACATGCACTTTAATTTTACTCTTCTCTGGTTTTGGGATCTACAAAAGAATAATGGTTTGCAGATAGTTATGACGCAGGAGTCAATGGTGCAAATGCAAAAAAATCTATATATAATATCTATTCCGGCATGCATTTAAACACTGGGGCGCTTGCTTTGTGACTGTTATCATGTGGCAATTGAGCCATGGATGTCAGGAGAAGATTTTTGCATGAGCAGGAACACATTGATGATCATGACAATGCAGTGCAGTACACAAAAGTTGTGTTTTTAAAGGCGTACGGGCTATTGACACCTCCCCTCATGGTTCAATTCAATTCAGTTTATTTGTATAGCCCAATTTCACAAATTACAAATTTGTCTCGGAGTGCTTTACAATCTGTACACATAGACATCCCTGCCCCAAAACCTCGCATCGGACCAGGAAAAACTCCCAAATAACCCTTCAGGGGGAAAAAAAGGGAAGAAACCTTCAGGAGAGCAACAGAGGAGGATCCCTCTCCAGGATGGACAGGTGCAATAGCATCGGTTACAATTACCTCAAGCTTAAAAACCAATATAGCAATAACTGAATGGTAAATACGTTTGTGAAGAATGAAAGACGTACATTTGATTTAATCTGGAATATGTCCCTGATCCTACACATTACTTTTACACAAACCTCCACATTTTCTTTCTTTCTTTATGTATCCACTCTCTGTTTGCTTCTCTATCTCTTTCTGGCTTCTCCATCTTTCCCTCCCTCATTCCCTACCCTCCTATCTCTCCTATGGGTCTGTATGGAATATTCCAGCCAGGCTCTTACAGTGAACACATAATTAGAAACCACTGAACCTTGACTCCAACATGAGGAATTTTCTCCTATCTGTTTGGGGATGGCTGGGGTGGGGGTGTGGGAGGGTGAAGAGGAGGATGAGGATGGGAGGCGAGGTTCGCCTGTAAAACATATTCATGGTCAAAATACTACACCGGCCTGAAATGGTCGAGTCCTTCAATACAGATATAAGGAGAGGGAGAGCGAGGGACGTGAAGATGAAGCAGCACGGATAAATGGATTGATGGATGGGGTATGGGGGAGAGGGAAGAGGAGGATGGGAAGCGTCAACAGTGAGATGGAAACCCAGAGTTATGGCTCGCCTCCATTAGCTCCGTTTTCCACAGCTAACACTCACATCGGATCATTTGGGTTTGGGTTTTATTTTTCATTAATTGGCCCGCTTCATCAAACAACATGACTCAAAAATAAATTTGACACTAGCAGGTGGTAACATGAATGGTATAACCATTAAAGTCACGCTTTAATTGTTTTTTCGCCCACAATGATTATGCTGCCATTAGCCATACAGAAATAATCAAGCTTCTATTTAATGCGACGATTTGTCCACTACCAACGGCATCTTCAACACAGACGGACGGGACTGTCTGCCTGCACACGCCTCCCAACATGGAACTGTTGAAACCTGTAACTAACGGTTCTAGCAGCGCAAATAACAGCCACAGTGCCATTAACCCAGGAGGGGAACTGGCGGGTGGGCCTTGTGCTTTTTATCGATTATTTTGCTGACAACAGACTAATCAGTATATTAACACTTACTGCTATCATAATATAATTTGTGAAACTATTTGGTAAACTTTCCCCCTGTGTAGCAGTATTAAAATGTTAAAGACCTGCAATGTGATACTTTACCTGCATTCTTTGAGATGGATAGATGGATAGATAGATGGATGGATGGATAGATGGATAGATAGATGGATAGATAGCTGGATAGATGGATAGATGGATAGATAGATGGATGGATGGATGGATAGATACTTTATTCATCCCCTGGGTGGAATTTGTTTGAAGCAGCAGCAAACATGTTTACAATATATACAATAAAATAGCAGGGCAAGAATACATTTAAGAATGTAAATAATAAAGAAAAGAAAATTAAAATTAAAGTGTATACAGTGCATCCATATAAAGTGAAAATGGTGCAAGGTTTATTAATGTGATGTCTCAGCGCGCCTCTCTCCCGACGTAGTGTGTGCACACCTCTAATTTGTGTGACTTTTACCTGACTTTGTCCCTGTATAGCTTTATTATGTTGTCATGGTGGGACCAGCTAGTTATGGTTTCCTATGATGGCTTATTGCCTTTTTATAAAAGGACAGAAGAGCCTTTGGGACAGTTTTCATCACGGCGTGTCCTTGGGAACACGCAGACGTTAACACATTAGCACAGCGCACACACACACACATACGCAGACAGACGCTCACTCCCCCCTCACAACCACACATGTAGGCCATGTAGGCAGCGATGTGCTCACACACCCACATGCAACCTTTTTTTTAATGGGCCCTCCCTTTCGGCTAAAGCAGGAAATGAATGTCCAGCAGCCGAGGCTGTTAATTAACGTTTACGGCTGGAGATGGGCGTTGAATCGTTAGACTGGCTCTTACAGCCTTCACGTCAAAGCTACCACGGTATAAAGAAATCCAATCTCTGTCTGAGACTTTCTGCCAAAGTAATGATGGTGGATCGTGATGTTGATTTGTTTTATGATAGGGATCTAAACAGCACCGATCCCCTTCGTGGGGAGGGGGGTTACAGTATTTGTTTAATTATTTGGTCGCGGCATTGATGGATTCCATTTGACGAAATCCCAAAAAGTCGTTCAACTTGGTGGAATTGTGAAGTCTTTCTTTGCAAGTGCTTCTTTAATATGTTAATGAGCCTCCTGTTTACATGCAGTGTTTCATGGAATCGACTAATAACACAAAATGCCCTGTCATCCGCCCTTTTCACACATCTTTGATTCTGTCATAATGTTCTTCTCTTTTTCGGCTTTTATTTCTCAATTCATCTCACTCCATTGTATGCCTCTTCTGAGCTTTCACTTCTGCTGCTCGCGACAGCCCTATCTGCCTCCCACTGTTGAAACGTTGATTGCGTACCAGCCATGGTGAGAGGCAGTGTGTGACTAACGTGTATAGCATGGACTTTGCGAAAGGCAGCCAACAAAAGCAAATGCCTTGAATGATCGACATGACACTAAGACATCTCACTTTGTACATTGGAAAGTGGATCCTTTCACTCATGACATTGGAGTGGGCGACACGAACATTGAATTCATATCACATTCATATTTTTTTTCTTTCTCTTTGTGGTGACGGTATTATTTAATGGTATTACAGAATTAAAAAGGAAACTCGACTTCACGTCATTCATGGCGTGGCCCGCCCCCCTCCATGCTGCTCACCCGGCTGAGTGAGGACCCTTGGTAAAAGCGAAGCCCTTGGAGATGGAAAAAATGAATTCAATTCAATTCAGTTTATTTGTATAGCCCAATTTCACAAATTACAAATTTGTCTCGGAGTGCTTTACAATCTGTACCCATAGACATCCCTTCCCCAAAACCTCACATGGAATCAGGAAAAACTCCCAAATAACCCTTCAGGGGGAAAAAGGGAAGAAACCTTCAGGAGAGCAACAGAGGAGGATCCCTCTCCAGGATGGACAGGTGCAATAGATGTAATGTGTTCAGAAGGACAGATTTAGAGTTAAAATACATTCAATGAATATGACGGAGTGTATGAATAGTTCATAGTAGGCATATTCCACGATGGAGACCTCCACGATCCATCAGGCAGATGCAGGTAGAGAGGAGTGGGCGGAGTCTCAACAGTGGGCGGAGTCTCAACAGGCCAGTGGCGTAGTTGGTAGCAGGAATTCCATGACCCAGACCTCGATGATCCATTAGGCAGATAGGATCTATGCCGTCTCATAGAGTCCGATGACCCCATGAGACGTGAAGTCAAAAGGACTCCGGGGAGAAAGCAGAGTTAGTAACGTGTGATGGAGAGATGAAAATTCATCCCTAAGGAGAGAAAAAAGAGGAGATAGGTGCTCAGTGCATCCTAAAACGTCCCCCGGCAGCTATAAGCCTATAGCAGCATATCAAGGGGCTGGACCAGGTGGACCTGATTCAGCCCTAACTATAAGCTCTGTCAAAGAGGAAAGTCTGAAGTCAACTCTTAAATGAGCTGACTGTGTCTGCCTCCCGGACTGAAATTGGAAGCTGGTTCACAGTGAAGAGGGATCTGCTGTACCTCGAGACAGAAAGACACACAAAGAAAGCCCTCAATATGTAATGCAAGAACACATCTTGACACACACGTTAACACATCTAAAAAACTTTGGTTTCAACCATCATTTAAAACCAAACTTGATTAATTTCGAGACCCTCGATCAGTTTCACTTGTGCAGTTAGGTTCCCTTCTCAAATCCAAATATAGACACACATGAGCACAACACCACAAATGGCATTTCGCACAAACCACACCGACATCGGTATCAGCTCCAATCACTAAACACCTGTCTGCCAATCTTCTAATAGCACTCTGTCCACGTCCTCTTTACCTGGACCAAGGGAAACTGTGCATGTGTGTGTGTGTGTGTGTGTGAGTCTGCAAACAGCACGTGTGTTATTTGTCTGTGTGTGTTTGTGGGTAAGCAGTCTGACGACCACAGATAAGGTGGCAGTTATCTTATCGTGCTGAGCCAAGCCCTACCCTAAACCCTCACGCACCTCAGGTGTCACAGCGCGCTGGCTTCTCCCCAAGCGTTCTCTCATTTTCATGTCAATTTCACACCATTTTCTGTCTCCTGGTCTCTTGGTCTCTGCCCTCCCTCCCTCCCCTTTTTCTATCTGTCGATTTGCTCCCTCCATCGCCCCTTTTTGAAAGGCATTAAAAGCCCAGTTTGGTCCACTTTTGCTCCTCTTCTCTACCTGCATCCCCTCCCCCCACACTTGCTCTTTAGATGTTTCTTGATATTCATCCACTTGGCCTTGTTATCAATCCGTCCCATCTTTGGCCAACTTTGACAGTGCTTGCTAACCTGCTGATTCCTTCTGAGCCCACATCTGACACACTTTTATGTTCCTCATTTCTGTTAGCCTTTCTTGCATGTCTAAATTTCAATTTCTTGTTTTCCCCTTATCGCTGACCCCCTCTTAGTTCAGGATGGGAATCGGGTCTATTCTCGATTCTCATTATCCGTGGTCAAATAATGACACATATCAGGATGTCGTAGGTTTTCTGTCAATTCAATACAAAATAGTCTCTATGAAATAACCAAATGATTTTGTAGACTCTTGAATTCTGAGGTCCTGGGTCAAGGATGTCGTATGTGTACAGATTGTATAGCCCTTTGAGGCAAATTCGTAAGAGATGCACTTTAGTTTCAAGAACTTTAGTGCTAATCCGATTTTTCAGAGAACTTTGATTTAATGTGAGCATGTTGTTATCAATTTTGTTGAAATTATTGTGTAACATAATATCTCAATTCATTATAATTTATGATGATTTATTTAGTAGATATACCCCAGCTCTAGGGCCACTTGAGAACCAGTTCCAGACTGGAAATTGCATGCCTGCAAGGTTATTCCTTTTATCGATGCTGGCATGTTTTTTCTGACATTTGTGAGTTTCCGTGAATGCACCGAAAATATTTATATAAATAGAACCGAATATTGCATTGGTATCAATACAATCTTTTGAACTCCCATCCTTGCTCTTCTCTTTGACGTTCCCAGACCACCTCACTCATTCTCAATGTCCTTCTCGCTACCTCTCCTTCACTTTTTAATCCTTTCTTGCCACACCTTCACACAGTTATTTATTCACAGCGCAGCGGAGTTGACAGCCTTTTTTATCAACCTGCCAGTCATTTTATCTGTCACTCTTTCGCCTGCCAAGCTGCAGCCCTCAGTCCTTCTCTTTAGCCTCGCAAGACCATCTTAAATCATATCAAGTCAGTGATTCACTGACAGTCCCCTGAGGCATACCGCTGAAATCTGAGCCAATCCAGTGAAATCTAGGGAGCGTTTAGGTGATGATGAGGATTCAGTTAGGTGTTAATTTACATCTTTGAGCTGCCAACTTTTAAGAACAAGCTCTTGAGCTTTAGCATCTCTGAAAAAAATTGTAATGATGCAATCACCCTAAAACAAGCAAACAACCAAGCCCGAGCTGCAATGAAGTAGAAATGGGTAGGAGCACGTTGACGTTTCCGATAATGAGACCAGTTCTTGATCATGTAGCAGCTGGTTAAAAGGCTGATCATTTGCATGAGGACTATGCACCTTCAAGGTACCTCTGTCCCAAGTCAGTGTCTGGCTACCGATGACAGACCATATTGAACAAATGTAGATGTTGCCTTTTCATTTGTGTTTTCTCTTTTGATTCAATGTTTGTATTTGTTATTTTACATGAAATGTGTTATTTTGTTATTTAATTTTGCTGAATGGCCAGTTAAATGTAATTGTAAGTAGCCCTGGTTTAGTTTTTTTTTTACATCCCCCCACTTTATTTTCCATGATGCAAATGTTAATGTCAATCACTTCAACATCCACATTCTTAGTCCTTCCCATTAACTTTAATTTCAAGCAAAACAATCAGTGTCAATGTTCCTCCTTGCTTCATCTCCAACACTCCTCTCGGGGAAAAAACCATTTAGCTTTTCTATCTCCATCTCCCACCAAATATGACCATCTTTGTCAACCTGTCAGCTTCCCTTTTCTTCCGTCTATTAGATGAAGCCTTTTAGTTTCATTTACCTTGTATCCCTCCTTCCCTTTCACCCTCCCGCCCTTGCATTCCCATCTGAAACCAAGTTAGACAGTTGTTATCATTCTGCCAGAGGAGAGAACCATATATATGTTTTTTAAATCTTTTCCTACACCATTCTTGCCTCCCTTCTGCTGTCACTGCATTTACATCTTGAGGTGCAGAGGTAGACGCATGCAATAATGAGAGGGGTGAGTTTCCCCTGAGCACCCCACTGGGCTTTCACTTTCCACTCTCTATCCTTCTCCCTGCCTTGAAGGTTCATTATTATAATTTTTCTCTGTTTGCTATTCTTTGTTTATCTCTCTCCCTTAGCTTTTACGATGACATTTTTTTTTTAAATCACTTTTGAAGTTCTGCATTCAGTTCTAGATTTGCAGGAAGAAATAGCATTCAGCCACATTGGTCAAACCAAAATGTGGCTAATAGAAATACCTAAACCGTATACATATCAGGCCATTGGGGGGGAAAAAGCCTTATCCAATCATTATATTTAAGTCAGAATAGTCAATAATAGATTAAACCCTTTTTGAAGAAACTGTGTTCTATTTTGTCATTTTGAAGCATCTGATTGATGCAGAGCATGGTTCCTGAATCTTTCTCAGTAAAAAGCTTCAACAGCCTTCTGCCTTGACTTCCCCCTGACACTCCGGGCATGTGAATAGCTTCCTGATTCTACTTCTGATCTGTCGAATGCTGACATTAAATGAACTCTTAGGAATGAAGTTTGGTTGGCATATTTTATTTTTTGCTTCACCCTGGCAGATTATTTTCCAAACACATCCTTCCTCAAAGGGATTTAATACTGGTGGCTCATGGTTTATAAAGCCCAAATTTGACTTACTTTCATATTCAACATGCAATTATTACTCCAAATCAACCCACAATGCTGTTTTAAGAGCTGACATCAAAAGTTCACCTCTTCCGCTGTATTATTTTCTTTTTTTTGCCTGCCAGTATAATTTAAACACAGTTTAAGCTCAAGATTAGATTGTTTTAATGCCACTCAGTTGTGAACAAAAGGCGCGTTTTGGGAATTGCAAATAATGAGTAATAGCCCACAGTTGTCTTTCCTGTGCTGTTGTGAAATCAAAGGTTGTTATCATTACATGATATTCTAGTCAGAAGTTACAATGTCAGTCTTTCTCCCAGCATAGAGCAACGCATGTTCTGTTCTTGTTCTGTTCGTATCTCTATTCTTGCAACTACAATCAATGTGTCTGCATCGTACACGTGTGTGTTTGTGCACATCATATGTGATCATTCTGTCTGTGTCTGAATCCAAGCAAGACACATTGAAAAAGAATGGTTTTATTTACTCAAACTTGAAAATCAATGAATAGAAAACCACTTCAACTTGAGCATGACCACAGTTGACCGCTAGCACCAAGTAATGCATCTTTCTTGAGACATGAATCTATAATGCTGAGGTCCACAACAGACATTGAGCTACAAGTTACAAAGGAACAAAAGGAACATGCAACACATTATATAATACCTTTATAAAGCTGGAGATAGTTTCCAAGTTTAAATACAAATCTGACTTTGATCTGTATTCTTTTAAAACAAACAAAAGTCATGCTGAATATCTCACATTAAGCAATGGATGAAGTTGTGGGCTCCCCTATAGCTCCTGTAGAGTTGGTTCTGACCAAACACCCGGCCTGCAGTATACAGGGGCTCTCTTCGGCTGGACCATTGGACATGAGGACACAGTTAAGCCAGACAAGACAGAGACTAAAAAAGCCACGTGGTAAATGAAGTCAGTGCGATGTGTAAACCAATGTGTCACTTTCTAACTTGACGACATAGATGTAAAAACAAAATCGATTTTTTTAGGAAGCAGAGCTTAGCCTGCGAAAAGACGTGTCGCCGAAATTAGGCTTCACACCTCTCTCTCACACACTCCCACACATACTTCACAAGGTTGTACATAACATGCCGTTATTTATATGGTGTGATCCTGTATGACAGGACCGCTGAACCCATACGTCCTGCTCGGCATGAACATCACGGCTCCGAATTTTGCGTTAGTTAGAATTACGTTAGTCTGTCTGTAACCGTGCTTTACCCATTGCTAATTAAAGAATGTGCGTACGTTCTGAAAATGTGGCCAAAACTGTCACTTCAAAACTTCGATCGTCCAGCCTCTCAGCCAGCTCGGCGATGTAATCGAGGCACAGGTTCTAACACCGTGAGCGAGGGGAACGTTGTTAAATGTCATACATTATGTATGCACTTTACTGACATTTACATGAGAAACTACGCAGTGTCACTTTTAAAAGCTTTGTAAAGAGCGGCTGCGCTGGCTGCATACTCACACATAATGCACACACATTTCAATTACAACCCTTCCTTTCTTCCTCACTCTCACCCCATTTCATGATGTGAGCCAAACGAAACCCTCTCTGTCCATTGCCCCTTTGTCCTGTTTGTTTTCATTACATTACAGTATGACAGAGACATTAGAACGAGCAGAGCGAACAGGATCCGAGATAAAGCATCTGCTGCAGTGATGTCAGATGGCAGTTATGAAGCAGATCATGAGGCTTACAGTCTGAACTCTGTGCCTCCGCGTTGCTCTCTTAACCTCTGACACGCCTCATGTGTCTTGTTCTCACTGTTACATTTCCTTTTCTTTTAGTGATTTCACTATTTTTACCACTTGTCAATACCCTCTTTTGAACTTGTGATGCTGTCTACCTTGAAATTCCATCTGAATCAACAGAATGGGGTGAGGAAGGGACTGATAACGCCTTTAGCCAACAGTTACTTATTTTTCATTAATTATTAATCGGAGACTTACTCGCCTCCATTAGATCCATGCTGTGCTGTGTTTTTTGCTCGACTGGTGAGCACAATCTCTGAGTAAACGGGCAAGTCGACCTACTGTCAGCCGGTTTACCAGTCACTATGCCCTGAGTGAAATTCTCTGTCTCTCCATAATCTTTCCGCCATCATCTTCTTAACCCGATACCCTTGCTTGCTAAGAATAGCCCTGGCCTTAATAGAACAGGCAGGGAAACATAGAAGAAGGGGAGTATTGGGAGGCTGCTGGCTGGATTCTCATTGGATTTTGTGCAATGTGCACTTCAGTGGCTCCTATGACTCCTTTCAGCCCACTGATTTATAGTTGTACCGCTGACGGGGTAACCTTTTAATTTTCTGTCATCCCTTTCGCTGTCCGAGGTTGTAATAGCAAATGTGGGATTGCTTGAGAAATAAATCACATTTGCAGGTGAATGTCTGTGTTGGAAACCTTTTTCGGTTAGACCTTAAACAAAGGCGTGTGTAGCTGCGTGAGGTGGACGAAATAAAGAATTTGCAACTTGGGTGAAAAGAGTGGAAAAGTAAAGAGTGCAAGTGGACCATATTCCTAAAAATCTTGTTACGCCGTTAAATGACAGAAAAAGACTCCCAGGAAACTAACAAATACATTATATCCCAGCTTTTGGCTGGTGGCTGCTGCAAATCCCCCCTCCTCCACCACCACACATACACAAACACACACACACTTTTGTGTTTGCTGCAATCCTTTATCCCTACAAACTAATCTCAATGACATCTGTTTGTAAAGTGCATTATGGGATGCTGGTAGTCATGGCAAACTGCAACGTCTGTCACTGACTGAGCGAGCTTCATAACAAAAACAGTGGGACATTGTAATTTATAGGGGGGGGGAATCCTTTGATTTTCATTTATTAGTACATGTGCTTATGGTTTACAATGAATACAAAAGTAATCCAGTGTTCGATACAAGACAACAAGTTTTCTTTTGCATTTCAAATTGAAGGAACTCTGTCACCATATCGAGAGCCACTGACAGGCAATCGTAATTCTCCCAATCTCGCATCTTAAACCCTAATGGTGCGTTCACACCGGACGCGGCGAAAAAATTATCGACGCGTCTGACGCAGCAGTCTCGACGCGCGTCGAAAAAAGTGTGTTCACACCAGACGCGTCGGGGGCGGAATAATAAATGGTTCGAGGAACGACAGGACCGCAGAGTACATCCACTTTTTAGTGGACTGAGCTGCACTCCCACTGCGCTTCTCGCTGCTCTCTCTCTTCTTCTCTCTTTGATACGTGTCTCTGAGACTTTTCCAGATCTCCTCTGCCATGAAACACATATGCCGGCGGTTGGTTCAAAGTAAAGTACAACAAATAGCTTCTCCGACCTTCTTCCACGCTTAATCTTTATAGCTACGGTTTCGGTAAGTAAAAAGAGTTGTGTCATAAAGTTCAGGGTGCCCACAGACGGCGACAATAATCTTTTCCTCCATTTTTTAAACCGGCAGGACGATGACGAGCGGAGCTGCTCAACGCTGATTGGCTGACGCAACTATGACTCACGCGTTTTTGCTGCCGGAGTTGGGAAATTTCAACTCGCGCGTCGACGAGCTGCGTCTGTTCGCTCTGTTCACTCAGTTCGCCCCGCGGCAAACCCTCTGTTCGTGCTGCTTCAAACGCGTCTGACGCGCTGCTCGCTGGAAAATACGCAGCTACGCAGCTTCTACGCAGCTTCTACGCAGCTGTGCATTGACTTTGCATGTAATCTCGACGCGCGTCGAAATTTCGACGCGTCCGGTGTGAACACACCATAAAATGCCCTCTGGGTTGGGTGGTTTAACAATAGTTGCTGAAGGATCAGAAAATGTGGAACATAGGTGACATATCTCTGCTAAAAATGGACACTCAACATTTGGCCCGAGGACCCAGAGTTCTTGTACAATTGCATTGACAGTGCCACAGGTGAAATGTGACATGTCCCCCCCATTGGTGAGATTGATTTATAGGAGTTTGTTGCTCAGCACTTGCTTTAAACGGAATAAGTTGAATACAATTCAATCTTTGTAATGTTGGTGGATCTATCTGTTTTCAATTTCATCCTAATGTTACATTTAAAATAAAAAAAAGTAGATTCGTCACCCACTTCTTTGAAACAGTTCAAAGCTGCAGCCTTCGGCACTAAAGAAACTGTTTTCCTCAGAACATCAGTTGAGAGAACAGTTGAGTTGTCCGGGAACGTACTTTAGTTATTAGGGCTGACTGAATCAAGATGACTTTACAATTATACAAGGAATACTAAGAGAAAGTTCATGCTGGGCTGTTATAGTGTTACGATTGAATAATAATGACAGGTAATGATAAGTATGGAGTTTGGATATCTACAACACAGGATTTAGGGTCATCTGCTCCTATGGGGGTGTTGAGAAGACACATGCTGAGTATGTAATTACCTCTCACTGTTCGCATTCACATCTCATCTCATTTAATCCCTCTCTCTCTGTACTAGCTACTGTATATTTAGCTCCCTCCCATTATTCACTTCTGGTCTTTCTCTCACTCCACAGTCTCCACATAAATATTTTTTAGCCTGGCCTGCTAATACTGTCACACTCCGTATCTGGAACGAGCATGTGGGATTTGATTTTTACTGATTTGCTTGGTTCTGTTCAGGGTATTTTTATTTTGTGATTTGCTTTTTTGTTTTGGTGTTGTTCTGATTTGTGTGCGCCGAGCTTGTGTGAAATGCTGTGGTGTCATCTAGAGAGTTAAGGAACTGCTGAATTGGAAAAGTACAGCTGGTGTCAAAGTCTGGAGGAGGCAGAGGCCTAGAGTTGAAAAAGAAAAGACACAGAAAGACCAAGAGAGACCGAGACGAGGAGAGAGGCAAACAGAGGAGGAACAAACCAGGAGAGGGAGAGCGTCTTAAAAGCCATGTTTCATTTGATAGCACGTTTCTCTCTCTCTCTCCCACCCCTCCTGTACTCTTCTCTTGTGTTCCTTTCTCTCTCTCTCTATCTCTCTCTCTCTCTCTCTCATACGTAGCCTTTCAGCCACTGATGCCTTTTAAGAAACCGAGAACAAGGGCATAATATTAAAAAAAACAAGCAAAATATCGAACACAGTAAATTCAGAATTATCTCCGATGAAAGATGCAAGGAGACACGATATTATGCAAGTCACCAAACTATTGTTACAGAACTGTAACCCTATGGGACGCAGCACGAAGGCAACCCGGTAGTAAAAAGCCCCTTTGTACAACCCGTGCAGGAAGAAATCCTGGACAAAATCAAGCAATTGATGCCCTGCTTAGAACATAATGTACAAGAGGAGGCCATACCATGTGTTTCCTCTCATCTATATTAAGAACAACTATTTATAAGCTTTCTGGCTTTTAATGCTCTCGCTGTAGTTAATGCATCGAGGTGAGTTGTCTGCTGGGGCGCTGATCATCACTGGCCCAGAGTACATAATCGTTACATGGTTGGCTTTCGACCGAAACCTTTCGCTGGCCAGCGAAAGGTTTTCTCTTCCAAACGCATCCATGGAATAATTAAGTGATACATTTAGTCTTTATTTGATTAATGATGGAATCATAACTTTTACACATAATTTAACTGTCAGTTGAGAAGTAGTTATTTTGTCTACTCCCCAGGTACCAGCTGCTTTATACTTCTGTTTTTGTTGGTTTGTATTGTGATGTTCTTATAATAATAATAATAATCATTTATATTATATAGCGCTTCTCAAGGCACCCGAAGTCGCTTTTTTACAGAGTGCAGAATCCAGTAGTCATACACGCACACAGTCATACTGGTGGTGGTAAGCTACATCAGTAGCCACAGCTGCCCTGGGGCAGACTGACAGAAGCGTGGCTGCCATTCAGCGCCTACGGCCCCTCCGACCACCACCAACATTCATTCACATCCATATGACCGGGGTGAGGCTGCAGTGCATGTCTTTATGATGGTGGGGGAAACCGGAGTACCCGGAGGAAACCCACGCAGACACGAGGAGAACATGCAAACTCCACACAGAAAGGACCTGGAACGACCGGGATTCGACCGGGATTCAAACCCAGGGCCTTCTTGCTGTGAGGCGACAGTGCTAACCACTGAGCCACCGTGCTGCCCTAAGCAAGGAAACACGATATTATAGCAGTGCTGACTGTTGGTTCCATATTTCTTGGACAGAAAATAGAAGATATTCGTCTGGACAGCTGTGGGAAAGTGAAATATTTGTTGTCCTGGTGCTCTCAAGTCATGGTAAAAGTTGACTCAATCAAACTGAACATTTTAGTTTAATTCAGTTGGACCTATCCTTTTCTATTCTCCTTTATTGTGCAGCTTTTATGTGCCCCACTAGACCACTTCATCAGGAGCGTGACGTGGCCGTGGTAACAGCCGTTTTACAGCACAGCAGATTTGGATGATGTCCGTGGCACGCTAACTTACCATGAAGCGAAGCTAGTGAGGTTTTGTGCGTGAACCCATGACTGTGTGTAGTAGACGGCATGTGAAGAAGCGTGTAATAAGCTCACCTGTCCCTGGCTGCAGAATGATGGGCAGGTGGAGAGAAGTGAAACCAGATGGAAAGAAGGAGCGATGGCGAAACCAATGCACAGAGTAGATACGGCTGCACTGGACTGCCCATGGATATATTTCGATCTTGACTTTGCTGATTAAATAAACCCTATCATAAAAAAAGTTCTGGGAGATAGATATTGCTGAGAGGATGAGGCTGGAGAAGCAGGTTTGGGGGAGAACTTTAGGAGATTATTGCGTTTACATTTTTTTGAAGCAGGATGTTATCTATATTAAAACATAAATTCCAACCAATTAAAGTTTATTACTGAATGTTTTTAAGTATGCTTAAAATATAGGGCTGATGTATCTTGGTTTTTGGTCGTTGCAATATTCTTTTTTTTACAAACAATTACAACCAAAAGCTGTATGAGACATTTTTAGGCGACCAGAATGTTACAATATCGATAATAAACTAAAAAGATGTGATAAAAGGGTTGGTTATAAAAGACAAAAAAACACTGACAACTCCCAGAGGTGACCACTCTGTGGTAGCGACCTGCCAATCAAGGTAGACCATCCCTAAATCACAACCTGCGTCATGGACCATTATTTATTAAATTAACTGTATGAAATGTACTATATTGAAAAATAATTGAAATTAGCGACAATGTTGTTGAGTGAGAGGTATGATTATTTTCTTTCAGATTTCTGTACAATCAGACTTCTTTTTGCAACCAGAGGAGTTGCCCCCTGATGGTCGTCAAGTTGAATGCACTTCCATAACAGCTTCACTTTTAAAAAAACGGGGGTTGCTGTCTGGCCGTGACGAGTGTGGCAGATGTCTAAAAAGCAATGGGATAGTCACTTTGGAAAACAATAAATCCACCCCTGTTTTTTTACTGACTGCTGAATCTTCTGCTGAAGCACTCAAATCCTCTACTGCATGTTTCGTCTATGAATGCAGTGACTAACTCTGGGTTGTTTTTGACAGGGCGAAGAGGAGGATTGCTCTGACATCTCATCCTGTACAAGGTAAACTGACAAGACACTGTACATGTTTTTTGCTCCTGTTCGAAAACTGCTACAACCCAATTTCAGTTACTATCTCGTTGTACTTAGACCCATTTCATTTTCCACGTAAATAGACATAACGTTATGCTCTCATCCTTTTGTCTATCCTGCTCATACATTAAAGCAGAAAATATGCACGGTAATATAAACGTTTTCTCACATCACATGGAATCTTTGAAGATGAGGCTTTCAGTGGGGAGCAGTGGGCACTCTGTAAGAGATCAAGCCCTCAGAAATGCTGTGGGAAGGTTGTGAGATTATGTTTTCGGCCTCTTGAATCGGCAATAAGATTAAGCGAACTACGCTCAGTCGATAAATTTGAGAATACTGTCGGAAAAGGTCACACGCGATCCGAGCGGCTGACCTTAAACCCCATGGCGAGAACCTCTGGCCTGCCAGTATGGTGGTCTGTGCTTCTCTGTCAGTAACCCGTCTCTGGCTGTATCTGGCTGGCGTGGTGACATGCGCGTGTCAGCAGCAGGATGTGTGTTTGTGTGTGTGTGTGTGTGTGTGTGAGCGTGTGTGTGTGTGGCGGCGGGGGGGCGTTGAAAGGACTCCTTGGAGGCAGATAGAATTCCTCCATCCAAAAATGTCAGCAAGACACACATATGTCGGCGCTCCAATATGGGAAACTTCAGACATGTGGACACGCAGGTGATGTCACACAGGCGCACACAGCCGGGACAGGAAATAAGCAGACGGAGCAGACACACACGTAGACAGATATCCAGATTTCGTGAAGGCCACGGCCATGCATTCTTGCTGACAGCTCAGGACTCTAAGGTTACATATAGGGAAGGCCATGCCTGCCGCAATGCTTTGAACGCTAATAGTATGTATACACACTTTTATTAACGCGCAGAGACCCGAAGCTTAAGTTTAATGCCACTCACAAAAAAAGACAGAAAATAAAAGCCTACATCTGATCTTTACAGGTTTATTTTTTACCATGAATGACAGATGATGAATTAGCGAATGCAAATTCCTGCTCAGTCAGCAGCTGCACCAGAGGAATCGTGGGTTAAGGGCCCTGCTTCAGGGCAGCTTTTATAGTCGCTGTGGGAGGGAAGAGCATCACTCATTAGCTTTCCCCGGCCGAACCAAACGTCCCCAACCCGGGCCGGTTCCGACACAAGTTCTGCTGACGCCTTGGGCTCCTGCTGACAGGCAGGTGTAATGCACTGCAATTGCTCCACAATTCTGTTTTCGCCAGAACTGTAATTTAATTTCACTTAAGAAAATGTATTGTCCCCCTTTCAGGACATTTGTCTCGCAGCAAGGTATATGTCATGTTGCATAATCGTAATTAACAAAGAACTGAGATTTTGGAAACACATTAAATATATCAAAAAGACTCTCAGAAGAGTAAGAATTTCTGTCCATCGAGGATTCAACATTCAACTTTTTTTTTACACCTTGAGGAACTCAAATGTTAAGTTTTTCTTTGAACAGAGTTGTTTTGACTTTTAAGGACACCAAGGAAGGTGTAAACCCAGTCTTTACAATGACTTAAATCCTCAAGCATAGATCATTCTTATGTGGTCCCTAACCATATCCTTGGACATTGTTATCTGTATGGCCTTGATTTACAATGCTAACTTGTCCGATTGATGTGAGCGAGAATAATTATATTCAGGTTAATAACTGCACTGACGATGGGACATCATTGCTTGAATCGTTGACAACACTGTTCACCACAGAATCCAAGTTATATTGAGCCCTTAAAGGTCACTGATAATTTAATCAGAGGCAAGGGTATGCAAAGTAATATATTTTCTACAAATGACAGGACGGTCGAATAAAACCATAAACACGTCAGAGGGCATAACCTTTTTAAAGTTAAAATGTTAAACTCCTTGACACAGTTCTGATGAAGTTGGACAACTTTTAGTTAGTTATAGGGTTGTTTTAATTGTATGTATGTTTTATATATATATATATATATATATATGATGTATATCAGTATATTAAAAAAACTGTGTAGTGATACTGTTGTGGGCCAAATAAATTGAAAGTATCGTAAATTGTATCGAGCTAACTATCTAACTTTCCATAACGAAATTACCAATCCACAATCACAGGTTTTAACCCCCGATCAGCTGTGAATTCAAATTTGCCTCCGTGAATTGGTGCACTGGTAAGATGACATCCTTTCTTTTTATCTTCCTTTCTCACACTCTCCGACGGCTGCCATTGGTCCCTGATGGCATGCATGTCAGCAAAGTGCTTAGTAGACACCACCATGTCATCTACACTTGTACAAGCTCACAGTGCGTCTGTGTGTGGGGTCGTGAGTAATGTGAGACTGTGTGTGTTGATCCCTGGGGGTTGCCTTGTCGCCAGAATCACCTTCACACACACACACCCACACACACACACGTGCGCACACACACGCACACAGTCTCTCACTCTCTGTCTACTGCTGTAAACACACACACACACCACACACATATGTGCACACACTTGAGTATTCCAGATCATATTGACACTGATTTATCCATAATGTACCCTCTACCGGCGCCTGATTTATTTATCAAATGCAGTTGGGTGCAAATTGACTTTGAAATTGACTTTTATTTTTTTCAATTATTAAGTTGTTTTTGTCCTTTGCTGTGTGTGTGTGTCACTTGAGAGACAGTTCGGCACTAATGGATTCGATATAACCTCAAAGGTGCTCCACGCTCACACATGATGTAAAATCAGGATGTTTTTTTGTCCTTTTTACAACATCTAATATTGTGTAATTGTCCCCTCAGCCAGAGTTGAATAGCTACCATTGGACATGTCTCAAGGATCTTTAAAAAAAAAAAAAAACTATTTCTAACATAACCTCGACATCTCGAGAAGTAAAGTACTTAAAAGTTTAAAAGACAACTACTTCATCTCAGATAAACTTTGAAAACGTTAAGTTATTCCAATCATCATCATTTGTACCAACCACAACCGGATCTTGAATGATTCATTTGTGAAAAAGCAGTGCACATAAAGGTGTGTGTGTGTGTGTGTGTGTGTGGGTTGCGTTTTGAAAATGTTGGAATTTCACTTGTATTGATATCAAATACTACATTTCTGGTATTGATACACCCCGAGACAATAGCGTATAGTGATATAGATCCAGGATGGAGATATTTTTATGCATTGTCTTTGAGGCAAGACATCAGTTTGAGTATCACTGGTTACCATCTCTGACCTCGCACTGCTGACATGGGAGAGATAAGGCGAGGAATAATACCAGTGTTGTCCTGACTGCGTAGACAAGGAAACCTTCAGGCCCCTCTCGCTGGCTCTCGCATATTACCAGGCATTGTTGACGTTAGCGTTGTCTCGATGTACCTATGCACATTGACGAGGCAATATTAAGCGCCCGTTGCCATTCTCTGTAACCTAGAATTGCTGACAAGGGATAAGCCAAGGAATTGTATTAACCCAGCCGTGTCCTGATCATGCTGACAAGACACTATTTTCTCTCCCCGTTGCTGCTGTTAGACAGCTCTATACACATGGCAAGTGCAGCTGAGAGCAGTGTGTCTGCTCTGTAAGATACCATTGCTGACAAGCCAGTGCACTGTGGTCTTAAGCACTGTTGACCAGGGAACAGTGAGGCGAGGAATAGAATTAAGGCTGGCTGTATCGACAGCACATGTTGACAATGCAGTTGTGAGCGCTGCATATTTGCGTCTGACACTGGAGGCCCGGTGATGAGCTTCTTGCTATTCCACACCCATGTTAGCATGGCGAGGGTCACATTGACATCTGCAATCTGGGGGAACTTGAGCCTATCTTTCCTGCAAACATTGTGAGTGTTGTGCATGTGTGCCCATTGATAGGGATTAGCCAAGATGTGTGAGCCTGGCTCCTCGGGATGGCCCCGGTTGTCGTGGAGGTCAATGCATGTATGTGTGTGTGTGTGTATGTGTGTGTGTGTGTGATTGTGTATTTGCCAGGCGGTGGGGGGTTAGACCCGGATTGTAATGACAATGGAGAGGAATTTAAATGAGAGAAAAGAGGGATCTGGGACGTTTGCAAGGAGGATGGAAGAGGCTTTGGCACCATTGTTATTCTTCCTCTTTGTCATTCTGCCACTCTATCTCTCTATTACAAATCCTTCACTCTCTGGTTCTCTCACTCTTGGCTGCTGAGTTTGTCACTGAAATCACTCTATCTGTTCATTTGATCCCAACTTATCCCTATCCTTGTTCTTCTACTTTCTGTTTTAAAAAAAAGTGTGCTTTCAAAAAAGTGCTAAACACCATGCCAAAGTCCCGTGCCCCCCCCCCCCCCCCCATGCTAGAACCAATGCATTTTGGCCAGTGTCCAAACCAGATACTTATTATTTTACTCCATTATACAGCGAAACTGCTAAATATGACTGTGTTCTGCTCAGGTTTTAGCTTACTACTAAAATTATGGCAGGTCTGTTTGTCAGTGACAATGAAATCTGAAAGGAGCTGTGTATTAGTTCTAACTACTAACTATCCATAAACAACCAGGTATAGTGACAGGAATCTTCTCATTGGGTTGCCAGATTTGGTTCCATTGTGTGTGTATGGAGACGGAACAATCTGTTGTTAAATACACTTTACAACTAATTTAAAAATGACTTCGATCAGATCTGGTGGGATACTATTTTCTTTCTTTCTGTTTCATTTCTACACCTGTATGTACGTCAGGTCCCCCCTTCTTTGTGTCTGAATTGTTGGGCTGTCCTCGACCAAAGTAATTTTTACTCTAACACGATTTTGTTGACTTATCTATCGACGGCTGTGTAAACCTTGAGTATCCTCTCTAAGAATTACACAAAAGCACCACTGTACATCTGTTCTCATTGGTTTCTTGGAGATAAGTCATTCTGCCTGAAGAATCTTTGTCAACTGTGCCCAAAACGACCGATTAGTTGACTCTTCGTCTCAGAGCGGCAGGCACGTGCACAGACATTTTGGGGAGCAGGTGCTCAAACCAAAAAAAAGGGCACCCAATGCCAAAATAAAATTCTGACAGAGTTGAAGCATAAGCAGCATTACACTGATGATGCTGTCCTCGACCTGCGTTTCCTCTGGGCAGCATCAGACCGCTAGCTGACATTTTCTTTCTGAATAAAGATGAATTATTATATAGCAACAACAGTACAAGCGTTCTGATTGGCTAATTGGTCGTCATGCCAGCCACGTATTGCCCTCCTCGCTGGTCTGATACGATCCGTACTGCCCTCTGACTCATTTTCAAAATGAGCGATATTGATAGACATCAACAGCCAAGAGCAGTGGTCCTCAAACTAAGGCCCGCGGGCCGGATACGGCCCGCCTCCACATTTGGCCCGGCCCTCTGAACAATACCAGAGAGGCCTTATGATTTTTTTTTCAGTCTGGCCATGCAAATCCCCTGTTAAATAGAACGGAATAAGAATTCTCTCTCTCTCTTCTCTTTCTTCTCTCTCTCCCTCTCTCTATTCTCTAAACATAACTAACGTCAGTAAACAGCTGGACAAGGCGTTAAAATCACGGATTTCGTGAGTTTTTGTTAAATTTTTTTTAGGAAACATCGGACCAGTTGTGACGTCATGTTTTCAGCAGCGCTAATGTTGTGGTTGATTTATCACAAAACACCGTCAGGGGACAAACACCGTCATGACCTGTTTGTCTGGTGCTTCGGGTCAGAGGAGAAGGAGGTGCACCCGTTTGGTGGTGCGAGGAGCACTGCGCGGAGGAGGAAGTGGAGGAGGAGGAGGAGGAGGGAGGGGCGCGGCGGGAGAGGGGGGGCTCGTGAGCGCCGCGGAGCATGTCGGGGAGAAATTCTCACAAGATCTCAAATAAATGCCCCGTCGGATATCAAAACACATTTGGGGGGAGTTGATGACAGAGAGAGTAGCTGTTATTCTTAAAAACTGATGCAAAAGTAGCAGAGAGGAGTCGTACACAATAACCTTATACTGATTTATGAAACCTGGCCTGAGCTGAGAGATGAAGACTGCCTCTGAATGAAATGAACTCAAGTCATATAGATATACACTACCATTCCTCACTCGGTCGAGGGAGAGGAGCAGCCACCATCTTTGAATCGAGCCTATTAATTAATCCTCAACCAAAATTACACTACCTCCTTTTGAAAGCCTTGTTCTCTTGTTTTCACATCCAACCTGGAAAAAAACACTACAGCCAATTCGATTTGATTCTGTACCGCCACCAGGTCCACATGTTGATAATGATTGCCTTAGTGCTGCATTCATCTCCTTGGGACGATTGATCAGAGAGTCAGAAACGAAACCCTCACAGCTTTGGCCACGCTTGATCTTGTTCTTTACTTATGGCGTTGACATAATTTATACTGTGCTCGTTAGTCAAAGTTTCTACACTTAGATGTCTCTAACTGATAGTGCTGCTAAATTTAAAGAAGCGATTCGATTGACCACACACCAATATAAACAGAGGACTCTGGTCTAACTTTAGTCCGTCCCAGATTGAACAGTGCATAGGCTCTTGAGAATGACACTGGACTCGATAGCCCCTCTGACTCCTCTGGGTACCAAACTGAAGCAAGCAAAACTGAAAAGCTCACGTCAGCTTATGCTCAATCAATTCTCCTAGAATCCCGCTTAGTTTGGCTCAGATAGTCTTAAAACATATAAATAAGGCCTCTCCGTAATGCCAGCAGAGCCTATTACTCATCAATAAAAAAAAAAAAAAAAAAAACAGGTTTCTTTCTTCAGCACACTGTAGCCAGGGCTGAGAGAGAGTCTCAGCTCGAGCGAGCATTCCCTAAACCTTAGTGGTAATGACTTTATGAACTTGAATGAAAAAAGATTTTTAACTGTAGGGACAGATTAATAAATCTTGCCCATAACCAGTGCCAAAATGGCCTGGAAACCGCATGCTATGGTGGTGTATTATAGATTTTTTTTTTCCTATCAAACGACCAAATTATTTCACGGTTTCTACTTGAACACGCCTACTCCGACGAGGGCTGCTTAAGACGTTTTTGCTTTAATTGGCGGCTCTCTATGTGATTGGCATTTCAGCACGGGCACTAATTTGTTTAAATCCTATTATTTGTAAAGATGCGCCTCGATAACCACCAACGTTAATCAGACAAACCGAAGTATTTTTAATCGCCCTGAGCACCACTGCTGCTCTGCTGGCTCCCCAGTAAATCAAGAAAACTTTTAAAATTCTTCTCTTAACCTAAGGGCTTGTCGTACCATTGCCCCCACTAGAGACGGCTCCACTAAAATGGGGACTCATCTCAATCACACGTTACTAACTCTGCTTTCTCCCGAAGGTTCCTTTTGACTTTCGTCTCATGGGTCCGGACCCCTATGAGGCAACATAAATCTAATTGAATTGAATGAAGAAAAAAAATGTGTCTCCAGCAAAAAGGGCACTTTTCTCATCCAGGACAAAAGGGCTGGTGCTTGAGCACCACTAGGGCTCTATCTGTGCACGTGCCTGCAGAGCGGGCAGCCCTAATAATATCCAGTGCTTCTGTTCCTTTTTTTATTCAGTGTCACTTAACTCCCTACCATCGGCAGTGACTCTGTGCCTCTCTTTGTCTTGTCACTCCCCTCCGTCTCTTGTGTTTATCTCAGCAGACTGTGGTCAAATGTAGTCCAGTTGCTAATATAACCACTCTCAAAACAGGCTCATTGATTTTAATCTGTATCTCTCTGTTACACACACACACACACACACACATGCACACACTTACACTTTCTCTCCCCATCTCTGTTTGTCTGCCCCCTGCCCCATCTCTCTGTAGCGGCTCTAATTGCGATCAATTAGGAAACTTCAGAAGGCTGAAATAGGAGCTGTGACAAGGGGCATCCGCTGAGCTGGCAGGGGGAGAGGAAGAGGAGAGGAATGGGGGGAGGGGGTGGTAGAGGAGAGAGGAAAACAGTGACATAGGAGCGGACAGCGGATGGGAGGGGCAGCAGGGAGAAGTCCAAATCGGTGTCGAGAGATGAGCTAATGGTAATAGTGTGATTGATGTGGCCACAGCAGCTGAAAGTCTCATCGTTTTTCATGCCAGGTATTGATTCCTGACAACCTCTTGTTAGCTTTTGGGGCGCAGTGGATGGGGCACGGCACTAACATCGCCATGGTGAGGAGTTGTATTCCCATCTCTGCTGCGAGGTGCTTTGAACAACATCATCATAGTCTATATTCTGAGCATGGCAGCTGAAACAAGAGACAGACTTGCAAACTCATTTCAACAGACAATTGAGTTGTAACATGGGAATTTGTTTAAATTTATATATATATATATATATATATATTTAAGCAATGAGGTACGAGAGGCAGTACTGTATCGTCCATAATGTCCTATTCAACAAAAAAGAAAAACAAATATATGTAATTTATTTAGTTTGTATTAATTCATGCTTGTTGTTTTGGAGCTTTGTTGAATTGGTAATAGTACATTGTCACCAATATGCCTTATGTATCGGTGCGTCCCTACTTTTCGTCTTTGCATCCATGACCTCCATTTGGACAAATCAAATCTTGTTAGACAACACTCATTTATTCTCAAATGTCTCGGAAGGAGTGAAGTATTCAGCAGAAGCAACGCTCCAGCTGCAAACTTGTACGTTTGTCTCCATCTGTAAAACCTGTGCAGCTCTGCTGCAACGAGGCTTGGCCTCCCTGTTTTAATTTGATTCCACTGCTCTTTGTCAGCTTTGTGTCCTTTTGCAACCTAAGCCCTTCAGAAGTTTGACTCCTGGTGAAGACAATGGGCATGAAGGGAGCTGATCAAATAGAGACCAGATTCTCAACTTCCTCATGTTCAATTTATTCATAAATGTATTACCGACTGACCCCCAAAACACAATCTTCAAAACAGATTTGCTTGAACTGTGTTTTACAGAAAAACAAGGAACTGCTTCCAGCTCCAGTCAAGTATCCCCCTTCCTTAAGGCAAACATTATAAATAGCATTATTATCCGGAAATATTCCTTCACAGAGACTAGAGCTTGCTGGTTGCCTTAAGCTTTCTGAGGCAACCGCTGAAAAATGTTTCGAACAGCGCAATTCTACAAGATTCATGTTGTTGCATGCAGGGCTCGACTTGCAGATAAAATAAGCTTGTTGTAAATAAATCTAATGGCAATTTTCTGACGGCTTCCTGTCAGAGATATGGGGAATGTTTTCACAGCCGTGGGTTTGTTAAGGGTCTCTGTTTTTCTCTACGTGTTCTTCAGGCTGAGAGCCTCTGGTCTCATGTTTGGCTGCCTTTGCCTTGGGGCATACAAACCCTTTTATCTTGTCACCCTAATGCATGTGTATGTGTGCAAGGCAGAGAGAGAGGGAGCATGGGAGGGAGATGGAAGGATCAATACTAAGCCGTCAGGAGGTCTGCTACTCCCAGAGAGGGAGAGAGAGAGAGCGAGAGAGAGAGAGAGAGATAGAGAGACAGGCAGAGAGACGCAGAGATAAAAAGAGATAGAGGGAGGGAGAGGAAGAGAGAACAGGACACCCAGAAGAGAGTGGAGAGGGAGAAAGTAATAAAGAGAGGGAAGAGGAAGAGGATAAGGAAGAGACAAAGGAAAAAGGGGGGGGGGGGGTGAGATGGCTGGACAGTAGAGGAGAGATATATGGGGACAGAGATGGAAAGGGAGAGCAGATGTAGCTGGTGATAAATGAACAGATACAAGGGAACGGAAAAAAACGAGAGGATCAAATAAAATAATGCAGATGGAAAGAAAAGGGGGACAATGAAAGATGAGGTTAGGAAAATGGCAAGTGCTCTGCTCTACAGGGAGTGTACTCGACATGGCAGTGCTTGTAACAGGTGAAAATGCAACAAAGGAGAGGGGGAACTTCACATTATGATTTCATGATCAACATTGTGCCTCATATGTCTTTGTTTATGCCACCACTTGTTAATCAAAACTATTCAAATAGAATCCAAAATATATAAGTATGCTATAATAAAGTAACTGGAACGCTCTGCTTCATAAAATGCGACAGGGTAAGATTTATTATATATTTAAAACTAATAAGAGGTCAACAACAGCCTCATAAGTGATCGAATACCAATTAAAAGCATTGAACAGGTGTATCTGTAGCTATACTGAAGCACAGAGGTGGACACAAAGTAAACAATCAAAAAGTTAAGACTTTCCCTCAACTTGAAATAATTGTTCGGTTTCAACCTCACCTCGACCTGTTATTTTCTTTGAATGAACCGTAGAGCTTTCTCAGTTTTGGCCACCTGGCATTTGTAGTTGGGACGAACCTAACCTCCACAGTATTCTTCACCCTCTTTGTATAATGTTCAAATGTCTTTGAGCAGGACGGTAACGTGCGACTCGCTGAGCTGAAACTCCTCAAACGGGATCGTTAGTCAAGAGAGCCTGTAACTGAGAGCTCACACATTTGATCCCTAAAACGATATAAAATGTGTCCATCAAAATGTCAAGCGTCCCGTTAAAGTGTCAGGCAGCCAATTGCTGGGGCAGTGTGCGGGCTAAATGCCTCTGATGCAAATGTCAGCGCACACTTCCCTGTGCTCCCTGTGTCTACAGTAATATGGTATATATGCATGTTTTCTCCCAGTGTGCCTCACAGCGCCCCAGGTCCATGCACTTTCAATTTCAAGGGATTCTAGTGGGATTCAAAGCTCGATCTCTGGCAGTGCTCGTGTCTTGCAGGAGCTCCAGCTTAACAAAAAAACACTAAGAGTATTTATAACATTGGTTTTGATGCATAATTCAGTGTGACATGAACATCAAATGAGGGGGGGTCAACAAAACTGTATCCCACAACATCTAAAAGCTTTGACTTGACACCCATAATGAATATTTAAACCATGATGACCTTACCATGCATACGTCTGTAAATGATTTATTGTTCTGTCTCACAGATGTCTATTATTATACCTTTTGTCTTTTGTCCTTTTTTATTTTTTATTCCAGTTTCCCCTCTTTTTATCTTCTTCTCTTTGTTCTTCAGATAAAAAATGTTCAGTACTGTGAAACTCTTAACCAAGACAGATAGCAGTAAGACGTGAGCCTGAGGGCTGCAGAAGAAACCCCAGGAAGTAAAAGAAAGGGGGGGGGAAATAAAAAAATCTTGTGATCATCTTTGACTTATCTGTGAATATCATCAGCTATAATCATCCCTCCGCAGTATATTTCACCACTCGATGATTAACTTTCTTAATGGGCCCTGGTAATAGCATTATTTAATGTAGGGGAATAGGATGGAGAATAATACCCCATTATTATTAAATGTATTCCAGATGAAGAATTTCAATTGTGAGTTTCGTTATATTTGGGCCAAAAATGACCCAGGCTTCTTAATGAAAGAAATGACTCAGAGGCATAACACAGCTTTTCTAGAATTAAGCAAAAGGATGGAATGAAACGTCTCTTCCTCACTCACGCTTTATCTGGTTTGTAGCGTGATAAAAAAAGGATGATTTTTTGCTTTTTAATACAGAATGTACTTAATGTTTTTCTGATGCCCATCAGTGGGTCACACTAGTAAGTAACAGTGCAAGAGATGTTTAAAGGTACAGCCTACATTTTCCTTATATTACATCAGCCAGTTACTTTGCCAACATGGTGTGATATGACTTTTTGCAATGAGTCTTCGAGTTTGCTCTGCTGTAAAAGAAAAAAAGAAAGTGCAATCTAAATAAAGTTAATCCATTTATTTGGTCATTCATTAAGCCCTTAAAAGTCTGTGTGGCATATTAAATGCAGGTTGTTAAGGCATATTTAGGCTTGTCAGAAACTACAAACCATATTGGAAACTGTACCAAAAGTAAAAATCGATTTTTCTTGTTTTTTTATCAGACTTTCCTAGTTCATGTCCCAATTTTGCCATTTTTAAAATATTTATAGTACAGTTTGTGCTGTACTTGTACTGCTTTTGTTTGAATCGTCTTCTTTTAGTAAATAAAGTAAAAAAACATTTCTATTTTTTAAGTATAATTTTGCCAGTATTATGGAAACATTTGGTAAAATACGTACGGACGATATTCACATTTAAATCGTGATTAATACGATCAAATTAATAATAAAATGAGATAATGACCCCTTAAATTGTATAATTGTAAATTCCGAAATACAACAGGAAAAAAAAGTAATTTGTTGCATACTCAGATATATACTAATAGCAGCAATCACATACCTAACAACAATGTCACTTTGACGTTCATAGGTTGTCTCAGATGAGGCTTGCGCTCAGTGATGAAGACCAACAGCCTCATTTACAACGGAACATGGCTTTGCAACATGCATATCTGTGTTTGTCTCAAGGTTAGGGCTCACAGGGGAGGAGAGGCATCAGGTTACACTAATGCATCATGGCTGCTGGAGGACACACATGCACACGCCTCGTCACCCACTGTCTCACCCTATCTCTCGTTCTTCTCGCTCACACACAGACACACACACACACACCCTAGTGAACTGATACCCTTGTACAGGTCCAAGGCACAGCCGTGGCCTTGTGTTATCGTGCCCCTGCAACCTGCGAGCAGTCTGCAGTCTGTCTGCTGGGCAAATCACTTGTCTCTAAAAATAAACTAAAACCATCACTTAAGGCCTTTCTGAGGTTACACAGAGCGAGAGAGAGAAATAGTTAAACTTCTTCAGTCTAATACATATAAGACCATTGCGACACTTTGAAGTAATGTACGAAAGTCACAAATCAATTACCAGTAAATCTTGATGGTATGAGGAGATGAGCAGCCGTTGTGTCATTATTGAGGCCCACCTGAATTCTACACGCTGATGCTGCATTCCTACTGCTAATAATGAATTTGGCATCACTCTGTCTTCTTCTCTCTTTTTTCAGTGTCTGTCACAATGTCCAGAGATTGCATTTCATTTGGTCATCAAGTTGTCTCTGAAAATCAGCAGTCTCAATCTTCATCTCTGCGTCCATCATCCATACATTTAGCTTCCTACCCATTCGCACGGAAATGGTTAGTCAATTAACGCAGTTATTGATGAAACACTTTTTGTGGAACGTTGGTCGGATTAAACAAGCAATATGAGGACATCCCCAAGATTTTTTTTCTTTAATTGAATTAAATTGACTATTATTTAAATTTTTATATAACAAAATAATGAACTGATTAATCAGATTCAATAAATCCCATATCCACCGTTCTATTCATTCCTATTCAGTTTCCTGTGAGAACAAAGCAGGAGGGGGAAGGCAAAGAGGCACTGCTTAGTCCATATCGCATGGACAGCACACTGACTAACACTTTAACACTCGCATTCAGCCGATAAAAACCTATGGGCATTCACTTTAACGGAGATAAAGGCCTCCCTGTACGGATCGGATGCTCGACCGCGGGGCCCTGCGAGCAACCAGTGAGTTAAATTTCCATCAGAAGACCGACCATTGACCTCTAATATTAAGAAAAGACGGGAGTTCAAAGGGGTCACTTCCCCTCTGAATGTCATTCTCTCCTTTGCACACACATGCACTTATATACACACACTTATATACACACACTCTCTCTCTCTTTCTCTCTCTCTCTCTCTCTCTCACACACACACACACACACACACACTCTCTCTCTCTCCCTGGAGTAGTGAGAGGGCCTTATTGTGTAAGCCAGAGGAAATGCAGACACAGCAGAGGACAGGCCATCCATTGATCCGAGTATAGACTCCTCTCCTACTCAGCCTCTCTTCTCCTTTCTCTCTTGCTGCCACCCCACACTGTTTCTGCCTTTTTCTCCTTCTTCTATCTCAACCCTTCACTTTCTCTGCTCTTTGTGTTATCAGCAGTCCACTATATTATCACTTCTACTCTCTAGGCCATTTCTGTTGCTCTTCGCTCTCTCTCTCTCTCTGCCTGCTTGTAGCATGTGTTCTCCCACTCTGCTCTCTGCATTTCTGTTACCACATCTCTCTTTATTATCTCCATCCGTCAAAAACTCATCCTTCCTCCTTCCTATTCACTTAATTCACTTCAGCTTCCTTTCTATCTCCTAAATGACTTATATATTTTGTCTCTCTATCTACCACCATCCGTGCTACTTTGGGAGCAGACAGTGGTAGATGGGCACGAGAAGGATCAACATAGCAATAAAGGAAGCGCATGGGAAGAAGATACAAGGGAATGGGGCTTTAAAAAGATCAAAGGAGGAAAGAGAACAGGTGGGTAAAGTATAGTAGGTATAGTGAGGAGGAGCAGAGGGAAATATAAAATAATAAAGGGAGAACAAGCAACTAAAGGATGTAAGGAAGTAAGAAAGAGAGAACAGGAGGAAGGAAATCATCACATATATCCACGACAGGTAGTAAAGGGTGTTAGAGCTGTGCCATTAAAAACAGGCGCAGAGCTGAACAGGAGGAAGTGATTTAGTGAACACACACACACACCCACACACATTCACTCACACACAGCGCGGCTTCAGTGATGGTCGAAGCAACCCTCAGGTGACTAGTGATCCTCAGAACTCCACCTCTGTGTGCATCCCATCTCATCTCTCTCACTCCTAATCAATTCAATTCAATTCAGTTTATTTTGTACAGCCCAATATCACAAATTACCAATTTGCCTCAGATGGCTTTACAATCTGTACAAATACGACATCCCTGTCCCAGGACCTCACATCGGAACAGGAAAAACTCCAAAGAAATAGAAAAAAAAACTTTCACAGGGAAAAAAGGGAAGAAACCATCAGGAGAGCAACAGAGTAGGATCCCTCTCCCCAGATGGACAGAAGCAACAGATGTCATGTGTACAGAAGGACGCTTTACACTCCATCGTCGCTTGGATCATCCCTTCTTCGCCCCCCTCCATAACCTTTTCCCCACTCTTCCTCCATCTCTGCTCTGACACTTTCTTCTTTCCCCCTCCTCCCCTCCCTGCTTCCTCTGTGCCCCGGTCCCTTCCTGCTGGACAGGCTTTTATTTGGGCCATGTGGACCTCCCTAATGACATGTAGACCTGTGCGTGTGTGTGTGTGTGTTTGTGTGTGTGTTTTGGTGCGTGCGTTGAAGGTGCGCGTGTTGAAGGTGCTGACATGTGCATGTGTGTCTGCGTGTGTGTATTAGAAGTGTGTGTGGGTGCGTTTGTGCGATAGAGGTGCTGACATGTCTGATCGGCGTGTGGTTCTCCGACTGAAGTCGTGCCGACGGCCTCTTACCTTTGAAGAGGCCAGTGGAAAGAGGAGAGGAGGGGAGGGGAGAGAAGGGGAGGCAGAGGAGGGCACCAAAAAATATAGAGGAGCAAAAGGTGAAGAGAAACAGAAGGAAGGAGGGAAGAAGAAGCGGCAAAGAGGTGAGAGGAGAGTCAGAGTGGGAGGTGGGACATCATTACAGTCATTAACACAGATGAGAAAAAAGGGGACTAGTCAAAGAAAAAATAAGATGGAGATAACGTGTTTTAACCTTTGAATTTGTCTCAGGGAGTCAGGGACGAGGGTGGTGGTGTCACAGTAGAAGAGGAGCCTTCTTAGAAGATGACAGGTCTTAAGGAGCACTGGTTAGGGCTTTAAGTGTTTCCTAAGTACTCTCCACTCAAACGCACCTGCCAACTACCCGTAGTAGACAACGGTACTTCTCAAAATTCACTCATGCGGCATTTCTTTTCCAGGTAGTGTTCAGCACTTTCCCCCGTTAGCCCAATGGGGGAAAGACTTTAGCCCAATTAGTGGCATCACTTGCGATCAATGTTTATTTATTTTAATATTAAATGAAAACTAGTAATTATTAGCAATAGTGAGAAGTTTTACATCTCCAAATCATCCACACACAAACACAAAGCTTCTGTGTGATATATTTATTGTCTTTTCTACATGAAGCAACTACTTAATGCATAAAATGACCGTTTGTAGATCAATAACTCACTGCAAATGTGTGAGGCCGTTCATGCGGATATGTTTTAAATATTGCTTCTTTTTTTTTAAGATGCACTTACTTGGTAAACTGTGTGCATTCGACTGCATTAATGAGTCTTTGGTTATACGGCACAAGTTGTGGGAGCAGATGTTTTTATATGGTTTTTGCTGTTGGCCCACATTTACTTCAGTTCATCAAGACTATTCTCGGTTTTTTTTGTTATCTTCATTCAAAGTGGATGCTTGCGGGAAAAACTAAGTTTCAAGGTTTTAAAGTAACACGGCGGTGGGTGAATGATATGTAAATGAGAATTAAAGATCTATTTTTAGTGTCCCAAAAGCCAGAGATCTTATGAAAGAGAAAGCTAAAACATGGTTGTCTTGTTTGGCTGCAGCTCCATTCAGTGTTATTGAGGTGAGAGAGAAAGTCCATGAAATACTGTATTGAATGGATTTTGACTTGTTTATAAAGATCGTTGAACGTAGAGGATGTGAAGGAGAGGAGAGGAGCAGTGGGATATTCCGTACGGCATTGGTCTGCACGCTCTTCAAGGTGTACCTCTTATAGGAGCATGTCGCCTTGGAGGTTGCTGATATTTGTAAGAGCATATCAGGGGATTCATTTAATATGGATTTCCCCATATGTTTGTGAATTTGCAACATCTGCCCTTTTACTAGAATATAATCTATCAAGGACAACACACACTGGCGGCAATATGTTAATACATCAATTAAAAATACAGTAAAAGCTACCGAATAAAATGCGCTTTCAAGGCGCTACCCTGTAGTGGGTACAGTATATGAACCTAACGCATCTGGTGGAGCTATGTATTTACTTATTTCCTTCCCCGCACATCAGGTAGAGCTGATAAAGCTGAAAAAGTTTTCTCAGCCAGGTCCAGCCCCTAACAAAGTCTCGGGAAGAAACCAGAATACAACTCTGGATGGAAAAACTTGAGAATGACCCACCTCCAACTGACATGGGAATACCCCCCACTGAAAACCTACCCCCTGGCCAAGAAGCATCATGGGCTCAATGGAAAACACTCAACCGCCTTAGAACACGAACGGGACGATCCAAAGATGCTCTGGTCAGATGGGGCTACAAGACTGGCCCAACCACCTGTGAATGTGGACAAGCAGACCATACAATGGAGCACTGCCTTGTCTGCCCTCTACTACCTAACCCTTGCAGCCCAAAAGACCTTGCAGTATTCAACAAAAACGCAAAGGACTGTGTAAAGAAATGGGAAACTGCCATATAACTATCACGCTTCAGTGAAACGAAAAGAAGAAGGTAGAGCTGTTTGTCTAAAGCCGACGGGACACTGTGTGCACCTTGAAAAAACAAAGTGGCTCTCCAAAAGACGGTATAGCTTTGTGAAGGGATCCAGTTGGCATCCTCAACGGCCCTCTGTGTGCGATTGTATGTTCCCAAGGATTGGTCTGATGAAGCTCTGTGTGACTGAAGTACTATGGCATCTCTCTGCAGTGCCACCTTCACGTTTGAAAGATGAAAGGAAAGAAAGAAAAACAGAGACGGCTCGTCTACTATGATGGACTCTTGGCCAGCAAAATGCAATATAGAGCATGCATAGCACCCCTCAAATGCACACAACAACAACTCCGATCAAGTCATGAGTAACAGTCTTTGTAACATGTTATGAATGTGTGTGTATACTTGTATTTATTGTGCGAACCAACCTGCCTTCTGGGGCCGAAAATCTATTCCATAGTGTTTATCCTCGATGAATGTGGCTTTCTACAATTGCAGGCAGACATTTGTCTCCAACCTAGCTCGAGGTTAGAGGCAACAGCTTTTATGTTCCGATCAAGTACGCCTCATGTCTTTGGTGTGTAATTATATTTCGTGAATATTCCAAAACAAAAGCCCACTGAGTGAAGATGCTGGCAAATGCCCACAAATCATATTTCTGTGATTGGACACACTGTGAGCACATTGTTCTCTCAGTGTTGTCTCCCTTGACACGACTTGTGGAAAAGACATGAGTATCGGATCCTGTTTGAGGTGAAGTCCCGCCGGGCCCTGTTGCTCTCAAGCCACCGTGAGGTCCCAGAAGTTGGTTGTAGGAAACGTTTGACAGTGCGGCTAGTTAAGAGTGATTGATGCCCGCAGCCCTCTCAGCTGTTAAGGAGAGATGAGGGGGAACAAGTGATGCAAAGCGGATTGGAAGCTGCCTGCTGGCATCTAACTTCAGGAGCGGTGATTAAAAACACATTATGACAAAGACAACATCTGGTGGTGCATTCAAAGCCCAAGCCGAACAGTAGTGTAGTGCTACATTACCCTGGCAGAACATGCACAGTGGATGAAAGGTGTGCCGCAAAACTTAAAATCACATTTGCACTGCTCAATGGGGCTTTGAGCAAACTGAAAACAATCACCATGTAGGCCACTTAGTTTCATTATACTAGTATTTTGGGAAAGGAACTGAGAGTTCAATGTAATATTTGGACCTTGCGTAGTTAATAATATCAGTCTGTGAATTAACCGTGGGCCTGCTCAACATTTTGGAACGGTAAATTATTGTTGCTTGGAAAAAGGTTATTCTTCTTCCCATTGATGTTCTTTGAATACATAGTAGTCCTTGCTGTGGTTTATTAGTAACATGAAAAAAAGGTAATTAAAGTAAAATAAACTATGACTAATGATGACAATCTTCTTTGATGGTGTGCCACAAAAGACAACATCTGTTCTGATGCTGATACCCGAGGGCTGTTATCTCAGCGCGCCATCCTGGCAAAGCATGCATGGGTGATTGTCAGGATGAGTTATTATTTTGGATCAGATTACTTTTTGTGAAGGTCAAACGTCATGTCATAAAATACATGAAGATGACAATAATTAGGCTGTTTCATTTTTGCATCAACAGATCATCAGCAGACAGTTTCTACTAAATAATCATATTTCTAAAGTAGTTATGCTTTTGCTTCTGTGTTTTGTTTTCTGTGAGTGTTCATGGGAGATCAAACATCTAAAGCTGGTGGATTTGTTGTTTTATACAAGACATTTGTCCAAAACACTGCTGGGCTTTGAGATAAAATAAATCACTGAACAACTAAGTGTCGTGAAACAGAGAAATAACAAGGCAAGTGTTGCACAGTACTGTCACACTGTTGTATTGCAGCAAATATCATTTGTTATGTTATGCTGTGGCAGCTTGTTATTAAAGCTTCACTGCAGTAGAATTAAAAACGTTTACACGCATACACAGTTTGATAGATTTTGTTACGCTGTCAAAAACAAGACGTTTGCACATTACATATTGTATTTAGTTCCGTGCATACGTCAAAACTGCATGTGTAAATGTTGAAAAATGTGTGCAGTGAAAAAATCTCATGCTACGTCTTGATGTTTTATCTTTACATCCACCAATGGTAATGAGGCCAATATCAAACTAAGAACATCAAAGGTTGTCTGACGCTTCGATTTATAACTACGAACGGAGACAGAAACCGAAAGAGAGAATCACAAAGATACAGAGAGCATATAGAAAGATACTGAGAACTCGTATAAAGCAACGCAGTCTCGCTCCAAATGTACAGCCTGGTCACCAACCAGCTCAGGCGCTGTGTGGCGTCTGTACCTCGGCTTGAGGTCGATGGGTCAAACAAACACAAGGACTCTTCGGCCAGGAGACGGCTTGTTCTCATCTTACACAGTAAACGTTGTCATTTTCTCACATCGGTCCACCACTGACTCTCGAGGGTTACGTGGAGAGTCATAGTTTGAAGCTTAGGAGCTCAGGCCAATCGGGTGAGAATGCGTGCTATGAAGAGCAACAGTCATTTTTTTGAAGGGATGAAACTGTGACTGAAATGCCAACTTAATCATGTGTTTCTCTTGTTGACACGACAATGTAGCCACACATTTTGTTTTTTAAATACATTGACAGTTTGGTCAGGGCTACTTAAGCGTGAGGAGGATTAGTAAGGAGTGATATTTCTTGCCTTCAAAGCTTGAAATGTTGTGATTCCACACTGAGTTGAATTAAATTGGGTTTATTTGAAACATTATAGTCCTTTCTCCCGATCGCAGTGCAACGCCAGTGAGATAGAATCTTGGGAGACGGGTGCTCTCATATCTATTTGACCACTTGAGCCATTGTTGTGGATCTTTGAGAGGTTTGCTAGTCAAATGTGTTTATCGGACCGTGGTACAAGTTTCAGAAACAGTTTGAATTGTAAACCTCCTATGCTTCGCGTTTCTCCAAATTTAATTTGTAGTTCAGATTTTAGTCCAGTCATTCGGATGTGAAAACTAAAACAGATGTCAAAAATATCTCCTCTCGCTTGTGTGAAATAGGTCTATGCTTCCATCGGTCATTGTGTGCGTTATACTTCGAATTTAGCACCTTGACTCACATGCCTCTGCGTCCATTAAGATATTTTACTGCTTGAAAGAAAAAAAGAGGAAATGATTTTGCTCCATAAAAATGACACTGCCCAGAACATGTCCACCAATTGTAGCTTGAGATTTTCAGGGAGGGACCAAATGCAAATGCAGTCTTCTGTCAGAAAAGAAAATAGCAGTAAATTGATGAGATAGCCACTCATCCTAAGTATTTTTAGGGAACAACTAAGGGTTCAGTGGTTTGCTCAAGGACAGTGTGACATGTGGATGAGAGGAGCCTGTGATCGAACCGCCAACTTTGTGGTGACAAGACAACTCCACTCACTGAGCCACAACCGCTGTGTAGCTGTAGCTCAGTGGGAGAGTGGTTGTCCTGTAACCACAAGTTACCCGGTTTGATCCCCGCCTCCGCATTGCATGTCGAAGTGTCCTTGAGCAAACCACTGAACCCCCAGTTTTTTCCCGGGCGCTTCACTGCAGCCCACTGCTCCTTAATAACTAAGTATGGGTCACAAATGCAGAGCAGAATTTTTTACATTAAATGAATCAGCTCTGCCAAAATTTCAGATCTTGCTCAATAGCAACAATTTCAGCACGTTGTTAAGGTATGAGAATAAATCTGGTCTTGGTTTAATACAGGGGGAAAAAATGAATATTCTGTGCTTTTGGACTGTTTGTAGGACAAAACGACCACTGCACGATTTCACTTTTGGGCCCACGGAAAACTCACTATATACTGACTTTTTAACTATTTATATTAAGTATTCTCTGTAAGTATTTATTCATCCAAAACATGTCCTTTTTATGAGAGATGCAACTGTTGGAAATGAGGCTCAAAAAGTAATCTGTAGCACATAATGAATGTTTCAATCAGCTAGGAGGCAAAAAAAAGCAAGAAAAAAAAGCAATTGCACAGATTGTTTGTCCCCGCCGAGAGACGTTTAATTTGTCATTGTCTTATTGAAGCATGCACACATAGTCACACACACACACACACAGACACACCTCTGAGACCTGGCCTGGCTCTCCATTGTAAATGCTGTGTGTGTGTGTGTGTGTGTGTGTGTGTGCATGGTGCGTGTTGGTGGCTGCAGCGGAGGGTTTACTCCTCTTTATTTGTTTTTCTACACCACCGTCCTTCCACCCCACCACCCAACCTCCTTTTCTTTCTGTCTGTCTCTGTCCCTTTCTCTGATTCTTCTCGCTTAGTCTTCCGCCATGTACGTGTTTTGTCCCGACGCTGCCCAGTCCTCCCTTTTATTTCCCCCCTTACCTTCCCTCTTATTTCTCTTTCACTTCCTTTCCGAGTCTCGCACTTCTCCTCTCCCTTCCATGCATATTGCCTTTTTTATTTAGTTCTCCCTCTCAACCCTTATTTTCTCGCTCCATCCATCCATCTCCCTCTCCCGTTTTTAATGAAAGTCCCTGGCATTGGACTAATCCAGTGGTGGAGTGTTCTCAGTGTCTCTCTCGCTTCATTTCTCCGTATCTCACCGCTCAGCCATCTTTACATTTCCCCCTCACCCTTGACTAATGGAAGTCCCCCCGCTATCTTTGTAATCCAGTGTCTCTCTCCCTCCACCTTTCTGTTGCTCTTTCTTTTCCTCTTCCCCTCTGTAGACTAATGAAAGTCTGTGGTGTTGGTCTAATCCCCTGGCTGTGTCCTCGCAGCCTCTTTGTTGGTCAAATCTGACTAATGCCCTCCGTCTCAGTCCACAGCACAGGAGCCTCTTACCTCAGCTATCTAGGACACACAAACACACACACACACACACACACTCACACACGCACACACACACACACACACACACACTCTGCCACACTGGTGCCTTAGGGAATATTATGATTTTGCTGAAACCTGTGTCTGTTTCTGTTTTTTATGATTTTGTGTCCAAACGAATACACACTCACACCCCCACACACACACCCACACACACGCACACAATCACACATGCACACGTACACTGTGTCTGTTTCTCAGGCATATTAATATTGACACTCGAAGCAACACAGTGAAGTGCTGTTTATTGTTATTTTGTTTCTAATTTTTCGATCACCAAAATTACACAATGTGAAAGCATGACTAGCAGTGAGCTATTTGAGCTTTAAGGTGAAGCTCATGAGGCAAACACAGGACAGTTACAAAGCAACAATAACAGAATCCATGGGAAGCAAAAAGCTCTAATACTAACCAAGGAAGACAAGGTCCTCTTCAGAAGCTTCTAGGGTCCAGATTGTTACTTCTGGACGTGGAGTTTTTGCCCCTGAAGCTACACGTTTCATCACAATGAGCAACATTTAGGAGTATCCCCATCTCTAAACTTAACCATTTGATTGTTTTTTCTTCAAAAACTTTGACCACCAACATGGGATAGTTCTTTTTGCTCCTTACTGTATCGCCACATGACGACAAAGGAACTTTGACAAGCACTGTACATTGCTGCTCTTTGGGTAGGGCGAGCACAACCGCAGGCTCTAAAAAAAATGGGTCTGTGTGAATAAAATTACTGCAGTGGCGTCGTGCGATGTGAGTGTGAGTGAGATGCAGCGTAGCTCGTTTATTTGACTAAAAGAAAATAGTTACTAAATGCTACTTTTGTTTTATGCACGCTAAATTTGAGAGGAAGAGAACACGATAAAGTGCCTGAATGCAGGGTCAGGGGGTTCATATGAGTCAGCTGTCAACGTGTCTCACACGTCCAGTCTGCATTGGAGTTCATACACTTCACTGATAAACCAGGGAATTAAAGCAGAGAGTAACATTAGATTTCCTGGTCAAAGAATGTTCTCTCTCTCTCTCTCTCTCTTCCAAATCTATTGTATAATCAATAGCTATAACAAAATCGCACATTCTCTTGTCCAAAGAGTCCCTGGTATAAGTGGACAGTGGCAGTAATAACTGTGACCTCATGTGCTCTGGAGCTCACTGGATCGTAGTTCCCCCACAGGTCAGTCTGACTGCAACTCTGGATTCAGTAGAACACACGGAACGTAATGGTGGACCACCAAAAACATGTGTGTCCTACACAGATAGCTTACTTGGTTTATACTCTTTTATCAATGAACTTTTTTTTTAAAATACCTGGTAACAGAGGGTCTGCAGCTCCCTCACAGCGCTACTTTTCACTCAGAATTCAAACCCGGTCCCAGAAAGCAGCACTCATAGGGTCATTGTGTGGGCACCAAAAATGTTTAGTTAAATTAGACCTACAAGGCTCAACCAGTAAATCTCTGCATTCGTGAACTGCTTGGCAGCATTTACTTGACCTTGACTCACCTGTGCCGACCCTGATACCCACCGCCGAGGCCAATGCGTATCATTTCCAATGCCACCGTCATCACTCACAGCCATAACTTCATTCAGGAAATAAGCAGATTGACCCTCACATGACTGCTCCACTAAGGGGCAGACGGTGACCTAATGTAACCCCCCCCAGTCATCCTTTTCCCTACGTTAATGGTTTATATTGACATACTGATACTCCCGACAGACGTGTGCGTGTTTTTAGTCGATGTTCCCCGGTAATGTGGAGGGGCCTGCCACAAAAACGTGTGCATGTTAAATACAGTACGCGCTGCATTATGTTGCATATTGATTTATCTTTGTGTGTGTGCAGCCGGCAGCAAAGCGCCATTGACTGTTGACCACGATGTGGCTTATGTGTTTCGGTTGGGAGCATGTGTGGGAAATAGTACATGAGAGCGTGCGTCTACTTTGAATGATTGCGGGCGTGAGCGTGCGTGTGTGTGTTTGTGTGTGTGTGTGTGTGTGTTAAAGGGTTCGGTCTTACACAACCCTGACAGTGTTTGTAATATGTTGCGCTCATTGCATCGCCTGTTTACGGAGAATGTGCAATAAATCATGACAAAACATAACCAAACACAAGTGTGTTTATCAACAAGGGAAAGCTGTTTCGGGCCTTGGCACATTTTGGGCTGCGAATGTGACACCGAGGTTACATTTTTTCAGTCGTGGTGAAACTACATCGGAAATTGATCTCCAGAGCACATTCGAGGCAATATTGTATAAAACATATGTATGGTGTTTTGAGAAACAAGGTAATTGGATTTAAGGAGGGGCAGCCGGACCGATGTTACGGGAGCTCGTAGGTTTACGCATCTCTAAATCACTTGTTAAAAAATAAACTGAATTGAATTGAATTGGTTACAAATACCCTCCCAACTGGTACAAACAAATCGAGACTGGTAACTGATTAATGCCGGCTTAATGTATTCCCACAGTACGAGCCTGAATCCATCAGCACAACAGTTGAGTCATATCTCACTCAATACTTTTTTGTAATACTTCACACACACTTCTACTTCTTCAGTTTTATTGACTGGATTCAAAATTCTGCCAGTGACACTCAACCCAGAGTGTAGATGCTTCACTGTAAAACCCTCACAGTAAAACCTCAGGAAAAAGGATGTATTTTGCTTTTTGATTCAATTGAATGATTTCATTTCAAACATCTGTGCAGTGTTTATTTAGCAGCGATTTGCAAAGTAGATTGGAATTAAATGAATAAGAGCTGATGTACTTTTTGCTTTGGTCAAGATAACAAGTACACATCTAAAAAGTATTGATAAACTGTAAAATGCTTCAAAAGCAAATTAAAATTGGAGCAGATGTGACACTGTACAATATGATAAAAATACACTCTGGAAATGGAACATGGTGAATAAAGACCTGTCTCTGATGAATATCTGGTTCGACCTGCTCTAATCTGTTCACTTTCTGGACCCGCAATGTATTTTAAAAATGCAAAGATGACATCAGGATCTAATTCTGGAAGCAGAATGGGCACACAGACAATTTGAGGTTAATTAACAGGAGGACATTTACAGAGAGATAAAGGATTTGCAATTAAAGGCCGCAGCTAAGAAGAGACACGGTGGTCTCAAACAGAAGCAAACTCCACATGTGAGCAATAATTACTGCATGATTGTTATAAATGGATTACTGGGTTTTTTTTATATTGGTGCTGACACATATCAAGTTTATATCCGAGAAATCCCATTTTCTGAAGTGCAGGCACGTTCTGTAGATCTCGTAATATGCCCCAAGGCGCGAGCATGCACGCACAACACAAGACAAATGCTTGACAGTTGAGCTTTTTTTTTAAAGCTCTTGAAAATAAGACATCATTTGGAAAAAGCGACACCTACTCAGTTCTGAAAGCATAGACAGAAAATAAATTATACACGGTGCATTTTAAAGAACAGCCGCAGTTGAAGTCTCTTGTCAACATCAATAATGTTTACAGCCTTGCCCTAGATCTACCAGCTATGCTAAATTATCCACTTTAGTTAATGGTATCCTTTCCAAGAATGAATGTAAAACATCCAGGGATTAGGCCCCTCCCCTCGCTCAACAGGGCCTGGAGTTTTGATGCCCTATTCATTTTCACATCAGCTTTTATGTTTCAAACTGTTCTATCCTCCAACTCTTCCCTGTGCTCCCAGTGAATGTAGAAGGCCGCATTTCAAACTAGATCCACTCATGTGGGAAGTTAAACATGTACAAGTCAGCCAAAGGTGAAATCCTGCCCTACCAGGGGAGATTTCCAGTTTACAGGGTTTCAGGCAAGACTCCTCTGATTCATGAAGGGTGTGGAGAGGGAGCGAACAAAAGTCTTTAAGTGTGTGTGTGTCTCTATGTCTATGTGTATGTGTGTGTGTGTGTGTGTGTATGTATGTGTGTGTGTGTGTGTGTGTGAGTGACTGTTTGTGATCATCAGAAATATAAGATATCTAATCCTGTGAGGCCTTGAAGGATGTTTTCCCTAACACTCTGAGAATGAGAAAGTATAAAGATTCAATTTAACTTAATGCGCGGCTGAAACATCTTGAGGAACTGATTAATAATAATACAAATACAACAATGGAAATTCAAGCTCCCTAGGGTTGACCTCATGTTGGTACGAAGTCAGAAAGAGAAAGGCAGTGAGAAAAAAGGGAAAGAACTCATGAGGAGGATGTCGAGAGACAAGTGGAGTCACCTGGGACCTGGAGGGTGGAAGCGGCGAACCGAGAACAGCGAGGGACGCAAGCCCACAAACATGGAGAGTGTAAACACCAGGGACAGTAGGGACAGTAGGGACAGGGTGAAAGGTCCCCACCTCTCCCTGGCACCTCTCTCCGGCTTCCTGTCTTATCCGACAGAAACTGCCATGAAATCGGCTCCCCTGCTCTGCGCCCTCCTGCCATGGGTGTAAAACCACGGCGTATAACGGGAGAGCAGGGGACGCTAATCCACCCCGACGGCCCGCATGCTCAGGGATTTGGGACTATCACTTACCGTGAAAAGGGAGGAGGTGGATAAAGAAGTAGAGAAGGAGGAGTCCTAGTGCTATGTTTTATCTTTTCATCACATCCCTCACCTCCTTTCTGTCAGTCAGACCTCTTCTTTTGCCTTCACACTATTACATATGGCTATTTTCGACTCGCTTTCTGACGCGGTTTCAATCTATGCCCGTTCATCCTCTCCTCAATCAACTCCGGCCCTCCTCTGTCTGTCTCCAGCTTGATCGGCCCCTTTGTATACACTCCGTCTCCCCATCTCTTCCCCACGATCTTTCCTCGGCGAGCTTTGTTAATAGCCCTCTATCTCGAACCTCTCATTGAGCCAATTTAGCTTCCTCGAGCAAAGCTGTGAACTTTGTTACAGCTGCCAAATCAAAAAAAGACATCCCAAAGAGTTCTGCAGATATGGCAGTTAGCAAACTGCCCATAGGAGGAGGTTTCGTAAGAGATTAGGGGCTTATTGCTCACATATTGGTATTATTAGTGCTCTAATGAAATTATTTATTCATTTTCATTTTCAGTAGTGTCGGTTTTCATTAGACAGTCTGCAAGCGAAGAGTCTAGATAACATGCGAGAATGGTCCTCAGCTCCAATTAAGGCAACCAAGCAATTAAAGCAATTTTAACCTAGACCACTGGACCGTAAAAGCCACAGAGTTGCTAAACGCAGCAACACCATCTGTTAATACAAACAAAGTTCAGGATGCCCTGTTAGATATGCAGGCTTTTCTAATGCTCAAGGGAATATGCAAGAAGTAGTTTGTGAAATTAAATGTTAAGAAAATAGTCTGGAGCACTGTAGACCAAAAAAGGAATCTGTATCTGCCAATATGGATCCTCATTGATTGGTTATTAATATCGGCAACAACACAAATGATCAGGGATCTCTTAAAGTTATATTTCCTCCCTTTTTTTTTTAGTGCTAATCCGATCCGTGACTCTGACTCGTGTTGCAATCCGAACTGTGAGTTTTATGATCCGTTGCACCACGAGCCATCAACATTATTATGTGTGTGTAACCTTACTGGGACAGGCTCCAGTTCCTGCCATTTGAAATACGTCAACACAACTACCGTTGATAAAGCATAGGGTGGATCAGGCTTTTGGGAGGGTCCATCTGGACTCAATGCTGTATTATTGGGATTGAGCCTATAATTGCTCAGAACATAAGTCCCAGTTTGGCTATCTTGCTACTGAATGGGATAACGTCTTGATGCTGGCATTGGTGGAGAGTAGTTAGATGTTGGCATCGGTATGAAGAGCTGGAAGCAGAACATTACAGAAGGAGTCATTTGGCTTAAGAAAGAGCATGATTATGAGTGATTGGCTGCAGACGGGAGCCGAGGCATCGTGGATCCTAAAGTGAGGGTGTAATGAAGGAGAAAAGTAAAAGAAAACTAATCGCGGTGAGTTTTCCAAAGTAGGAAAAACGATGTGCAAAATGAGACAATCACTAACACGTCTTCATGCTCAGTGAAAACCACTTCAGCTGGCTCTTTCTGTCTAAAAGTTAGAGCCTGAGATTGAAACTGTTAGGGCAGGGAGGTCTACTCAACTAGAAGAGATTGAACCTATCACTTTGACTCAGAGTAATTCTGTCTATCGAAAAGGAGCGACCACACCTGACTGAATAACGGAGAAGAAGCGGCGCTGGTGGATGTTAACACTGGGGAACAGTATTTTAGAGCTCAAAGCAAAGAAACAACCTCGCTTTAAAAGTTGTTTGCAGCTTCAACATACACTAAAGTGTTGTCATGCATAGTATGTTACCAAGTATTCTTTATTTGAGTTCAGCTCCAGTTTAGTTTCTGTGCTGTTTCCTATGAGCTGTTCTACTCTACAGGGCGTATAGAAGCTAATTGACCTTGCAGAAGTGAATGTGTGCTTTGGAGCATATTTTGGAAATAGCTGAACCGTATGGTGCACTGTAGATCTCATCACGTAGCTAATTATTATCTGCCATCTGCTAAATACATTTGCTCCACCATCAGCCATATTGTCGTGTTTTGACAGTGTCTCTTTTACTGTCGGGCGAAAAACATCATATCTCCATGTTTGTCATTCTTCAGTAATTCTTTCGTAAAACAAAGCTATTGTTCATCCTCCACCTGTGTCTGGGTTTCACACATATTTAACCAATGAAAAGTATTAGAACGAGCTTGTGACTAAGTCTTCTAACTCCACCGGGTCCTCAAACTGTTAAACCTCACTCTCCTTCTTGAAAGACGTGTCGCTCACGCCAGAGCTGAAGGTAGACATGTCAGCCGGCGATTTCATCTGACTTTGTCGAAGGCATTGTTCTCCCACAGTTTCCTACTGCACCGAAAATATTTGTGCACTTCTTCAACAGCAGTCTACCACGGGGGCTTGGGGGATTCAAGATGGTGGTACAGAGATGGCAGCTTGGTGTGGCTGGCATTTCCTCTATGAGCCTTTTACAGCGCTTCTCGGATGGAACTCGCCTCTCCCGGGGCCGTGGCCTTTGTGCAGCTTACATGTTAACATTGTGATTGCTGAGGAGACCAGCATAGCCAGCTCGCTCACGCAAATGTTATGCACTCACTGCTTCGGAGACGGGGGATTTAGGATTTGGCCTTGGTATCTTTAGTAAGGATCCCCAGGGAGGTCTCATCCAAAGTTACCACATTGTATTGGCAAGGCCGCAGAACAGAAAAAGCAGAAATACCTTAATGAGTTTGAGCAAAACTGTGTATTCCGGTAATAAGGGTCAATCGACTCCTTATACTTTTTCACCCTATTCTAGCAAAACATGACTTATAAATGTCATGCTTTATTTCTCGGATACAAGATGTTGCCGGCATAGTGCTTTCCTTTCCCCTTAAATAGACAAACACAACACGAGCATGCTGAGATGGTTGAACACATGGTTGAAGTGACATTAAGCAAAAACATCGGTGAGCTATACTACCCATTTTGCCACCTTTATGGAACAGCTAAGCATTCATATCCATTACAAGAAAGGCTGTTGTGTGTAGGTGTGTGTGTGTGTGTGTGTGTGCAGGGGGCCGGGGGGGGGGGGTCAGGGGGGATGCGGCAGGTAGAATTATGAAAAGGGAAACTAAAGAACGGGGAAAAAGGACAAGAGTTAAATGAAGTCATTAGGAAAATTGGTCTTACTGGAAAACAAAGAGAACTGGAGGGAATAAGACCAGAAAATAAAAATGCTGTTAGGATCTGTGTGTTTCCTGTTTTATGTTGAAGTCCCTGTCTCGTTTCCTGTTTCCCTGCTCTTCCCTCCCTGTGCTTGTCTGTTTCTTTCCTGATTGTTTCCAGCCACGCCCTGCTTGTTTCCACCTGTGTCTCCACCTGTGTCTCGTTCCCCTTGTGTATTTAATCTGTGTCCTTCTGTTTGTCTGGTGTCGGATCGTCTTTTTTTGTTCCCGTGTGGTGTTCGGCCGTGTTCCTGCCCTGGAAATAAAGCTCTGTTTTCCAAGAAACTCCTGCTGCGTTTGGGTCCTCCACACCGCACCATAACAAATGCTGCTGCGCTCACCAGTCAGCCAAGATGCTGGTGATCGGACCCTTGGCAGAACACATCAGAGTTTCTTTGATTGCTTGCGATTACAGATAAGTGCCGAATTTTCACAAAGACCCATTTGTTTTAATAAAGACCTATTCCCTTTCCCAAGTGAGGTGAAAAAACAGGCAGAAAGATTGGAGGGGATGAGGGAGGGCTCTCAACGGTATTAGATGTGAATGCTAATTCATTCCCTCATGTCTCTGTCTCCCAACTTCTTTTTTTCTCACGTTTTGTCTTTTTTTTAATAATAAAAACTCAGTTTTGTATTTTCCTTTTCTTTCATGCTTTCCTTCCCCACTGACCTATTTTCTCTGTCGCCCTCTTTTCGCTTTCCTCTTCCGTAACTCCAAACTGAATCATTCCCGTGGCGTGAATAGAGGCAGCTGCCTCGTAGACAGCCCCGCCAATAATAAATAAATGGATGACATGCTCATGCTGCAACTCTCGGCTGCCTTTGCTGTTTTCTTTGTTGATCGTGGTCTTTTCCTGTGCCTATCCAACTCCGAAGAGTTAACTACAAAAATGGTTTTCGGCTGTATGGATCTAAACAAAATCCAGTCCCATCCGGAGCTCGACCAAAGCTGCACATGCAAATGTTAAAAAAATTCCCTTATCGGCTGAAAGTTGGGCTGCGGCAACATTTCCAATACTCGCTTTTTCATTTAAACCATTTCCCCCCCCAAAAAATTATCGTGCATAGACAGACCTCTTTCTCGTTGATCTCAATGGAAACTGGAGAAACATTTCATCCAAAGCAGTGGCGGAGAGTTTTAGAACCGTCTGCTTCGAGGAATGGCACATTTCTTACATACCGAAGTTTGGTACTTTCCTCAATACATCGAGGGACCTTGCAAAGGTTTAGTCTAAACTATGGAAGGAAATGCTGAGTTTACTTTTCAACCCACAGGACAAATCAAATTTGAGGCAAGTCGTTAACATTTTACGCCAGATGAAAGCATTATTTTCATTTTCTGATTTCATTACGTGACTTATTTTGAGATTTTAGCAGACAAAGTCACTCTTATTGATTTATTTAGCTAGTTAAGTGAATGCAAATCAGTGAAAGGGCCATTATTTGTTTGAAGTTATGAATAATAGAGGTCAAACATTCGATTTATGTAAATGTTTCTTCGTAAATGACAAATGAATAGAATGAGTTTCTGCTTGATGCGGCAGAATAATGCCCTGTCATCCATCTGAGCCAATATATAAAAGCAACATGATGGCCAATTATCATTGATGTGAAGCTGCATTAGTCTCTGGTCACTGAGCCACTTGTTTCCACTGGAATGGTTTTCTTTGTCCGCATGGGACATCTTATTTAAAGAAAAAACACTTCCAGGCAGCCCACTGGCTGAGCGTTACACAGACGTCTCTGAGAGGACACGCAGAGTGATGGCCGACGGTCACAGACTCACCGTCCACTGGTAGGAGGACAAACCAAAGGAATCCATAAGGTCATGAGAAGTTTTGTCCTCTTATTAAGTGCTATTCATCACGAGGTTCTCAATATAAATATGTCCTGCACAAGTGCTGTGGTAACTGTCTTTCAGTTTCTCTGTGACCTTCTGGCGGCTGAAAACAGAACAAAATCTGAATTCAAAATCATACCCTTTAGGGAATTATCAGCAAAGTGGTGTGTGTGTGTGTGTGTGGGTGGGTGTGTGTGTCCGTATGTGGTCCCTGCTTTTGCAACAACATGTGTCAAAACATAATTCCACTAATCCCTAACGGGCTCTTAAAGGAGGACTTTCAGCTCATTAACTGCAGATGATCTGCTTTACTGCCAACCAACATACCAAAGCAAGACACACAGTTCGCAGTGATCCCCTACTTTTAGGAAGGCGGGGGAGAAGTGATGGCAGAGGTGGAGCATAGAGAGCACTTTGCACTTTTGCCTAACGCACGTCATGTCTTTTAAAACACAGAGTTGTTTTCATTGACGAGCAGAGTAGAGCAGAGAGAGCCCCTTTCACCTTGAAATGTGCTGTGTTTCTGTCTAATCTTCTTTCCTCCTTAAAAAATTACCTTTCTGAAGGGCGCTGGGGTTCAGGGAATCAATAGATCACTCAGGCTGCAAATGTATTATCTTACAGAGGAAAGGGGGCAGGGAATAGAGGAGTGTTGAAGACAGGGAGAGGATGAATGGAGAAGGGATGTATAGAAGCAGAGGAGGGGAGGCCAAGACGACGGAGGGAAGGGCGCTAGAGAGTGGTGGGAAAGATGCATGGGGAGCGGAGAAAGTGGAGAAAGCAAACGATGAGGGGCAAATTGGGCGAGGGAGCTGGCGGAGCCTTTGATGGATCATGCTAGGGAATGATGGAATTGTAGAAAAATAAGGCGGGGGGATGAAAGACGGAGGGATTCAAGAGAAAAGCAGTAGAAACACATTGCAAGGTAGCCATTTAGGTCCGGTTTCAAAAAGAGAATTGGGGAGAGGGCAATAAATGAGAAGGTAGTGTGTGTAACAAATAGTAAACGATTGAAAGAATAAGATTAGAAAAGAAAAGAATACATACCAGAAACACAAATAATATCGATATTAATGTATCTGTGTATGTACAGGACTGTCTCAGAAAATTAGAATATTGTGATAAAGTTCTTTATTTTCTGTAATGCAATTAAAAAAACAAAAATGTCATGCATTCTGGATTCATTACAAATCAACTGAAATATTGCAAGCCTTTTATTTTTTTAAATATTGCTGATTATGGCTTACAGCTTAAGAAAACTCTAAAATCCTATCTCATAAAATTTTAATATTTCCTCAGACCAAGTAAAAAAAAAGATTTATAACAGCTGAGTGTTTGTCAAGGCTCAGGAAACCCTTGCAGGTGTTTCGAGTTAATTAGACAATTCAAGTGATTTGTTTAATACCCTACTAGTATACTTTTTCATGATATTCTAATATTTAGAGATAGGATATTTGAGTTTTCTTAAGCTGTAAGCCATAATCAGCAATAAATCAGAATAAAAGGCTTGCAATATTTCAGTTGATTTGTAATGAATCCAGAATGCATGACATTTTTGTTTTTTTAATTGCATTACAGAAAATAAAGAACTTCATCACAATATTCTAATTGTCTGAGACAGTCCTGTATAAGAATACGGAAATCTGGGAATTAACTTCTTAGCCAAACTCAAATACAGTTTTGTAAAATAAGAACGTCTTTTTTTAAGAGACCAGACCGAACTGCTGAAATGAGTCAAATGGCAACACAAACTGGTCACAATGATTTTCAAGAGGAATACAATTACATTGAACAGTGGAATCATGTTGTAGATAATAATAAATTAAAACTACAACTGATGCCGTGAATAAAAAATGTGTTCAATCCTGAGGCTTTAACGATACCTTTCAGGGAGATGGGTGTTACAGTGACCATATATGGAGGTACAACTGCCACATACAAGCCAGTAGACTGTACAGGGATTTGTCACAGTTCAGTAATGATGGCAACAAGGAGGTCGGGAGCCGGTAGTTCACCGTGAGGTGACAGGGTTGACACACAAGAGCAGGCAGAAATGAAAGGAATGCAAAAGTAATGCAGCAATAATGAGTTTGGGAGGGCGGGGGAGGGGTAATCAGTGTGAGCAATTAAACAGCTGTTTCAGAAGGTGGCTAGTATTTACCTCATTCATAACTCATTGCCACATTTGTAGCCTGTTTTTGGGTGTGTTGGCTGTAACACGGTAAGAAAGGTGTGGTCTGGTAAACTGCATCATCAAACATCATCGCCTCAGGAGAGACAAGGAGGAGACATTTCTACTTTACAGCCTCTTTGATGCCATTTCTCACCACATTTGTCATCATCTGCTTTATTTCTAAGGCAGTGCCATTATATGAATCCATTTATTGAGGTTGAGCGAAGGATCTTCCAATTAAGATACAATTAGGATGAATCAACAGCTCCACATAGGTATGAAAAATCCGAGCCTCCAGAATTTGTATGACTTAAACCCAATATTATTCGCTTTTAGAGATGGCACACTATGCGTGCGTGTGCTTTTTTTTTGTTGCGTGTTTGTGTGTGTGTGTGTGTGTGTGTGTGTCAGATGTTGTAATGATGACAGGATCTTACCCATTTTGTGCGCATACACTCTGATTAGATGAAAAGAAGACTTACCTGAAGAGAAGCAACTTTGTATCTCGCTCTCTCTCTCACACACTCACGCACACACACACACAGATACGCACACACACACAAGCGGCACATACAAAGACGCACCCAGACAGATCAATACAGTCTCATTTCACACCTTTTGCAACCAAAGTTCTCCATTGCAGAGGCTGCAAAACATGAAAACATATAGACGGACAACATATATTCATGGTCACACAAAAAATAAAAATAAGCAAGACAGATAGATGACAGAAACACAAGGTATTCCCAGAGAGCTGAATCACAATAAAGATAAAACATTTTAAAGCCTGTGTTGCGTGTGATTTGGATTGTGAATGATTAGACAAGTGTTTTGAATTGAGCCACCGTTGTTACCCTGTCTCTCCATTGCCCCCCCCCCCCCCTACAATTTTGTGCTCTCATCTTCCTGTCTATTTTGTCTCCTGTTTCTCAATGTTTTACAACAAACAAAGAGTTTTATCCATCCACGGCTTACAATAAATTTAACAGCAGATGGACTTTGAGTCTTACTGTAGATCATCACCAACACAAGCTAAAAAAAGTCAGTCCTTAGACCCCAATAATCATCATAGAGGAGAATCTATGAAAGTTTAATGGAATAAATTCAAATAAAGTGAGAATGCTTCAAGCATGTGGAATGTCTTTTACTTTAATCTCGGTGGCATGTGGGTTCCTGTGCACGTTTATGTGTCAAACAAATGCTTACGGGAAAATCTGTCCTCTGATAGCCTCTGTTCCACTTATTATTTTGTTCTCCCCTATTTGAATTTGCACACATCACCTCCCTTACTCACCCACTTCACATTGGCTCCAGTCCACAGGCAGCAGAGTTTAGTAATCGATATGTGTGTGTCTGAGTGCGCGCAAGAGTAATGGAGTGGAATCTGACAGCGATTGTCAGTCATCTCACACAGCTGCGAAATAGAATCTAAAATGGGTCTCCTAAAAAAAAAGCCACGCATTATCCCCCTGCTTGTTTGGTATATGTATCCGTATGAGTGCTGAAAGGCGTTTGATTAACATCCATCTCTGCATCGCCTCTTTTCTGAGCCACCACCAGACAATAAAAACCATTATGGCCACTTTGGTGTACACCAGTGGATGTTTGTCATCGTGGATGGCAGCACAGTGAGATTACGTTTGTTGCCTCATTATTCATCCTTTTATGTTTACGTTCTTTCCCCCAAAACATCGCACTGTAACTCAACTTTAATGAACCGGAATCTCATTGGTGTGTGTTTCCTGCCATTTACAGGTTTGTTGTCTTGTTTGGTTTACTGGTGTGAGCCGGATGTTAACCACAGTACTTGTGCCATTTAGAGCTTTAGCATATTTGCTCATGCCTATCAATGCATTGCAGCCTCTCAGTAATTTTGCTGTGAGTGGAATTTCTCATCATAGATTTGTACATTTAATCTTTTTTTCTGTATTAATTACAAGCATTGTAGAGTTTAGCCCATTCCCAGCTTGTAATTAACTGCTGTTGTAACCAACGCAGACCTTAATACAGGGAGGTAAATAATGATTACATTTGTGCAGCAGTGGGTTTTGGATGGATTATTTGCTGGCTGAAACATTCCTAAGTATAAGCTGATTGAAAAGAAGGCGAGGGGAATGAAATTACTGCAATTAATTTCAAATTTAAGTGAAAACTGTATTACGTCTGCTTTGACATGCAGACCCTCTGGCTTCGCTCAGCCGCCCAGGGAGCCAGAATCCTATTGTAGACCCCCTGAGATGTCTCTGAATGTGTACAGCAACAGTGAAATCACTCAACCTGGTCACAAGGGAAAAGCACCAAACATAGAAATTAGACTAGGGCTAACATGTTGTATTGTTTACTGTGATGGATCACCGAGCTCGGATAATTTCTCATCATTTACAGGAAAAATGACACCAAATGGCTAATTTCAAGAAGGGGAAAAAAAGCATTGAACCAATAGTTAAAGCTAACGGCTTTCAGACAACCGCAGGGAATATTCAGTAACAGACAGCTGATCCAACAACGTAGTGGCCAGAAGAAATGTCCTACGTTTCATTAAACAACAGGATAAGTTGTGACGTCATAGATCCTATCTGCCTGATGGATCATCGAGGTCTGGATCGTGGAATATGCCTTCTACCAACTATGCCATGGCCCTGTTGAGAATCCGCCCACTGTTGAGACTCCGCCCACTCCTCTCTACCTCCATCTGCCTGATGGATCGTGGAGGTCTCGATCGTGGAATATGCCTACGACCAACTATTCATACACTCTGTCATATAAATGTAATGTGTTTTACTTCTAATCTGTCCTTCTGTACACATGACATCTATTGCACCTGTCCATCCTGAAGAGGGATCCTCCTCTGTTGCTCTCCTGAAGGTTTCTTCCATTTGTTCCCCCTAGAGGGGTTATTTGGGAGTTTTTCCTGATCCGATGTGAGGTTTTGGGACAGGGATGTCTATGTGTACAGATTGTAAAGCACTCCGAGACAAATTTGTTATTTATGAAAATGGGCTATACAAATAAACTGAATTGAATTGAATAAGTTGAATGTCAATGTTTTAAAAAATTGAAAAGACATCATGGTTCATGTTAAATTAATAATGTAACACAACTAAGTCATGTAACAACCGTAACAACTAATGTTACTGCCGTGAATAAATAACCAGCCTCCCTAATCGGGCTCTCCTGCTTGATGATGAGGTTTCTCACATGACACAAACAGCGTTGCTCCTGGGTGAAAGTCCTGTGTTTGTTTGACCCATCCACCAGCACATAGCTTTTTAAAAGCTACTCTTTATTACCCAATGTAACTTTCAATAACGGCCGCCTGACATGCAAGATGACTTACTCAACTTATTCATGGTTTTCACAAACATTTCTCGCAAATATTTGTTCTTGGTGACTGAAATTGATACAGACGTAATGGGATGATGGTGCTGCATCCACTGTTTATTCACAGAACTATATATATTCTATATTTGCAGGAACTGCACAGCTACAATAACATTAACTGTATTTAAAAAATTGTTTTACTTAAGTGATTGTAAATATTGGGTTGTAATGCTGCTGTAAGCACACAGTTGCTGACAGTAACATCTCAAACCTCACACATTTCACTAATTAGTTAGATTACGGTTTTGAAATGATTAAATTCTTTATTTTATTTAAAACCAAACAAAGACTGTTCGAGAAGCAATCATGAAGTAACACCAAAATGATTTTTGTGCCCTGGGACTGAAGGCTTCAGCTCATTATCGGGGGTTAAGAACGGCACCAGGAGTCAAAGTTTGCTCTTGAGGATCACATGCCCTTGTGTGAACTGATTCCTTGTGACCCATGTTTTTTTTTAAGTCATTAAATGTTTCCCACTAGTGGGTCACAATTATCAGTTGGTTTGGAATGAGATATGAAGACAGAACAAACCCCCAACAATACAATATTTTCATTTCTTGTTTTGACATTTCCAAGCGAATAATACCCACCGTCGTTCCAGCTCTCTGCTTCATTCTTTCAGTCGGAGCGATTTAGCGACTTCTTTCTGCTCGGCTGGTTAGATATTAAGCCGAGCAAAGCGGGAGATTCAGAGTTTCCAAATCCCATGTGAGAAAAATGATATTGAATGTTGAATATCTAAGTGATGTTGCATCTTAGATTAGTCCACGATATCCCGTTTTTTTCCACTTTACTTTCTGTTGTGCTGTTTTTTTCTTACATTCAGTCATTCACATACTGCCCCACCCCTGTCCCCCCTTGATCCTGTTGTCTTAACAATTCCCCCTCCTCTTTCTTCATCGGGCTTTTTCAGCGCTTTTCCTCATCTTCTTTTTGTCCAACTTCATCTTTTCATTTGTGTTCCCGTTTATGGTAGGCTACCACCTCTTTTCTCCTTCTTTTTTTCTTCTCTGCCTCCCCATACCTCTTATTCTGTTGTTATAGTTTGGCATTTATTTATCAGAACCAAAAACAAAATTTTTTCACAAACAACAAGGGGAATTTTTTTGGTGGAAGGGACAACATTGGGAAGGGACAAACAAGGAGAGAGGAGAGGAGGAGGAGGGGAGAGGACAGGAGGAGAGGGGGAGGGGGAAGAGGAAGGAAGGAGAAGGGAAGAGAGGAGAAGAGTGGGGTGAGGAGGAACAGTCAGGGTGTCGTCGGATGGTCGTGAGCTGGGTGACGCGGGCGCTATGGTGGCGGGAGGGTCGGTGGAGGTCATGATGGCAGGGGACTCCAGGGGAGGGACGTCGCAGGGTGTCCCAGGTGAGGGGAGGGTGACCTGGAGGTGACAGGACCTGGACAGACCCAGGCGGAACAGGGACCTGGAGGGCGCAGATTGCAGCCCGGACCCCTGCAGCCGGCAGGGGATGATGCGGAGCCAGTGGTGTCTGCATTGGATGTGCTGGATGCTGTGGGGGCGTGGATGAGGCAGGCAGATGATGGACCGAACGATGGTCAGTAGAACTGTACCATCATCTTCCCTGGTTGAATTTCCTTCTCAGCCTCTCCAGGAAGGGATCCCTCTGGCAGATGGGCGGATGGAGGGAGCTGGTCCTCCTTGGACTGTGAGGGATGGGAGGCGGGAGAGCAGCCAGGTAGGACCTGTCAGCGTCGGAGTCACACACAGGGGGAGAGGAAGGACTGGCGGCATGGCTCCTGAAATCACAACCATCTCCACTGTCCCTCACATCTGAGCTCCAAGTCCCTTCTCACCAGGTGTCAGGTCAGTTGAGTCTCAGCGTCCAGAGGGTCTCGGGTCCCTTGAGAGTCCCAATGAGGTGGTGTCATCCATGATCCGGACTGAGCTGGGGACTGGTGACTGTGGGTGCAGGGGTGAACAGGAGAGGCAGACACAGAGAGGGGGGAGAGACAGCAATGGGGGGGGGAACCTGTACAACGTGGAGAGCAGCCCAGCGCCCCAGCCCTGTGTGCTGCCCTGGTCGTGTCAGGAGCTGTGATCCTGCTGGCCAGTGGGAGAGGCAGGAGGTGGGAGAGCTTCCTTGTCCAGGGGCAGGTGGAAGATGGAATTGAAGGCAGAGCTGAAGTCCACAAATCCTGGGGTGAGAAGGTTTCCAGATGCTCCAGGATGTAGTGGGAGTGAATGGGCCATGTGACTTGACTCTCTGCAGACCTGTTGGCTTCTGTGGGCAGGGGGAGGGGGGTGGGTCGGGGTGATGGATGAGAGGTGTGAGAGTCTCAGGGACTTCATGAGTTCAGAGACTGAGGAGGCAGGTCTGGGTCCATTGAGTCACGGGCCTGGGTTTTTTGGGGGGATGGTGGGGGATGGGATGGGGGAGCCGGGGAGGGGGCTGGGCAGGGAGGTGTTGTGAGGTGTTGGTGAAGACGGAGACAGCTGGTCCGCACAGTGCTTGGGTGGAGGGAGGGAGGGAGGGGGAGGAGGCTGCTTGGCGGGGTTTCTGCTTTTTAAACAGCCTGTTGACTGCTCTCTGACTGATGACGAGGGAGGGGCTGAGTTGATGGAGGTGCTCTCCAGAGGTGAGCCCTGAATGGGCTGGGGAGGTGCTGGGATGGTCTGTGGCTTGGTTGGTGGGGCTGTGGGGGGATGGTCTCAGGACTGCTCCATTGTCTTTCAAAGCGGCAGTAGAACTCATTTAGCTCGTCTGCCAGAAGCACATTGTTCATGGAGTGGGGTGATTAGTTCTGACAAGCGCGACCGCTACCTTTTTCAAACACTGCTGATACGATATTTCCCTACAGCGGGATATTTAATGCAGCCGGGATGGACACAACACATGCTTGTATTTGCCAAAACATTTATAATGAATTGAATTGCTAATAAACAATGAAAGAGCAGGAGCATGTGTGTGTGTGTGTGTGTGTGTGGGTGGGTGGGGGGGAGGGGGGCACATGGGAATAAAATGCTTACAGCTTTGTCAAAACCTTGATGAGAGTGTTTGCTTGAAGCAGCACACACATACAGGTACGCATGGACACACACACACTCATTCATTCGTGTGCAGCTAAAGTCACATCCTCGTGGTCGGGACCTTTGATGATTTTTTTTGCGATTGACTATCCCGCTTTGAGTTTGTTTCCATAATTAGCTTTTTCATTGACATCTAATCTCCACTCACTGCATGATCAATGGAAACGGCCTCTTATTCGGAAATTACATAGCCACTTACCGAGCACTCACAACAAATAAATACATTTGTTACTGTCTATAATTACGGGCTGTGCGGGTAAAGCCAATTTTAACAATATAATAAGAATTTAGATGATTACTCAGAAACCACCTCAGGCGGAATGGAATTAAAATATGTATTTTAAAGCTTTATTTATTCAGGTTATATTGACTGAGCCTGCATATTTCTTTCAGCAAGCCTCTGATTAACATTCCTGCTGAAATGAATCTTAACAACTGGAAGCTCCCTTGTGAATTAAGCTGTTGACCACAGGGGCAGCTCCGCTTGAGCAGATTGCGTTTTGATTCCTTGCTCACGGGCATCTTAGACGTAGCCCACTGTGGGAGGGGGGGCCTGTCCACACCAATGAGCTTAAATTGACAAATATCATTTTATACAAGCTTTGTTTTCTGTCTGGAATTTCTTTTTTGTACTCAACCTAAGTCAGTCTGTCTGAAGACAAATATATACATTGCTTTATACGCTGGATAGGATTTATATTCAGAGGTTGTCACCGGCCCTGCTTACTCATTGGAGTATCATCGTCATGGCACTTCCTCCAGGAAGTTCAGGGCTCTCATACTGTGTGAAAAAAGGAACTGCTGTCATCAGCGTTTACTGGAGGACACAAGAGAGGGGGAGGGAGAGAGAGCGTGTAAAAGAAAGGGAGAGAGATGAAGGAGGGATTGGACTGAATAGAAAGATAGTTAGTGACAGAGGTGACACCATATGAGAAAGGTCAATAGAAAAGGTGGAGAGGTTGACAGATGAGGAGAGCAGGTGGAAAAGAGAGGTCTTGGATCGAGGCAGAAAGAGACGGCTGGAGGTAAATTGTGGAATTATCGCATCGCTGGGAAAGACAGAAATTAGGAGAATGGAGGACAGAATGTGGGCCTGCAGGGGTTGTGGTGAACAGAGAGAGTCGAGTGGGATACTGGGGGACTCGCTTGCTCTCTATTACACACACACACACACACACACTGTGAGCTTAGACAATGACATCAGTGTTATGTCAGCGATGACAAAGTGTAGTCCTTCAGAATATGTGCTGTTTAGCAGTAGATGACTCTTCCCAGGGCTACAGTGAGCACACAAGTATGATGCCAGATGACGTTGAGTGCTCAGCAGGTTATGACTTTATTGATGCTTTTATTTTCCTCCTCTCCTTTCTTAATAAGCAAGGCACTTCAAAAAAACATTACATAATATACATACACATCATTTTGCTTTAAAAATGACCACAATGAACTTTGAATATGTGTCAAGTTTGACGGTCCCTGTGGACAAAAGCGACAGACTTCTTTTTGATAAAAATATCATTTTACTGCAGCAGGGACTGGCCTTTTTTTATTATATATATATATATATATATGTTTTTTTTTACTTCTATTTAATATTTAATTTCATAACAAGTTAAAAAGTTCCTCCTAGTAACTTTAAATAAGAGAAAATAATAGTTATTGTACATTCATAATGACTTGAATCAGCCCAAAATAGGAGAGGTCCTTCTCTAACTAAATTCACTAATAAAGTACATTTCTGCCTGTAAATATTCCCACCAAAATGGTTTACAAACATAAAGCTGTTTCCTAATTTCAATTCTGTGTTTAATGAGGACTCCTGGATAAGTGTATGACCTAATTGTGTTCCAAATAATATATATTGCCTTCTATTAATATCATTATAACATCAAATAACCCTCTTTAGCCTGTCAGCCCAGGGAAGACACACACATGAAGGATTTGATGTAAATTTAATTTGATGTTGTGATTTTTGCTGCTTGCACTTTGTCACTTCTTGGTCAGTTCTCGTTGATTTAAATGTATATATCAATTATTTTTACCATGGGAAATAAGAATTGCACAATACAAACAATATGAATTGCTCCCATTTATGTTTTTTTGTATCAACATAGCGGGACAAGGATGTAAATGTCCTTGAACAAACACACACACACACACACACACACACACTTACACAGAGGACTATTCCAGTTATGTATTTTCTCAAAAAGAAGCAACAGGCACTTAAGTGTACTTTAGTGAATGCTCCAATATATTTAGTGTGTTTATCTGGTTGCTGAGGTTTTGGACCACCCACCTCACTGTGCGAGTGGACTCAGTGCATGTTTACCTGCAGTCTGAGGATGCATGAGGAGCATTTAGGCTTAAATATCAGTGTGTTCAAGGTTTAGGACATAATTGGGTGCATGGTATCCACAACCTTTATGGCATATCCCATAATGTGCATGTATGTGTTTCTGTGTGTGACTGGCAGATGTGTGTGTGTGTGTGTGTGGGTGTATGTGTGTGTGTGTGTGTGTGTGTGTGTGTGTGAGTCTGTGTGTGTGTCTCTGTGTGTGTACAGTACACGCTTGAAAGGTGATAGATGGACCTACATGAAGGCCATAGGAATCAGCTCTACAAATAGTCCCCTGTGTGTGTTTGTCCGTGGGTTTATTTTGTGCATGAATGTGTAAGTGTGTGTTTGAATGCGTGTGTGTGTGTGTGTGTGTGTGTGTGTGTAAGCCTGGTCTATGCCGCTACTGTATCCTCTATATTTACAAAAGAGGCTTGGCAAACAGGTTGAGTAAATATACTGTTTTTAGTTTCCGACACACTCATTTGGGAAACACTTCATAAACACACACACACACACACACACACCTACACACACACACAGACGCAAAAAAACGGAAGGGGAAATTGCTATTCGTCTTTCTTGGTTCCTTGCGCTTTGTGCGCGTCTCTCACTCCGTCTCTTCCTTTCTGTCTGTTTCCCCACTTTCCAGCTGCGCTTTTATTTCTCTCTCTCTCTCTTCTCGGAGCCGTCTTCACTCTCAATACTCGACTCTTTCTGTGCAACTCTCGCATTCTCTCTGCAACTCCAGGCCTCGATCACAGTTGCAAGCTTTCGTCTCAGACATCAGTTACCTCAAGTTTTGGACGGGAGGAAAAAAAAACAATCGGCAAGATACCATTATGGAAAGATGCCTCTGTCTGATATAATGAAGACAAACAATGGGACTGATACTCATTTCACTCTTTAAGTTAATGTAATAATCATAAATGTCTATTTAAGATTATAATAATAACCCCTGCCCTATCTGAAACAAGCTGGTTTTCAACAAATAGACCAACTTATTCAAACATTTTTCCAGAATCTAGGTTGAACCTGCCTGGGTGGAGCTCAGGAACCTACTGGAATTATTTCTTTACTGAGGGAAGAATGTGTCACTATTTTAAGTCATGTCAATAAGAAGCAGGACTAATTATTCCTCATAGAACATCAACTGATTTTGAAGACAAGCACCGTTCATCACTCTGGCCTCAAGAAAGCTTCGAAGATGTGAGATATCAGTGTCGTATCATTGAGTCAATTTCTGCGTTGAGGAGTAAATTGATTCCATGGCAACGGAGCGTTGCGCCTGAGAGCAGAGATGTGAATAATGGAGACGTAAGCTAGCTTTATAGTGAGAGTGAATTCATGACATAATGGAGTCATTGTTCTCTGTAGTGTGGACATTTAATTTGCGCTTCTTTATTACCTGAGATCCTAACTTGTCAGCCATGACAAACACTGAAAAGGGGAACTCCATTGATTTAACACATCGGGTGTGTTTGCAAGTCGGGACATTAATACGCATTTGTGGATTCAAAGCTGATATAACGCCTCTTGTGACTCCAGAGTGAGTCGGCTCAGGCTACACAACCTTCAAAGTCATCCAATCTTTGTTCTGTTCACACTGCACAACTTATGTTTAGGTCGTTCTGCAAGATCTTTCACCCAACAAGCCATTCGTCCAATGGCTTCAAGTTAAGTTGTGTAATAGCTTATTCCCAATAGGTGCAACAACTTCGTCGTCATGTTGCAAATAGAATTGTCATAGGTTGTAACCATAAACACATTTAATTGTTATTCCATTTCTATTCCATTTCAGATATGTATTATTGGATCAAAGTAAACTTTTACAAGTTTAGTGTTAAACCAACAGAGACTGCAACAAGTATTGACTGTGTGTGTGTGTGCATGTGTGTGTGTGTGTGTGTGTGTATGTCTGTGTGTGTGCGTGTGTGTGTGTTTCATCCATAGTGGACTAAGCCTCAGCTCTGGTTCTGATTAACTCCCTGTAAAAACACTTCTGTTCAGAACATCACAGCCCATACATCACACGTTTTATTATCACACACACACAGACGCACACACACACACACACATGCTGCGCAGCTCCTGGAGGTTCCCTCTTTACAAAGGGGAGTCTTCACCCATCATTCAAAACCTCATAGGCCTTAAGAATGCTGACACACACACACATTCAGACGTGCACACCCGCACACAGACGTAGACACACCAAATGCTCTGTTTGCTTAGCTTTGATACACTTATAGAGTTCAGAGGTGAGAGGGCTGGAGGTAACAACGTGTTTTTCCAGAGCTTTCTAACCACCTATATCTGCTTCTACATGCACAAGGAGATCCAGATGGCTGGGTGGAGACAAAACACACACACACACACACACATTCCTGCTCGAATGCACACACTGTACACCTGAAATCTGCTACCTGACATAAGTGTGATGAAACCCAATGAGCTATCCGTTGAAGCTGTTTATTCGCACACGGCCTCGGCGCCGAGCCAAGTTAATGACCATGACTGCCATGACTGCCATGATTAATTATATTAGGATGTAATACTAATTCAAGTCTGTGCACAGATACCACCGGTAGATTATCAGACGCAGTATCCGCCCGCGATGAACACAAACCGCTGCCCCATGAAATGTGATATTTGTGTACGTGATATCACGGGTTTCCATACTGCAGCTCTGCGATGTGGGACGTCCACCGGCAGCAACAGTGGTAGCCACTGCTGACATGATGCATATTAGCCGGCATGTTCACATCTTCTAAATCTCCAGCCAACTAAAAGCAGTCACATGTGATCAATTGCTGAATTTATCACTCACAGCCAAGTGCCGTCATCATGTATGAAGTGTGTGTGCACGTGTGTGTGTGTGTGTGTGTGTCGGGGTGTGTGTGCGCGCATGTGTGTGTGTGTGTGTGTGTGTATTTATGGGCACGACGTCTCGAGTCACAATTGACATTGTCTTAATCGAGCAATTATAGCCGCAGCGACTGGGAAAAAGGTCACAGCTGTCTGACGATCAACAAATGCCTACTGTGCACATCAGCGTGTGTGTGTGTGTGTGTGTGTGTGTGTGTGTGTCAGTGGTTATGCATGTGTGTGTGCTGTACCCAAAATGCCAGCAGCCACATTATCAGACTTGACCCCCTCCACCACCACCACCTTAACAGTATGTGGGTAATCTGCAGCGGCCGTGCATGATTGATGAGAAAGTTATTGTTGCCAAGCAAAGAAAAATGCGCTATGGGGATATTGAAGGTTTCGGTTATGTGTGATTATGTGTGATGCTGTGTTTGCGTGTGTGTTCTTGATGGTGCCATGACATTTTGTTCACAGTTGACTAAATGTACATTTTTTACTGAAACAAGACATTTCTCTCAACATCATTTGAATATGAACTCATCAACTCATCTGCACAAATCTCACTTACATAACCTTTTGTGTGTATATATGTGTGACAGCAAAATGCACTATATAACTGTTTATTCATGTCCGTTTCAGCTCTATGTCCCTTAAGTCTTATAGTAGAGGTAGTACTGTAATAGTAATATCCATATTATTATTAATATTATTCGTGTTATTAAAAGAATAACAAAATATAATTTTATTAATAACTATATAATAATTAGTTTAAGTTATATAACTAAAGTATGTGATATATATATATATACTTCACATACTTATATATAGTAAAGTAAGTCAGTCCTTCAGTTCATTGAGTTGTGCACAGAACATGAGACTTATTTGATGTTCAAGCTTAACCCCTGTACGGAATGCCTTACCTGGGAGTTTAAAGCTTTTACTCTTCATAATGAAGGCATTATAATATTCTCCCTGAAAGTATGTTTTTCATCTTTTAACCTTGTCCGAGGCAAGTTTCCTGTGATTATCTATCATTTAAGACATTGTTCTAAATCGTCTAAAAAATACCTCTTAGATTCAAAGGCACTACTCCTTAAGGGGGATTTATGTTTTAGCTTTAAGAGAAGTGTAGTTGTTGTGTTTCACTCTGTCATGTGTTGGACACTTATTCCTGTTTCAATGCAAAGGCCATCGAGGCAGATGGGGAGTTGTGCTGCATTAAGCAAGCAAGCTGAAAATAGGTGTCATTTGACAGACTTTTAACATGCTCCATGGTGCCAGACACACTGCTTTCAGTGTCATAAAAACAGGCGACCTCCAATTACCTCCCAGCAGGATAATGTTCCACTGTCTCAGCATCATATACACTTTAACTGCCCGTGACATCCATAAATCTACATTCGGTACATACCGCAAAAGAGTGACTTAAAAAGATTGTTTCCTATGACCTTTAAAGTCAAAGCGTTTGTTTACATTTCAGTTTGTCAGAGCAGGTGTCATTTCTCTTCCATGATGGATAATAGACTGTGAAAGAAAACTCCTTTTACTGCTGATGAACATAATGAACAACAATATAAGTCCTCTATTGTTAGCTTCTCCTGTGTATTTATTAGCTGTGCTAGATTTGCCTGAGGACTGTACACTCTACTCTTGCTATAAATCAGAGAGCTCATTTATTGCCCGGGAAGATGCTTCACTTTATTTTCTTTGCAGAGTTGCTCGTGATGAACTATTCTATCCATGATAGTTGGCTGTCAGGGGTATGTGTGTGTGGGGGGGGGGGGGGGGGGAGAGAAACTTACTGATGGAACATATGACTGTTCGCGGACAAAACGCTGTTATTTCATGGGACAAACCTCTAAGTTTCCCATTACAGGATGTTCTCTAGTGCCATTTGGCCGACCAATTTTCTTTTGGAGGCTTCCCATTGTGAGAGAAAGAAGACCAAAGAAAGAAAGAAAGAAAGAGAGAACATATGTGCATTTCTTTAAGAGAGCGAACGGTGCCTTCTATTTTCTCACACACACACACACACACACACACAAACACACCTACACACACCGGCCCGCCGAGTTTATTTTCCTCCTGGCTTTCCAATTTAAATGCAAATGTTCACAAATCGGACTCCACAAAGACGCAGAGGCAAAATCATTTGATTCAGCGATGAATTATATATTTTAATTAAGCAGCCCAAAGAATCACGCCTATTCAGCCCTTTCCTCTCCAATAAGAAATGAATAAATAAATATGGAAGAAAAAGTGGAAGAGAAGAAAAAAGGAAATAAATGGGAGGGTTGGGAGGGGTGGACGGATGGATAAAGGCAGGAGGGTTTGTATTGAATTTGTGTGATGGCAGCGCTAACCGCCTCTGAGCTGTCATTATATGAGCGATCTGAAGCTGTCAGATTTCAAAACTGTATTGTTTGCTGATAGACGGGTTAAATACCCCCACAGTTTCATACACACACACACACTCTCTCTCACACACACACACACACACACACACACACATATACACACACACAAACACAAACCCTTTGGATTTTTAAACCACCACTTGAAGAGCAGAGTGAGGATTGTGATTCTCTGACAAGGGATGCAATTTTAATTTCACCCCCTGTCACTCTCCTCAATATCTTCTCAGATGAAATACATATGAGCTGCCAATCACTCACACACACACAAACACACGCTCACCCACACATACACACAAACACACACACATCTAACTCTTAATCATATGCAAACTTTTAGTCACTATTTGCCACTTTTAAAAGTCCAACACAGACTCCAAAGAGTTCCCAGTACAAACAGACCAATTAAAACTGGGAAGAGAAAACTGAGTAATAGTGGACTAAAATGATGCAATGTCATTGGTATTATGCAACAATGGTTTGCTATTAAGATAAATTGTTGCTCCGCTGGACACATATCCGCATATTTCAGTATATTTCAAAGAATAGCTTCAGTATATTACGAAAAACACCAGTCTGAGATGAATCAAGTTCAAATTAAACTCTCTCGCATTTACCTTTCATCATTTTCATATCGAGACACTTCTTCGTGGGATCATCGTAAAGCTTTCTCATATGAAAAACCTTCCTTCTTGTCTCGCTTTGACATACACAAAAACAACCAAAGAACGGAATTGATCTCAAACCTATAATGAATAACTTACATGTGAAAGTTGACACAATTAATTTAGCAGTATAAGACAATGTAAAGCTTCTAATTTTACGTAAATACTTTTATGAAAACATCTACTTGAATGTTCAAAGTCTTTGACTGTTTAATTGCCTTTCGAAGACATTAGTGGTTCCGTAAAAAGCCTTCTCATCTTCTTCAACGTCGCCCGGCAGTACTTGACATCACGTCTCATCTTTCTGAAACGCCTTAACGCGGTGCAGCGGCTCGACTTTGACAAAGAGAAACGCAGATAGAGTTCCCGACAGGGAAATGGTGAGATACTGCACCGAAGAGAGTGAGGAAGACTCAGAGAGGAAAGAAGAAGAACTGGAAGAGAAAATGAACAGTAGAAGTTAGTAAGAAAGAGAGAGAAAAGATAAGAAAGGGTGAAGCTAGCCAGAGACCAATAGGTATTGGGAGATGACAGTGGTTTGTAACAGCTGGAATTGTGCATCAAAAGAACAAAGAAAATCACTTTCCTTTCTTCGCCTCTATTTAGGGTGCTCACTCTGTCCTAACACATGCAGACACAGACACCTTACTCACCGCAAGGCTCAGCAGCAGGCAGACCCCAAGACAACTTTTGTTCAGCGAGGAGAGACAGTTTGCTCTCTTAGAGACAGAGGAGAGGAGACGACAGGGGCCACAGTTTAATGCAAGGCTCTGGGTTCAGGCCCCCCTTTTTGGGGGGTTCTTCCGCCCTGCTTGAGTATCCTTCAACACAACGGTGAATCCTTACGAGCTTACCAATAGTTTAGTTATGTTAACGTTGACCCTGACCCTGATCTCTGACCTTTCACCTCCTGGTGGAAGCAAGGAAGCAAAAAAGGGCAAGAGGATCATCTTCAGAGCTCGTGAACCAGCAGGCTTTGTGTCTGTTTAAACTGTGATCTTGACAAGGAGACTAAAACCCAAACCTGTGACCACCAACTGTATCTGGCAACCTGTCCTACAGTCCTGATACGACACACAGATGGAGGTGGTTTAAAACACTTATTTACAAATTTTAGTAAACATTTGAAACAAGAAGATGTATACCACTCTGATGTATGTACGCCAAATATGATGCTTACTACTGGTTGCAGGGCAACTGGTTGTTGTACGGAGCAAACAAATGACATCATGTGTTATGAGCTTTAGGAGCGCTGTGTGGTGTATTTTGTTAGACTTCCTCCTGTTTCCAGTTTTCATTCTAAGTTAAGGTAGCCGCTGACATAAGCGTGGCGGCATTTACCTTCTCATCTTGGCAAGGAGGGGAAATGAACATTTCTCAAAATCTGGAACATTCCTTTCAACACACATGAAGATTCACTTAACAACGCCTTGACTCGACTTGAGATCGCCATGAAAAGTTTTACTTTATTTTGTATAGAAAAAAGGAATGGATGTTTATAACGCTGAGAAACAACACAGAGTTTGAGGAAAGCAAGAGATGAGAGCGCCTTTCACCTTTTCCATCTCCACCTCGAACACCCCAATGTTAAGCTTCAGGTTGTAAGCGCTACGTGTGAGGCAACAATGAGGCAACAATGAGGCAACGGGGATGTCCGCAAGGTATTGTTGTTGTACATGAAGGCTGCCCGTTTGTTTATGCTGTGATATACCTTTAAGAGCTGCTGGCCATAGCCCATCCCAGGGAGGATGGACCCATTAGGCTGATGAACAGAGGGAAAGGGAGAGAGGGAGACACATAAACAGAGAGAGTGAGAGAGAAAGGTTATACAGTGAAAAGGATAACACCAGTGAGAAGAGTAAAGAAATAAGGGAGTTTGACGAGGAGGAGGGGAAACAAGCGAAGGACAGAGAAAAAGGTCACAGAAGTGATCTCAGTTGCGAAACAAGAGACAGGGAGACACTGAGAGACACAGAGAGAGGACAGGAAACAGCTATCCCTCCATCTCCTCTATGGCGCTGTAGGCGTCTATGGGTCTCTGTCAGTCAATCGGGACGACAGGCGGACGCGCTCACTCGCCGGCTCTCTGGTCTCTCGCACGCGCTCACGCTCATGACTCTGCTCTGTGTGTGTCTACAGATGGCAAACCTTGTGACATCGCTCTGCTGTGTAGTTCTGGCCGCGGTGGTGGTAGCGTACGCTCAAAGACGCAGTCAGCTTGGTGAGTATGCATTTTCTTTATCTCCTCCTTCATGATACCATGGTTCTTCTTCTGTGCTGATGGCCTATCTTAACTGGTCCTTAACCTCAAGAAATAAACACTGATTGGCTCTAAGTTATCGCACTGTGTTCTCCTCTTCCTCAACTTAACTTCCCTCTACTTTGTCCAATCTTTCTTAACTCTGTCCGACTCAACCTAAATCTTTTCACATCTGCTGTGCTCAAAATGTCCTCTCTCAATGTTTCCTATAAAGACGTGATTCATGCCAGTGATTAATCCATTTTAGTTCATTATTGTATACTGCTTTTTAAGCTTGTTTTGATTTTGCCCTGGTAGTTGTTATTGTGCTTTAGTTGACAACTTGTGGAGGCAAGGTAAGACTTAATGTGTGTTCCTGGATGTGACCTCTGATTTTTGACAGTGTCATTTCATCCAGTTTGTGCTACACCAGCTGGTAACTGACAGTGAGGTCAAAGGTGAGGCAGAAAAGAGTGTGTGCGATTCACTTTTCCTCTCTCACAAACGGAGGCACAATGGCTGACCAAATCAACTTGTCAGGCCCTCACTGCGTGGTGCTAATATTTTGGCTATACCTCATACCACGCAAGGGTTCAACAAAGGAGCCAGTCAGGTCGTTTCAAATTACTTCTGCTCCGAGGTTAAGAGGGAGAAAAGAGGAACTGAAAAGACCCACATAGTGCAGTGCTCTTCTGAGAGTTCACTTAAGATGCATGCCCATAACTTAGACCATGTTTGTGTGTGTGTGTGTTTAACTGGGAAGTATATTTGTCACTTGACCTTTAGTGAAGAGTGGCCTTGGGGTTGGGCTGTTTAAGTCAGCTGACCCAAAAGAAAGAGTCTAAGAAAGTCGATAAGTCCCCGGTGACACGCATCACTATGTCACGAGGGTCACACTCTCTCTCACATACACACACACACACACACACACACACATACACACACACCTAAACACACACCACACACACATAAAAAGAGCATAAATGGCTTAGAAATAGAAATGTTGTCTTTGGGGTTTAGGTGAAAGCTGCAGAGAAGGTAGGTGAAAGAGGGAGATGGAAAGAAAAACTGAAAAAATGGAGAAGTGGATGGATACAATAAGGAGTTGAGAAAATAGAGCTGCGTGGAGGGCAAATGGAAACAGGCAGATGGTGAAAGAAAGCAGGTAGGAATAGTAAATTGATGTCTGATGGTTAAGAGTGAAGGAAAAAACACTGCAGGGTTAAAAAAAACACTTTTTTATTGAAACTGTACTCAAAATAATTTGAGAAAAGCGATCCACTTGAATTAAGTAGCAGTATTTTGGTATAAATTGATTTGATATCCCTTATTTTATTTCAATACGACTGATTGTGTTTAAAAATAGATAAGAAAAGATAGTTAACATTTAAGTTTCACTCATTACAACAGACTGACTTCTATGTGTATAGTTTAAAGATGATTTTTATTCAACGTAAGCTGTCTTCTACTGATCGCTGCTCATCTAGTATTACATACATATTGTGTGCCATGCAGGAAGGCAGAAGGGAAGCAGGGTAAAGTGAGCATGCAGAGTAAAGAGGAAAAAAAAGGTGAAAGAGAAACACTTCAGGGAATAACAGATATGGAAAGAGGGAGGAATGAATGACACGAGTAGAAGAAAGAAAGCTGCCAGTTTTGTCTCCCAGAAAGAGTGTGTGTGCATGTGCACTGCCTTCCCTTACATGCTATATAAAATCAGCTGCCGCATCCACACAAAATTGTTTCTTATTTACGTCCTAAGATATCATGCTATGCATGCATAAGCACATAAGAGCAGTAAGTATTACCGGTATGCACGCACACACACACACACACACACACACACACACACACACACACACACACACACACACACATAGCCTTAACACACTCTCTTAAACTCACACAGCAAACTCAGACACGCATATACACATCTGCCTGTTTCTCTGACAAACTGCAAGCCGGTTTGATTGACAGGATTCCTTTGGGTATTTGCCAACCTCCACAGACAGTGATGCATGTGCACGCACACGTACATAGTCAGATGAACTCTCCTCACACACTGTCTGTGTTTGTACTTATGTGTGCGTGCGGGACACAGAGTGTATAGGAAATCCATTTGAGACTTCATAATTAATGACAGCAAAGACAATGAGAAACACCGACAGGAATCATCCGCGGACTGAGTAAAGCGAACAGCTACAAGGCTTGCGTGTACCGAAGTCAACGTTGTCTGGAAGGACGGAGGAGACGGGCGGACAAAAGAGAGAGAGAGAGACACACACAGAGAGACAGACATGTGGGAGAAAGACACTGACTGGGCTGGAAGACAGACAGGAAATGAGAGCTCGTTCGGAAAGTAGAGAACAACAAAAACAGTGTTAGCATTCGTGAAGAAAAGCCATTTTGAGAGGTTGGTCTCTATTAGTTAAGCTGTTTATTTTGCTGAATATATCACATGCTTCCACTTGAATTCATATATCGCATGCTTTCTTTTAAATATTAATTTTAAGATTAAAAAAAATAGAAACAGATTTGATTATGAATTCCACAGTAATCAATTTGATGATTATTTTTATTTTTTATCTGACTTGCTTATTCAAATTTTTTTTCATAGAACTATAATTGACAGTAAGGCTCCAGATTAATCCTTTTTGTCTCACCATCCTTGAACCTTCCCAAAATAATATTTCAATTGGACTGAAATGTTATCCTTTCACTCTTGTCATAGTGGTTATGTACATAAAACCCCATAATGTAGATGATTAATTAAGAAACACATTATTTTACTTGAATTAAATTATGTGCGTTAATTTTAAAAAAATTGCATTATAGTTTTATTACGTATTATAAGCTACATAGAGTGTCAAACTGGTCATAATTTCCTCTCAAATATCTTTTTCAAATTCCTGTGGAAACATCTTCAAACAAGTGTATTATGATTATTATTCAATTATTGCAAGTCTGTGGCCAAAAGCTACAGTTTACAAAATTGTATTTAAACACATCATGATAGTGTTATTATCAATAGAGTAGAGTTGTGACGTTATTGTCTGTGGCAATTTTTGTTCTCGCAATTTTAAAACTATCATGCGGCAGCTGCACCGTGTCTAAAATGTGACCCGCAAAAAACATCTGAAATATGACACAGGCCCCGGTCATGGCCAATCAGATGAAAAACGTTGCATTTTGATCCAGATATTGAATTGACAAATGTCACTACATGTCATTTGAACTACAGTTTGACACCAGCATTGCATCATTTCTCAAGACTTTTCCTACAGTAGAGAATCTCTTTTTTTCCCTCATACTGAGGAGTGTTCATTGACTGAGCCATTTCCATTTAACTTTTGTAATGTGATTAAATAAAAATAAACAAAATCTCTGCGATTGAAGCCTCAGCACCAAAAACAACAATCCCTTAATGAAACACACTTTAAACAACAGAAGAAAAAGAAAAAGATTAAACGCTATCAAACCGCAAAGACACTCAGAGGTCATGCCAACTAAGCTCCCTTGAATACGAATTGAACATGAATGTATGAAAAGTCGGCGATGGGGTGGTTAGAAGGGGACGGGGAAAGATTTAATGTGGGTGGAAAAGAGTCAGATCCGGGGAAAAGCATGAGAGAATACTGAACAGATGACAGAGGAAGAGACTAGAGCGTAAGGGCGTGGGAGTCACATAGTCAGATAGAGGCATGTACTGGTCAGTTACAAAGAGCACTACTCAAGTCAAGTCAAGTCTAGTCTTTTTTTATTGTCAGATACACAGAATGACACAGGGTCAGACTGGGCACTGAAATTCTTAGGACAAGGCACCACACAACAACTACCATAGCCTAACATAATATAACATAACATAACATGACATACACACTGTACAAGAACTCTGAACATAATACTAACATATATACATATAATACACATAATAACTAAACTACAGACAAATGGGAGTAGCAGGTAGTGAAAGCAGGTAGTGCAATAGAAAGTGTAAGTGTAAATACAAGGCTGAAAGTGACAGTGTATGTAAAGTGACGAGTGTAAAGTGTCGAGTGCAAAAGTGTCGATCGTGTGTCAGTGTCCATTTAGCAGCCTGATGGCTCTCGGGAAGAAACTGTTCTCCAGTCTCTGTGTACGAGACCGGATACTACGGTACCGCCTTCCAGAAGGCAGCGGGGTGAACAGACTGAAGGCTGGATGATGGCAGTCCTTTAGGATCCTGCCAGTCTTCCTGAGGCATCGTGTGTGGTATGTGTCCTGCAGGGCTGGGAGCTCCCTACCGATGATGAACTCCGCAGTCCTGACCACACTACGTAGGGCCTTGCGGTCCTTGGCTGTGCAGCTCCCATACCACACTGTGATGCACCCAGTCAGGATGCTTTCTATTGTGCATCTGTAGAAATTGGTGAGGATGACTGAATCCATGCCAACCTTCTTCAGTCTCCTCAGGAAGAAGAGGCGCTTCCGGGCCGCTTTGACCACCTTGTCTGTGTGAGCAGACCAGGTGAGGTCGTTACTGATGTTGACCCCGAGGAACCTGAAGCAGCTGACCATTTCCACTGCAGAACCGTTGATATCAGGGTTGCGTGCTCCTCCACCTGCCGTCTCCTAAAGTCCACAATCATCTCCTTTGTCTTGCTGATGTTGAGAGAGAGGCTATTATCCTGACACCATGTAGTCAGGTTAGCAACCTCCTCTCTGTAGGCTGACTCATCATTGCCAGTGATGAGGCCCACAATGGTTGTGTCATCAGCAAACTTGACAATGAGGTTGGAGCTGTGCGTAGCTACACAGTCATGTGTGAACAAGGAGAACAGGAGGGGGCTGAGCACACAGCCCTGGGGGGTGCCTGTGTTGGTGATTATTGTAGATGAGGTGCGGTCACCGATTCTCACCACCTGTGGCCTCCCCGTCAGGAAGTCGAAGATCCATTTGCATAGGGAGGTGCTTAGTCCCAGGGCCACGAGCTTCGAGACGAGTCTGGAGGGGATGATGGTATTGAATGCTGAACTGTAGTCAATGAACAGCGTTCTCACATATGTATTCCCTTTGTCCAGGTACTGAACTGTCAACAAACATCTCTTGGTTATCACAGGTTTTAGCATCTGTGTTGACTGTGAAATGTTATCCTGCTGTTCTTAAGCAAGGTGCTGAATGTCAACTAGTACCAGACAACGCCGTGTTGCTCTGTTGACCCCGACCTTTGAACCTCCCCGTGGTCGGAGAGGAGGAGGCGAAGAACCTTGCTTCAAGAATCAATTACATCCTCGTTATTCATAATCGAAAGCGAGCATATTGCACTGTCAACGACCTGAAGTTCATGGAAAGTACACCATGTTTTAATGCCAGCCCGTAGTCATGTTATCACTTTCGCAAACAAAACTCATCAATACCATTGCACCGACTTCACCAAACCCAACACTGTGTTTGGAGCTTGTGTAACCGATAATCAAAAATTATATAATTAAATACATAGATTAGCTTGTACAAATACCAATCACATAGCTATCTTACAAGCAAAGACACAAAAACACAACAAAGCTTGTCTCTCTTGGATCAGGTCTTTCTGAACATTGGTTTTGTTTAGATTTCCCTCTGGTCTGTTTGGATCAGGTCCAATCTTTTGGAACCATGAAGACCTCTAAAATACATTTGCAGTCACTGACAACAGAACAACTTTTAAATTATGCAAGCAAGTTACACCCATGAGTTGAGTGCACAAGTTTGTGTTTTGATCAATAACAGAAAACCAGCCAGCAGGGGCAATGAAAGAAATAGAGTCTGTGCTTATTGTTCATCGTCACACATAAACACAGATTTAAAAACTAGATTTTTAGAAACCGAACATTACTCATGCCTATTCAGATATCTGTTTATTCCTGATTATTATAAACTGCTAGTGGTGCAATCCCTCACACTATACCTGTTCTCAATGCATGCATTGAGAACCTGAAGATTTATCACACATATGGCCGAAATGAGCCTGGTTTTCTTTCACTATTTGTCTTAATCTCCCTTTGTCTCTCTTTGCATCTTTTATTGTCTAGTCTCTATTTTTGCCTTATTCCATTTTTAATCTGTCTCCCTGTGTCTCCCTGTGTTTCTCTCTGTCTCATCTGTGTCCTGAGATATATATCAGAAAGTCCTAGTCGAAGCAATACAATGTCATTAACAGGGTGCCGTGCATAGTAAATACGAAGAACAAGCACAACATGAATACCAATGAGAAAAGTACCAGAGCACATTCAGCAGAGGAGGAGAACAAAATGGAATTAGACATAGAATGAGGAAAATATGGTACAATTCTGATTGTTTTCTTTGAGTTCGTGAATTTTCTCTGTAGTTTCTTTATTTCATTATGACGGCAACAGCTACATTTGTCCCCCTTCCCCCTCCACTATCGTCTCTGCTCTGCGATGTGTGTGAGAGCGAGAGAGTGTGTGAATGTGGTGACGACATGCTGTTGACTGAGAAAGCACGTTATTTATGGGAGTCCATATCCTGATTGAGAGCCAAATGTTTCCACTCATAATCATTCCCCCTCTCTCTCTCTCTCTCTCCCTCTCCTTCTATGTCTCTTTATATGCCTTTCCATTTCCCCTCCCTCTTCCTGTCTCTCCTCACTCTTCCTCCATCCACATCATCAACACTTGTCACCTTCTCCACTTTCCTCCATATCTGCCCGTCCTCTTCTTTCCTTCACTCTCTAATTTCGTTATATTACTTCCTGTCTCTGGATCCCCCTTCCATTTCACTCCATCCCTGCCTTCAGCTCTCCTCTCCCATCTCCCAATCCATCACCTGAGTGGTCAAAAGCACATTTATTGCTCCTGACATCATACGCCGCTGACTCTTCACCAGCGTCACTAAATGTTTTTTGTGTGTCTCCTTGTCTACGCTGTGCTGAGCTTCTTCGCCTCACGCTGATCTAATTTCTGTGGACGGAGGAGCGAGAGGGGGAGAGAGGCAGAGATCAGGCAACAGACTGGTGGAGGGGAAGGGAGCGAACGAGAGACGGGGGCAGAGTAGGAGGTTTACTCTCCCACTAATTCCATGGTATTACAGTTGTCAAAGCTGTATTTATTGCTTTTGCATTCGACACGTGCCGCTGTGACTCTCCAACGTTGCCTGGGTATATGCTTTGCCTGCAGCCTTATTTATCCACATGAATGGATCATGTCGAATGTTCAAAATTGAATTAATGCTTTGCGATTTAGTTTTTTTTTTTTAACCTCTCCCATCGTGCTTGACAGCCACGTCTAATCTAATCCCCGTGCAGATGCTCATATAGGCGGATGCAATTAGCAGTAATGGCTACAGCACTCCACAAAGCGCTGTCCATTAAACTAACCGGGCTGAGCTGATGAGCATGCTGCAGCTGATGGACAACAAGTGGCGGGCCAAAAGGACGTCTTAAACCGAAACCCATCATCCTGCACGGAACAGTTAGGGACAACTCCATATCCACTCTAAATAATTTGACTATTATATCATGGTTTCTTTTGCAGGTAATTATTCTAAAAGAGTCTATATATGTCATTGACGTGGGCATTCATTCATCTTAACTCGAGCATATAGGCTAAATGTAAATGTAGGATATCATGCACGGATGGAAAGTAACTCCTGTAATTTCCGAGACAATTGTAGTTCTGTTGTTTTTTCATGCACTTTAGATGAAGTGGAGCTTTTAACTATTGCAATTGAAAAGTGGCCTCCCGTTTGGCTCCTTTGACCCAGTCGGGAAGATGCTTCATTTCAGTTTATTGTTGGAGTGGTTTCCATCATAAGACATGAGAAATGGAACAAAAGAGACATAACAAAATAGCCATGCATATTCACAGGGCCTAATTATACATAAGTACAGAGGAAGAAATCTTAGCGTGAATAATAGTCATTGGGAATTAATGACAGCACAATGAGAGCCGTTGGATATTAATGCCTCTCCTCCCACCTCTGACAGAATCCATGCTCGCCAACACTACAATATCTTATGATGAAAACACTTGAGAAATCTGAAGATGTTTGTGATTTGTTTGTCTTTTCACTTTTAAACTACAAAAGACAAATCGAGACAACTAAATGTCTTCAATTATTCATGGGAATTCAACCGCTCTCTGATGTGTCGTCAGAGAAAACAGACAGCTACTGTAAATAAGTGAATAAGCACAGAGATTGATGTCTGTGTGTAGTGCATCTGACTGTATGTCTTCTATGTGCAGACCATGTGTGCATGTGCTGGCGGGGAACCTTGATCGCACTCATTATCCTGAGTAGCACTCAGTATAATCAGTGTTCCCTCTTTGGCACGCCGTTTGTATTAGATTCAAGATGGAGCTCAACCAATTGATTGACTGACTGGATTGGCAGATGTATTACTGTCAGTCTGACTAGATGACTGGCAGGGAGGAGCCGTGTAACTAATTCCATTCAGACACGGTTTTGAAAAGCAAAAGGGGAGAAAATTTAAAAAAATTAAAAACATGAATCACTGAAATAATAATGTGAAATTAAAGCGAAAGCAAAACATGCTAATAGAAAAATAAAAAATAAAATTTCTTAACAAGCAGTTATGAGTTTTTTTTATTTGTATCTTACTTTCTGGTTCTCAAATGATCCAAAAGGATCTGCAATAATGTGATTTACACTTTTCACCAGGGTACGAGTAACTGTAATTAACAATGCTGTATTTTCAGGTGTGATCATTAGCACTATTTTTACCATTATGGAAACAATACAGACCCAAAATACTTTGTCTAAACATAGTTGATTCATCAGCTGATCGGCTGAGTAGACGGTCAGCTGGTTCTCTTTTACACAACTGTATCGCATCCCTTAAGGAGGACACTACAGGCGGGAAGATTGAGGATGTGAAGAGTGAGTCGTTGGCCGACTGAGTGCCTGTTTGATTCCAGAGACACTGGAGCTGATAGGGAGTTAATTGACACTGATATGGAGGTTATGTCGGTGCCTTTTTATTGGCTGGTTAGATGAGGGCACGACTGAGGACTGGTTCGACTTGGCCATGTAAGAGAGGTATTTAGAGGAGGAACTAAAGGAAAACAGTAGGGATGCACGGATCTGATCGGCGCCGATCCATATCGGCCGATATTCCCATTATCGGTTTTCTCAAAACGTTCTCAAAACGGCCGATCAAAACGGCCGATCAGATGACGTAACATCTGCGAGAACTATCAGACGTTTCAATCGCCGCGCATCACAACGGAGACGATGCGCCCGGCGAGGGCCGCAGAGTGAGAGGTCCACGAGGGGATCCCCACGCACCGAGCGACGTCCCCGTCTCCCGAGTTGAATCACTGGGTCAACTCAGCCGACACTCACATGTCTGAGCCCCTATAGACTGATGCTCACGGTAAACGCATTCGATCGGGAGCGCGCAAGGGTTTTGATAAAGTTAGCGGAAGGATTTAAGTGACAACATCCGGTTTTGCAAAGTTAGCGGAAAGAACCACGTTAAACAACATCCGTTTATCAAAATAAGATGTCGACAAATCATACACGAACATATACAAGTAAACAATGAACTGATATTGTATCTTTATAGATCGTTTCTGAGATTTAGCTTAAATTATGCTAACATTAAAACATTGTTACTGTACCAAGGAAGAGTTTATAAAAATAAGTCAGACTTTTGTATGTTAAAAATAAGTCAGACTTTTGTATGTTAAAAAAAGTCCTGTATATAGATTTCCCCAAGAGTTCCAGGAAATGAATGATGCAGATGTGTTCCATACATATCTGAAATCCCCTACAATAGCAATCAAACAATTTTAATGTATCAATTAGGACATTTTTCAAAGTAAAAGTCCTAAATGTTTAAAGAAATCGGTAATTTCTTTAATGTTTGAGTTGCTTTATATATGTATTTCCTCATAGTCCTAGGCAATAATGCTACACAATAAATAGAATGCTTCAATCGACACCGTGATCGGTGATCGGTATTATCGGATCGGCAGGTACTGATTTCAGTGATCGGTGATCGGTGATCGGTATTATCGGTGATCGGCAGGTACTGATTTCAGTGATCGGTGATCGGTGATCGGCACCAAAAACCTGATCGTGCATGTCTAGAAAACAGTTGTATTTGTGCGATGGCTAACGCATTGCACTGGGAGGGGCATGTAGAGGCGGACGTGGTGAGGAGAAAGCTGTAATAATATACATTTTGAGATACCTGGAGCTTTAGGAACTCAAGTGAATGAGAAACCACTTATTAAATGGTTCTTCGTGACAGAAAGGCGGAGAAATGAGAAGTTGGTTCTAAACACAGTTTGCGGTTTTATGTGTGCATGGATCGGTATGTGTGCCGGCACCAGGGGCTTCCACTGAGACGTGGAAAAGCGAGTTGCTTGAAATCTTATTCTGCCTCATCAGTGGTGGTTATTAACTTTATCGTCATCAAGTTACTCATGGAAATAATGCCAATTCAGAGCGACATTAAGAAAACATGAAGATTCTATCAACCTGAAACTGGATCCATGGCGTAACCGGCTTTCAGAATCAACTTTAATACAGATTCCCCCACGACACACACAGAGAAACATAATCATCTCATTCACTTTGCAAGTATTTTCTCTCCAAATTGTGTGTTGTATGTCACACATCTGAGGTTGAGATATAGGAAAACAAATATCCATGGAATCCAGTATTGTTTCGTCGTGAACGGTGTGTAATTGGTAGAGACACAGGGCTTCCCGGCTGTCTGATAACATCTGTCTCGTAATGGACCATTTTCAAACCAATCACGGCCCTTTATGCTAAGAAATGGAATCTCACTGTCTGACCCGGAGTGTTTGCATGTATGTGTGTGTGTGTGTCCTGTCTTCCAGATTCTCTCTCTGATGGCTCCTTCCCAAAAGTCTGAAGCAGTTAAAAACACTGTACATCAACGTAAAAAAAAATTCCAGCTTGAAACAAGCTGTTACTCTTTGATTTGTTACTCTTAGCCAAATAATATATTGTAAGTGATACACATTCAGTTCCAGAGTAAGCTATATTTGAAAACATATCTAACCACAAACCCTCAAAAGTGGCTCAAATATGGAGAGAAAGTTGCCAAGTCGGCAATGCTGACAGTCCATCACTTTGGGCCTCCCTTTCAAAGCCACTCCCCCAAAATTACAACAATGAACCTTAAACAATAAACATACTGTTTGTAAGCTTTTGTTAGAGCATTTTATTACAGTTTTTTTCAATCGCTAACAAGCGCTCACCCATACTTCAGATACTTTTTCTGAACTCTGAACACAGACTCACACCTACAAAGCACAATTGGCCAAATGGATAATTTTCTTGTCAAAAGCACATTTTGTTAAATATATACTAACTCTTCATTTCAAAATAGAACACATCTTTTTCTGCAGACACTAACTTTACCAAAACACTGGAAATCTGACTCAAAATGAAATGATTCTGTCAAAGAATAACTCTTGTTTTCACTTCACAAGCTACTTCCAGTCAATCAAAGTACACCAGGTTTCAAAACAGTGGCTGTTGCTGACATTACAAAAACTGCATAAGTTTTTCAGGTATTTGCATGCAAAACATGCAATCCACTGTTTTTACACTAAATTTATTGATTGGGAACTGTATGTCCACATGTAATGTTCACATTCAAAAGCATTCCAGTAAAAAACTAATCAGTTTTTTTCTCCTTTACTGTTTACTACAGGAGGTACAGTACAAATACTGTTTACAGTATGATGGAACAGAAAAAGTTTGACAGTATTGCTTACAGTGAACAAAATATCCATGAAACACACAAGAGCATTCTGAACACAAACACAACGGCAACACGCCCAGATAAAAAGGGGGGGAACTATTGTTCCTTTAAAAAACATTCGGTTAGTCAATGTAGGCGGTGTCTGTGTGATCAACATCTCAAACTGTCATCAAAATGTAAATTCTAATCCAAAACTTGCGAAAACATATTTCCCAAAAACATTCCAAACTCTGACCTACCATCAGGAGATGGGGAATCAATTGTTTGTTTATTATCAGCTGAGATATATTGTTTTATAACTGATATCATTGCAGAAGAGGTTTTTAGACTGTATCTAAGGTTTGGAATATTGTTTTTGCCATTGTGGGATGTTGTGTGTTAACATTCGTAAATAATACAAAAACAATCCATCATTTTGTTGGGAGGTATAGCTTGTCTGTTAAGAACATGTAAGCATTGTGGAAATGTGTTCACTGACTGCATATTGTGTGAAAACGACATGAAATGTGTGAATGGTATGGCCACAAAACACCGATGCTGTGCTAATTGTGTTTAGAGTTTTGAAAATGTGACCACTGATTGGACAAACGCTTGGTAGCACCTGAAAGAAACTGTAACTGATTGCTGACAGGATGTAAAGAGAATCTCAACAAATATAGTATACCAATATTTCTTCAATATATAAGCTTTCTTCTTCCTGGCCTTGGTGTATTGACAGATTATTTAGCCAGAGTGCTGAAGCGATGAGAGGAAGATTTGAAATGAATGTTTATTGATGACATTACCAATCTGGATCAGTCCTTTTTAATCAAGATGTTTTGAGAACATTGTGGATGATGGTGGCTCTTATTAGTATAACTACTCTGAGAGAAGTTCAAAAGGTGTAAAACTAAACTAGGGAAAGCCGCTGGTAAAAATAACTTTCTAAATTAAGGTCATTTTCCCGTCCTAAATGAGAAGGTAATTACCATCCTTTAGCACCTTTTTTTTCGAAAGGTCGTGTCCTGTATTGAATTTAATTAAAATGACTGATTGACTAATTCAGTACCACAAAATACAGGCACTGAGTTAGGAAACGCATCTCCCTACTTTTTGAAGGGTCCTTGTGCAAGATAATCAAAGCAACAACTGCGTATGACCCTGACCTCTGAACCCTCTGTCAAAGGGAGAAAAACAGAACTCACAGGGTCACATTAATCCGGCGGGTCTCAAAAGGCCCAGAGAATGCAGAATATCCCGCAAAACCCTCCCGGAAAACCCTCCAGCAGAACCCTCTTTCTCTCTCTCGATCGATCCACGTCTTTGCGATTCAGGAGCACACAGACAGAAATGAATGACACGTTTCTTACGGCCGGGCTTTATCTCTCCACGCCATTATCAGTCTTTCTTCATCATCCCGCTGTCCTCCTGCCTTCCACCTCTCTCAGAATAACTTTCATTAACAACATTCCACAGACAAACAGAGCCCCACTGATCTTCGATGATCAACACCTGAAAACGGAAGATTTGTTTTTTTCCCGTCTTCTTCCGTTTCATCTGTCGTGGGAAGAGGAGATCAAATTATTTTCCGAACCTGCCTTTACAGCGTCAGCTCCTCATAGACATGTCTCACAGCAGCTACGAAAATTCATTGTTTGTGTGTGTGTGCGTGTGCGTGTGTGTGCGTGTATGTGTGTGTGTGTGTTGCCTAATGTGAGTCATTAAGGAAAGTGTATTCTAATGAGGCTTGCAGCAGGTCAGAGTCAGCCAGTGTTTAATACAAAATAAGTAGTGAACAGAGTGCTGCTGTGGCTTTAGTGCAGACAGCATTTAGTATTTTGGATATAGAACTATACATTTGGCTGGTGAATGTTTTATTCTCAGTCATAAGCACACACACACACACACACACAAACACACCTACACACACAAACAAACACAAGGGTAGCAACTTAACATGCCGTTATTTGCCATGAGGCTATATTAGCATTCTTGTTTCTACCTAGTAGCTATTTAGGCTCACTCCATCTATGCGATGTGTGTGTGTATACAGGTTAATTCAGGGAGGCTGGTTATTTATTTACGCCAGTAACATTAGTTGTTACGGTTGTTACATGACTTAGTTGCGTTACATTATTAATTCAACATGAACCATGATGTCTTTTTTATTTTTTTAAACATTGACATTCAACTTATTCAATTCAATTCAATTCAGTTTATTTGTATAGCGCATTTTCATAAATTACAAATTTGCCTCAGAGGGCTTTACAATCTGTACACATAGACATCCCTGTCCCAGGACCTCACATCGGATCAGGGAAAACTCCCAAGAAATAGAAAAAAAACTTTCACAGGGAAAATAAAGGGAAGAAACCTTCAGGAGAGCAACAGAGGAGGATCCCTCTCACATGATGGACAGGTGCAATAGATGCCATGTGACCAGAAGGACAGATTAGAGTTAAAACACATTCAATGAATATGACAGAGTGTATGAATAGTTGGTAGTAGGCATGGACCAGGATCCATACCTCCATGATCCATCAGGCAGATGTTAACACATGTATGATGCCCCAACCCCAATACACTGGTTTGATTCAGCGTGGCTGTGTGGGAGAGTTTCAGTGAATATGAAAGTGTGTGCGAAGGTGCACGGACCTTTTGTGAGTGAGTGTTGTTCAGTGACCTTGTGGCTGTCGTAATGATTAACTTTCCACTACCCTGTTGTGCTGCTAATGAGTATACGTACGTGCACGTGTGTTTCTGCTTGTTTGTATCCTTGTGCGATAGCAGCAGCACACAGGGAAATAAAAGTAGAGGAATTTTAAGCTTGAAGTTATTATTCTTACTTTCGAGGCATTGGCAGTTCAAACCCACTGTTGTTTGGCTCCAAGGCGTTCAATGTGTTTCCAAATAGACAACTCAGCTCTTTGGCTCCCCATGCTGTACATCACACTGTGTGAAAGGCCTCCTTAATAAACATAAAGCTACATTTTTTGGTTGGTTTTATTTTGTTTTATTACACATTTATTGTGTTTCGTTTTTTGGCTTTCACAGTGCAGTTAATCTTGAATATTAGGTCTTTTTATTTTTAATGTAAAGTCTTATGGTAATGAGACTAAATCAAGCCATAATCTAGCTTTATTATTTCTCCCCTTACAGTATGTTGAAGCAAAGTAATTTGGTGTTCTGTATGCATCCCGCTGGAGAGCTAATGTCCCTTGTATTTTTTTAGATGATATAGGGTAACACAACATCATACAATGCTGGTTTGTATAATAGAGGAATAATGGTCAACATTGTAAACAAAACAGTGGCCTGTATGTTCAAAGAAATCAACCTAACAATTCTATTTATTTGAGTCATTAAAACAAACATTTTCTTCGTAGATGAACAGAATGTCCCTCCACTGAATTGAGTGACCATTTGCAAGATAGATGTTCTGTTTCCACGGCCATTTTGTTGATTCCAACCCATTAAATCTCAAGTTGTGTTTCCTTGTGCCATTAAACATCACTGTGCCCCCACTAGTTCCCCCAATTCCTCCTGATAGACTGTTCACTAAGTTGATGTTGCCAGGAACTTAATGCAATTTCAGCCAGCATGAGCTTGAGTTTTTGGCTAATGTTGCATTGCAATAAAACTTAAGGCTGAATCACCAGAGGCTTAAAAGGGGTCTTGGACCCCTCAATGGTGAAATATACACATTTAATTTGATCTATTGTGAACAGAAGGACCTCAGTGTGACGCATTGTTAGGAGGGCGAGGGGGAATAGAAGAGTGGCAGGGAAAAAGATCGGCATTTATCACATTGAACTTCAGTTCAATTAAATTCAGCTCTGCTTTATTATCATTCCTTCGAACTTAAGTCATTCAACGGAACTCCAGTGCTCAGAGGAACCAGACACAACTAGTTTGGCGATGCAGGGAGAGTGGAAATAAAACTGAAGAATAAACGCTTAGACAAAAAAGACACAAAAATTGACCCTAATATCAACTGTAGTGTGAAAGTAACTGCTGCACCGTATTCGAGATGTAGTGACTAATGAGCGGGTGAATACGCAGAATATGAATGTTGTATTTAAGCCAAAAAATACTTATTTAAAGTCCAAATGGATTGGTCTTGCTGCATTATGGTACACACCGTCTGTGTATTATAATTTGAATATTTTAAGTGGAGCAGATAACTGTGTATAACGAATTAAAGCCTGCACATATTAGTTTGGCATATTTAAAAAATATTAAAAAGAACAACCTACCAAAATGTCGTTGTCCCCAAGACAGTTTGTAGGGTACCTTCACCAGCTGTTGTCTGTTAGGCCAGTCAGGATCAAAATTAAATGTATAGTTTTGTTTATTTTTTATTGCATTTAGTAAAGCAGACCAAATACAAAAATGTATCTGTTGAGGGGGCGTGTACGAAGGAAATAATTCATCTTGTGTTCTGGCTCGAGAGCTGCCACCTCGATGCAGGAAATCACAGACTTTGAAATAAAGCTGTCAAAGTTTTTTTTCACTTTGTCTCTGCGCTGATTTACTGTCTGCACAAATCCCTTCTCCCCCGGATTATCTCAAATTACTTCCAGGACTTTATTGAGCATATTGTATATGTTCTCATCGGCCCAGATGTCACTCGCGCTGACCTTTACCAGTGACATGTGAACAAATGGGCCCGTTTCGGTTAATGTTCGGGTCGGACAAGTTTCTCCCTGCCAGCGGACTGGGTTGGTGTTTGAAGTTGGGGAGGAGGACTCACATCTTTCAGCGAGGCAGTAAAACTTGTCACATCTTGAAAAAGGAGCATCACTCGTACATTAAATACAAATATAATACATATGAAGTATGAGAACTTTTACTTGGAGTGGATTCTATCTTTGATTACTTTAAGTCCTTTCTATCTTTAAGGATTCGTGTTTGTGTGAAATCTGAAATGGCAATCGTGTGTCTTGTGTTCTCACTTTGTATTTCTTTGGAACACTTTTTGAAAAGAGAGACTATGTGACAAAACTTTTAGCCAATACCTGTGTGGCAAAGAAAGAAAGTCATATTGAGAACTCTACAACTACAACATTTCCAAAAGAGCGGTTTGTCCTTGTAAAGGAGAGGCAACAAAAAAGTGCAAAGCAGGAAGAAGAATGCGCACATGTGTGTATCTGAGTGCATGCAAGTGTGTTTGTGCCCATGACATTGTGCAAGGACAGTCCTATCTCTTTCGGTGAAAGCTTGATTTCCTGTGTAGGGATGGATATATACGGAAAAACATCAACGCCTCCGAACCCTCATACTATATTGTCTGGGGACAATAGCCTCCCTGCTCTCTTTTCAAATTCAAATCTCCAAAGCTTTCATGCTGACAAAACATTGACTACAGCTCGGAGATATTGGAAGTCCACTGAGGCTTGAAGAATTGTGTCGCTGACAGGAAAGTCATTCCTCCCAGGAGAAAATATGCACGTTCATAAAATCACACCAACTTCAGACACATGCATACTCATTTTATTTACTAGAACTAATTACTCTATGTGCTTGCATTTTGGCCATAATCCATTGGGGAGGATTATTTGCATTGCAAAGCAGCTTTCTTTTGTGGGACTGTGTTTACGAATTGGCAGTCTATGCAGGTCAGTCCAGCAGTACACCAGAAACTGCATCATATCTATAATATTTGTAAAAATTGTTTTCTACATTTGCTGTTTTGAGCAACTCTCAACCACTGCACGTTGTGGTTTTTTTGCATGCAAACCAAACAAAACCAAGAAATAAAGCAGTATCAGCATACCGCTTCCAAAAACATGTCGAGCTTGAAAACGGGCGCAGAGTTTTCAATGACCGCTTTTGCCACGAGTTTTTTGCGAGTGGTGCCGTGGCCTAATGGTTTGGGAGATTGCACCATCATTAATAGATAACAGGCCGGCTCTGTACAATAACCCCGTGCCCTTAAGCAAGACACAGAAGCCCAGCCTGCTCCGTCACTGTCAGACGCGCGGCTGAGGCGCTGCCTCGGGAACACGCATTGCATAATCCACTAGGGCTAACAGGCCATTATGCGGTGTAATGTCCTGTCGTAGTCTAGGTGACCAGCCATGGGATTATGATGAGGTATCTCATTTAGATACCAGCGGCTGGGTAATATCGTCTCCACGGAGAGAGTGCCAGGAATTTTTCAACGAAGCCAAACGTGTGGAGGTCGGTGCATCAGCGGGGCAGGTGCACACAATCGTGTTTGTACAGTGAGTGTGTGTGTCATATTTCTTTAGTAGGATAACATGAAGTCTAATCTGTCAAATCGATAACATACCATATTTGTCACAGCAGTTTACACACGCACACGCACACACACACACACACACATACACAGTTCAGGTAATCTGGTAGAGGTAGCATAAACCTTCTCACTGTTGTTCTCGGGCACCTGTAAAAACCTATATGTCAAGACAAGCACAGTGATGAATTGAGGCAAAGCTGTTTCATCACTCACACACACCCATACACAACCATAAACACAAACACACACACACACACATACACACGGCAAAGGTGTTTTTTGTAATCATGCGGGAGTGTGTGTTTGTGTCTGTGTGAGCGCCAGCAGGGAACAACACAATTTCACACCGCATATCTCTGTCCCCCGGTATTGTTTTGCTCCCGTTTCTCACTCTGCACAGCACTTATTCTGAAAGGTTAACTCTAATCCTAAACTAATAACAACCAATCTATAGCATATAATTGGTTTTGTCGTCAAACGAGCTCTGAGGGGACACAAAGGCAGATTCACCAGCATTTAGTGAAACATGGACTGAATTTTGGCGTGAGCGGAAATTATTAACATGCCTGTATCCAAATAGTATATTAGTAAAATTTTATTTCAAAGCAAAAAATATATATATAGAAACTATTCCACATGTCTTGATGCCCTTTGATGGAAGCTGTGGTTTCTATGGAGGAAGCCTATATCCTCGGTTGTCCATGTGAAAATGTGTAGGGGATTTAGGCTTCTTATCACCACTGGCCAGCATTGCGGAAAGCCACCGTATTCACATGTCACGCACACATAACCCCCCCGTGATTTGTGTGTTTTATATTGTGTGTTTTTGGAGAGAAAAAAAAGATATAGTTGGGGTGGAGAATATTTCTAGCAATAATAAGCTTAGTTGCAACATGAACACAAAGAGGACAATATTAAAGTGGCTCCATCTTAACTCTTTCATATTGATTTTAGCTTTTTGTCAATCTGCCCACTGCTGTTTGTCTACCCTCGTCTTTGTCTGACTACCCACTTGTTTTCTCGACTTCTGCATGTCTGTGTGTTGCGTCTAGTGTGATGTTAAAAAGCGCGTGGCGTGTTTTTGAGTGTCAGTATGCGGTAAAGTAAAGCCCAAAAGTCTAACGGCACAACCCGTTTAGTGTACAGTTCATTATGTCTCATAAGGGCATCTGTCAGAGTGGATTATCTTATGCATAGCCTACTGTCAAGAAACATTTTTACTAGTGCTGTGAAAAATAACGCGTTAACTCAGTTAATTCAATTACAGGTTTAACTAGTTTTTTTTTTTTACGCATTTAACGCATGCGCAGAATGAGCTTCCAATCCGTCTGTTGTTGGTCGTCGGGACGAAAAAAAAGTCACTTGCAAAATGAGCTTCCAATCCACCACTTCAATCTGAACTCTGTCCGCTCTCATGCAGACGGTCTGTTCATCGGTAATGATCCTTCCGCAGGTTCACCTACGGAAACCTTGTTCCGACTTTTACTTCCTGTAGATCAGGGTCTCAACACGTCGATCGCGACCTGCCAGTCGATCGCGGCGTAGTGTTGGTAGATCGCATGACATTAAAAGATTGGCCCGCCCCTGACATGTTCTCTATAGCACGTCTTTGTTCTTTTATTAAACTAAACGTCTGTTGTTGATCGTATCTCCACAGCAGCATGTCATTTCTGTCTCTTCGCGTTGCGTTAACACTTATCGATCTCCGTCTCGCGCGCCACAGAGCTCCGTGGACCGAGCAAAAAAAAGTCACTTGTCAATCTGTCCCCGTGTCCGGGCCGGTGAGGTTTCAGCTTTGCAGCGGTGTCCCGCCGTCCCTTTCATCACGGCCCAGTTCATGAAGAAAACCCACACAGTCAGTTTGCCTCAGCAGCTGCTAGAGGAAGACTAGAGGCCTTTAGATTGTATCATGGTGGAGTTAATGGTTGACAAACAAGAGAAAAATGTTCTGTTTAACCCTCCTGTTACCTTTACATTCACTAACATATTTTACCCTCGGGGTCAATTTGACCCCAGCAATTAAAACCTCCAGAAAATTATTAGAATTAATATTGCTTCCCAAGTTTAAGTGTGAGGTACTTTATGTTTGTTTGTTGACTACCTAAATAGCCCTTTAAATAAATAAAAAAGTTGATATTTCTTATATGTTTGACACAGTGAAAAACAGCCTGGGGTCAAATTGACCCCAAAGAACACCGACATTAAACATTGAATGGGGTCAAATTGACCCTAAAGGTAACAGGAGGGTTAAACATTCTGTTTAGGATGAAGATGTATTAATGTTCCATATGGAAGAAAACTGCTAAATAACTGCTGAGTTGCAGCACCATTGTATAGAAGAATGTATAAATGTATATATCCGTCTTTTGTCATAAATCTCTATGTTCTCACAAAATATACCGAGAATATCTGTAATATGTGATTAATCATGATTAATCCACAAAAACCTGTGATTAACCCGATTAAAATTTTTTATCGTTTCACAGCCCTAATTTTTACATAAACCATGTAATTAATTAATTATTTCACATTATGTCATGACACCAAATAAGCACTTATAACAGCTGGAACGTGTAGCCTTTGAACCAGAGCTATGTGGTTGTCAGAAAATAATGCATACCTTCTGGTCACCCTTCCGAAAAAAAATTGTGTTGCCTTGCTGAGAGAGGTCACAACATAATTCTAATGATGATCAGGGTCCCACCAGCCAGTAGTTGGACAGACTGTTCGCAGTTGTTAACTTAAGTGATTCAATTGCCATCCAGGGCGATATGACCTTCAATAGATATCTCTTTTGTGTTTCTTGGCATTTGGACAGCCGTTGGGTGGTTCAGGCCCGCGGCACACTTTCAGCCTTTTTCATGTGCAAATTCAGCTATAAAATGCTCTCCCAACTCCCACATATAGTCATGCAGTACATCTGCTTCCACCTTTTGCACTTCCATCATCTTTTTCCTTCCATCTCATACATTATATTTGTATCTCTGAGAAGGTCATGAGCTCCTTCAGAAGAAAAAGGTCCCAGTTTTAATCTTTGACTTTAACTCCCCTCTCACATCCACCTGAAATACAATAAAAGGAAAATATAGACAATAGCACCCGTGAGTGTGGAGCATGGCACTCACTTTCTTATGGATACTTTGACATTTAGAGGCAACAGCTCCAATGTGTTGTTTCTTTCACACAGAGCAACATTATCTTTGTGGGCCTCCTTTGACTCATCGCATGCTCAGTGCTAACTGCTCCATTTAACTGCCAACGGCCATTATAGAAACAGAACACATACAGTTAGTTACTGGAAGGGCTTTTTGTCTCTTTGGAGCGCCACACAGATTGAAGCAATTACTGCACACACAATAGCAGCTCACCATTGATAGCTTCGACAAACGTTTTACTGTCAAAGGCAAAGCAGTAATCTCTATCTGAGTGCCGTGGTTAAAATGGCCAAACCTGCAGCCAGATGACTGTCACGTAGAACCTGTCTTTTTTTCTTTAATGCCAAAGTGTACAGCCTCATTTATACTTTTTTTGGGAAAGTTTGAAAGCGGGTCGAACCAGGCACTTCCTAAAAAATGTGACAGCGTTAAAACCACAATAACAACAACAACAAGCTTGGTAATTATAGGCACAGGAGCTCCTCATTAGACTCTGAGACCTTGTCGTGTTGGGCCATACTTAATTGGAACAGAAGTATAAAACGTTTATAATACAGGTATTCTGAAGAGAAAAGTGTGTTATGACTTCAAAAATACGTAAATAAACTTGCCAGAAAGAATGCAAGTTTTCTCTTTTTTTCATTTTCAGAAGAAACTGCATTGCTTGCATTCAGACTTTCATCAAGTGAACTCCTGTCTATAGTAGAAAGGTGAAATATGCGGGCTTGTGTGTTCTTAAGAGGATAGAAATGTTGAATACCACTTCCTTCAACAAGAACAGAAGACATGAATGCTCCTGTCTTCACCTATGGCTTTAAGACATGTACACTCTTGCCTTCAATATTAGAGATACAGTGTGAATTATTCTTTCAACGGTGGCAAACGTGCACACCAGGTTTTTAAGCACCTCAACTAGACTTGTGAAGGAGAAAAAAAAGCCAAATGTCAGTTGTAGTTATCAGTGTTTTTTCCAGTTATTTCTATACATTTATTGGGAGCTGGATTAGCCATAACCAGACATGTATACCATGAAAACCCCCGATTCTGATCCCGGTTCTCAGGTGTGGAACAACATGTAGTAACCGGACATCTTTAACAGTGATGTTTCGATCAGGAGAGACTTAATCAACAATAATCTTTATTACGGTAACAACGGTAAAAAAAATGGAATTGTGTATTGTCTTTTTGATGATCAGACTCTATCCTGAACCAGGATGAATAAAGAGCGGTGATGCTGAGTTCTGATACGATAGAATCCCCCTTGGAGTCCAGACACGGTGGTGGTAGTGGTGAAAAAAGGAGTTGCTGCCTGGAGGTGACAGGAGTGGAGGAGGGTCGCCTTCAGGTTGGAACTGAAACGACAACTGATAGCAGAGTACAACACTCCTTTAAAGTTTGACAGCCATGATCTGATCGACTTAGAGACATTGTGCCGCATCCAATTGGTCGCTTAAAAGTGGACGCCCCCCCCAGATCTGCCATAACGTAATCACTGGGAGTAGTAGACTGAGACACTACGCATGACCCACCGTGTAAAGAGAGTCTTCCTTCCTGAACTAACGCTTAGGCTCCATTTGTTCGCAATTTTAATTGAATGTGCCAAAATTAAACTGTAGGTAAAGAGAGTAACGTTGAGGCTTAGCTGTAGTTTCACTGAGAAGTCACCTAGACCATTAATCAGATACAGTGCACTCTTTGCTCCCTTAAACCCGAGGATGAACTCCATCAACACAACTGCGGTGATGGAGGACAGGGTGAACTTATACATTCATGTCCAACTTGTGCTTTCACAGAGAAAGTACCCCCATAGTCTAGTAAGTGTTTGTGTGTGTGTGTTTGTGTGTGTGTGAGGGGGTGGGGGGTTGTTTGTGTGTGTGTGTGTGTGTGTGTGTGTGTGTGTGTGTGTGTGTGTGTGTGTGTGCGTGTGTGTTTGCAAGAGAGTGAAGGGAGGTCTGTTTTGAATGAGAGGAGAGTTTTAGAGCAGAAGGAGAGGCCAAGCTATTGGAATGTCAACAAGCCGGGGAGAGGACTGTGTCTACACATGTGGCAAAAAGTCTTGCCCGCAAACACACACACACACACACACATATACAGGACTGTCTCAGAAAATTAGAATATTGTGATAAAGTTCTTTATTTTCTGTAATGCAATTAAAAAAACAAAAATGTCATGCATTCTGGATTCATTACAAATCAACTGAAATATTGCAAGCCTTTTATTCTTTTAATATTGCTGATTATGGCTTACAGCTTAAGAAAACTCTAAAATCCTATCTCATAAAATTTGAATATTTCCTCAGACCAAGTAAAAAAAAGATTTATAACAGCAAAACAAAATCAAACATTTGAAAATGTGTTTCCAGGTGTTTCGAGTTAATTAGACGATTCAAGTGATTTGTTTAATACCCTACTAGTATACTTTTTCATGATATTCTAATATTTAGAAATAGGATATTTGAGTTTTCTTAAGCTGTAAACCATAATCAGCAATATTAAAAGAATAAAAGGCTTGCAATATTTCAGTTGATTTGTAATGAATCCAGAATGCATGACAAGTTTGTTTTTTTAATTGCATTACAGAAAATAAAGAACTTTATCACAATATTCTAATTTTCTGAGACAGTCCTGTATATACATATATACATACACACGTACACACACATGTATACACTTACACAATCACACACAGAGACACACACTAATGCACAATTGGTTACATGAGCTCAGACACTTTGGAACAGACACACAAATATATCCGAACTGCCACACAGATCTCTGTGTGTCTATACAAACACAGAAGTTTGAAGCACAAACATGGTGCTGATGCCCTCTGTGTAGCGGCGATGGGCCGTATAAAACGAAGAGCAAACATACCTGGATGTCATTACAGCTCGACTTCAGGCAGGTCTACTGCTGAAGCGGAGAGGCCTATAACACAATACATACTCTGTCATACATTGTCAGAGAAATACGCTGTACTGCCTATACTCACTTACCTTTTTCTTGACCTTTCTTTCACGTATTTTATTTTGTATTTGTCCTTATCTCAAAGAGCCCTCGCATCACACGGTCATCCATAACATGTGTTTTGACATTCCTCCTGAACACCAACCGAGAGTCTCCAGCTTGGTGGTCCTTTTGTCACAGCCTTGAAATATACTAGTCTGTGGAAATAGTAAAATCGAATATCTGACCTGTTTGTGGCTATGTGTATGTGTGTGTGTGTGTGTGTGTGTGTGTGTGTGTGCGTGTGTGTGTGTGTGTGTGTGTATGTGTGTCTACTCCTGTGGATACAAAATGAAAGTTCATTTGCAAAAGACATCTTAACATGCATGTATATATTTGATGTTCTGAGCCAGTAATCACAATGATTACATCGATGATGATAATGATGATGATTCAATTAAATTGAATTTCCATTCAATTCAGTTTATTTTCGATAGCTCAATATCACAAATTACAAATTTGCCTCAGAAGGCTTTACAATCTGTACACATACGACATCCCTGTCCCAGGACCTCACATCGGATCAGGAAAAACTCCCAAAAAATAGAAAAAAGCCTTTCACGGGGAAAAAGGGGAAGAAACCTTCAGGGGAGCAACAGAGGAGGATCCCTCTCCCCGAATAGAGAGAAGCAATAGATGTCATGTGTATAGAATGAACAGCGTTACAAAGTTTCAACACATTCAATGAATATGACAGAAATGTATGAATAATAAGTAGTTAGTAATAGGCATGGACCTTGATTCAGACCTCCAAAATCCATGAAACAGAAGGAGGTAGAGAGGAGGGCAGGGGACGCATAAGCAGAGCCATGGCAGGAGGCCGGCTCGCCAGGTAGGAGGCATCAGATACAGCCAGGTCCACTGGACCCGATGAGACGTGAATTCACAAAGACTCCGGGGAGGAGGCAGAGTTAGTAATGTGCAATGGAGAGATGTATATTTATTCATAAGGAGAGAGAGAAGAGGAGATAGGAGCTCAGTGTATCCTAAAACGTCCCCCAGTTTATAAGCCTATAGCAGCATATCCAGGGGCTGGACCAGGTGAACCTGATTCAGCCCGCATTTAGTGAGCGCAGCTCTCTAGTGGGGCAATATGGCACTACAATCTCCCTAAGATATGATGGTGCATCACAAATTGAGCTTTGTTGGTGAGGAGAAGTTTTAAATGTGATTCATGATTTTACAGGGAGCTAATACAGGAGTAATGTGATCTCTTTTCTTAGTTTTTGTGAGTACATGAGCTGCAGCATTCTGGATTAACTGGAGGGACGTAAGAGACTTATTACTGCAGCCTGATAAGGAATTGCAATAATTATGTCTAGAAGTAACAAACGCATTAACCAGTTTTTCTCCATCTTTTTTAGACAAGATTTGCCTGATTTTTTAAATGTTATGTAGATGAAAAAATGCAGTCCTTGTGATTTGCTAAATGTCATGGTGATGATGGTGTTGTTCTGTCCCTGCTCTTTCAATCCTCACCTTTTAGCAGCGAACACATAAACAAGAATAGCAGCACATGTCTAGTGTCTAACCACCTGCCTGACAGAAAGAAAGGAAATAAATAAAGGGATAAAGAAAGAGGAGAAAACGACTGACTTTTGGGTACATTAAGGGAGAAGTCTATCGATTCTGGCTGTGTCTGCTCTGGCCGGTTCTTTCCGCTTATTATTGACCGTCTGTTCTTCACTGTCTCCGTAAAGCTGCCTATGTGCCGTACAATTTATATTTAGTGCATTAAGGAGCATTTTTTAATTAATTACCATAAATCTGGATAAAAGAATAGAGATGCACATTTGTATTACAGTAAAGGCAAATCACAGGTTATGATTGTAGGACTCGCGTCCCACAGTCCGACGAGGAGATTATTGCTATCGATTTAAACCCACCTGGACCAACGTAAAAGCAAACAATTGACCTTTTTCCAGAAAACCTGTGCGTGTTACTGGGACCGCATGTCTGCAGGTAGTCGTGCAAGTTTCACAAGACAAACGGGTGTTTTTGTACATTTCTGCCAACGATTTTTTAGACGTGTGCGCTCATTATGAATCTAAGATCAGAATGCATGAATTTGTGCACACGTTGCATGCATTCCCACCGACACGCGCAAAGCTACAGAACACACTTTTCAAGTTGTGATGTCTCTTTCGCCGCGCTGTGCGTGTGGTCTGTGTATGTCTACGGCTTAGTGCTTCTTTCTTTTCTGCTGATCTGTGTGTGTGTCCTGTGAGGGAGAGAGAGCATGTGTGTGGCTTTAACTGCAGGTTCTTGCTAAAATACACACACGTTGGTGTTGAATTTGTCTCAAAAACTCCACAGGACAGTATACGATCATGGAAAGGAAATGTTTTTAGTCTTTGTATGTTTTTAGTATTTAAAGTTCCCTATTAAAAACATTTTTTGTCTAGCCTGTAGAGAATGCAGGTGTGGGAATCAGCTGTCTGACAATGAAAGAGCTAAAACCGAAAAGATCAGTCCGAAGACACTGGAGTTGAAAGTGATTAACCAAAGGAGCATCCATTCCTCCCAAGTCTCAAAAAGTCAACTTTTGAGGCTATATTCACACCATGGCTCAGCCGATGACATTTCTCAAACATTCTAGCTCCATCAAAATGTGTTGTGATTTTCATAATTGATCTGATTAGGGGAACAAAATGCTCCTTTTGTATTGTTTAAGAGGCGGGCTTTAGTTTTTGAACTCTGGTTTTGGTCATTCATATTTCTAATTTACAGCATCGATTAACCTACATTCCTTTGAACTGGTAATAACATGCACAGTGCAGAGAATTTCTCTCCCCTTCATGTCAAGTCTCCCTTTGAAGTTTGAGTATTTATGAGGGCTACTGGAAAGAGCTGGCTGACTGTTAGAGAACATTATTCGCTGATCATGATTTTCATTGTGCCAAATGTTGTGCTCGCCATCATTAGTCTCCCTCCGACAAATGACGGGCGGGAAACTGAAAGTAAACTTTCGCATCAAGGACAGAGCAACGATACTGCGGGCTCTGATCCAGTTCAAATAAATCTCTGTGCGTGCACCACTGGGCTCCTCCAAAGTTATTTGTTTTGCAGCATGCCAGCTGAAGCTCGGGAGAGGTAGTATAGTAATCTGTTCTTCCTCGGCTGCTGGGATTACCGATGCGACGGTGTGTATGACAGCAGTTCTTTTCCCATCACACCTCGCTTGTTGTGTATCTGAGTGCAGGATAAAGGGGTGGACATGCACGTATGTAGGTGTGTGTGTGTGTGTGTGTCTCACTCTAATTCTGTGCACATCAGTGTGTAGATGCACCCTGTACGTTGTCTGTTGCACGTGGTACATTTCCACAGTCACACATGATTGATTGCTTCAGACCTACTCATGTGAGGGTCCCTCGGTACCTACGAAGAGTTGGAAAAGAGCCACCCAGCCGCCACAGCCATGGATAAAATCATCCCTTAAATATTTCTGAGCCTCTGTGACGACAGAGAAATAGCCTGAATTCCCACTTGGAATGGTGGTGCTTTGTTTGCTGAGTGAAACAACAATGAAAATGATGCCGGATGCCTTGTTGTGCAGAGGAGTTTGCGCTCATTTAGCTGCCTCTGTAACGGCTTGACGAGCCCGTCTGATTGCAGTTCCAAATGTCAGGTGATTGATGGATCCACTGGGACAGAAAATAACATGCAGTTTTATAATATACACATCAATATTCTTTATAACAATGCCCCCCCCCCCCCACTGCACTGTTAATTGACACTGAGTTAAAATGTAACTTCTTCATCTCTGCATACAGTATGTTGAATGTCAATATGCTGCTGTTATGGAGTGTCATTCATCCATTCAAACTCACTCGCCTTCAGCCCCAACGCACCAAATTGGGTGCATATTTGATATTGTGTTTTAAACTGTCTATAACATTAATAAACATGAGCAAATATATTGATGTTTAACATCAAATTATAAAAGACAACTTGGGATACAAGTATCAGTGAGCCATTTCCACACAACTTAAACACCAACTGAAATAAAAATTAAAATATCATAATCATCATTTTGTCAGGTGTCGGCCCACTCAGAACGTTTCCGGAGCTAGCGACATGTAGCTTCGTGCTATCGTAAAAATCGTTAGAAAGCAAGAGGACTTCACACAGATTCTAAAGAAATCTTCTGCACCAAAGTATCACGGAGATATGAGCCAAAGGACACAGAAATAGTAATCGCTTCATAGATTTACAGCCAACAAATTCAACTTACTTTTGTTCTTGAGAAGAAGAAAAAACGTTTATTATCTGGGTGATTTTAGGCCTTTGCTGTGCATCCATTCATGATATATTCATCCTGAAAGTGCTTTTTTTCTAATCAAATCTGAAACTTCTATTTTCATAGAAGTTTCATCTTTATTTACTCTTAACCAGTAACATATATACTAATATTTACACATCTGAACAAAAGCTCACATGTGTTGCCTTTATTATAACACCAACATTATTCGAATAGCTGTTGTGGTTGCAGAGCTACACCCTTTTTAGTTTGTGTATGTCATTTCGAGCAGAAACCTCAAAAATCGGGTGGAGTTCAACAGGTTAATCCGTAGCCTTCTTTCGAACTACTAAAAATATGTATGTCTATTATGTTTTAGATTTGTATTCTTGTGAAACGAGTCTTCTGTCGTCAATGAAGTCACAGCCAGGTTCAGAATTGAAGCCGAATTGAAGCCTTGACGCTGGTCGGGAGCAGAATGTAGTCATGTTTAAAGGGATGAATAAATGGAAAGAGAAGTACCAGCATCGGATAGAAATACGGGCCAATACGCCAATGCGTATGTGCACCTAAATCGCCGACGGAGCGGATGCAAAAACATGATGTGTTTGTGGGGTATGGGCGAAATAGATGGCAACGTGTCTATTTGCAGGGATTGCTCTGTGTTGGTCATGTGAAGAGGAGCCACATCGCAACACTTCAAATGTAATCAGCCGTCATCCATTCGTTGTTTCACCTAGTTGGGTCTTTATACGGGATTGTCTCAGCGACAGCATCCTCCAAGCCTTTTAAAGGGTACCTGTTGTGATCTCGAATGTGTAGCCAGATCAAAAGATAATGTGTTTCTAAAGGTTATTCATGCACTGACGGTCCAGTATTCAATAACAATACGTAGTTTAGGCTGTTCAAAGTCCCTCAACTCCGACAAGCTTCATTGCACTGGTGCTTGAATATGGCGCAGGTGGTGTGACGTCACATCGTTGAGAGATCGACAGCCAGCCACAGCGGATGTGTTCAGAAACCAATGTAAACAACGTCGAGCGCTCGCAAACAAATGCTGAGAACTTGATAATAATATAGAAAACGGGCGAAATATGGACGATGAAAGATTGTCAGATTCAGCAACTGGATACTTGTATGAACCATTAAAAGCAGACTATCCCCATTTAGTTAATTGTGACAGCGATAGCGATGATTCTGATGAAGTTGATGCGAAGGACCGCGGTACAGATGCTTCACCGTGCGGACCGTGCACGCAAGTCGGCGGACGTTTGGTGCAGTTGTGGAAATGTGTGCCACAAAAAACAGACATAGAGTGCATTTGTTGTAAAGAACACGAACTTATGTCCGATGATATAGTGACATTAGACCTAATCTGCTTTACACAAAAGCGTGAGCTTGATAGCTACATCGCGCATAAGCCAGCGCTGGAGATGTCTTTCATTGATGCAATGTTCGGCCGACATGTTCGGGGGTGCTAGTGACTTTTTCTTTGCTCCGTCCGTCCCGATGCGCGCAAACCGGTGTCGGGAGCTCCTCGGCGCACGAGACGGCGGGCAGAGGACTGTCAACGCAACACGTAGAGACAGAAATGACATGCTGCTGCTGTAATGTGGCGCTATAGAGAAAGTGACAGGGGGGCGGGCCAATTTTTTTTAATGTCATGCGATCTACCAATACTACGCTGCGATCGACTGGCAGGTCGCCGCGATCGACGTATTGAGCACCCCTGATATAGATTGTGTAATTCTTGAGGCCACCGATCTATCCCAAGAAGCAACGCGTGTAGAAGTGGCTCCGGATTGGCTGAATTCCTTTCAACGACTCTACGTCATAGTGACCTTTGACATGAGTAAATAACTGGCAAGATGTCTGCGCCCTGAAGCGTTCACGGACTCGGAATGTTGACAAAGAAATGTAAAGCCTCGGGCTATGCGTGACTTGTTGACAATAGCGGCAGGGAAAATATGATTTATTTGATGCGCCTAATGTGTGTAGCACGTTGTTGTTTTTGACTACAGGTACCCTTTAAGGTAGGATGGATTTCTTCAGTTCTGTTTAAACATGAAAATATATATGGTGTATTTTACATTTCACCTAAGTACATAAGTCATTTATTTATTTTGCCCCGTGAGTGTGTCATATTTTGGCATTGCATTTGATGTGTGCATCTGCCAGTGGGCCACATTGATAACAGTGGGCATAATAAAATATGAATTATACTACAAGAGAGACATTTCCTGCATTAATGAAAGAAACGTGTGTGTATCCATATCAACATCGGCAGTTCGCCAAAATCAGTTGAGAAATCTCACCATATTGGATATCGGCAAAACTTCAATATCTCAGCCTTAAATTTCAACACTTACTGGGAGGGCAACATGGGACACAAACCCAACGAAAACACTGAGACACATATTCAATATCCGAAATCCCTTACTTTTTGATGCACTACATGATGTCAAACTACTTCCTGTGTGGCACTAAATGCTTTCAAAGGCATAAGTATATTGACATATTTTCTAGTAGACTTAGCTGTGGTATGCCTCTTTGCTTATGACGAGAAGGATAAGGATAGAGCTAACTCAGGTGTGATGGAAATTACTCCTCTTTCGTTAAAAAAAAAGAAAGAAAAGAAATGTGTTAAAGTCTTTAAAGCCAAATGCACTTAAACAGAGCATTTAGCTGACCTGGATTCTGCACCAAGGTAATGGCAGCAGATTTTATTTTTTTAAAAATAAAAAAAGAAAGAACGTTTTTCATCAGCCTCTTTCATAATTGAAGCTATCATGACTTTTTATTGCCGTCAAGACACGTTAAGTCCCTGTCAAGGTTTTTTTTCAGTTTTCCCTGCCATTTCAGTGCCTCTGTCAAGGTCATTGTATATTTGCACAGTGTGCCCGTGATGAAGGCTGTAATTTCTGCTGATATTATCTTGGAACCCAGGACTAGTGTCATATATTACAGTCCATTAATTAGAGCGGTCGTTCCGTATCGGTCCCTCTCCTCTCATCCCTCCCTCTGAAACCCTTCTCTCCCATATCTCCCATTCTACCCACTTATCACTTCATACGTTGGCATGCGCCCTTGTTAACATCCCTCATGACCCCTCTTATATGCCCTTCACTCTCTCGCTCTCTCCTCTTACCCTTCTTTGCTCTCCTCATTTCCTTCTGTTTCTCTTTCATTTCCCACTTTTATCATCCCGATCTCCTCTATACTTTCTTTTGCTTGTTGTTGTTTTTCTCTCTCTCTCTCTCTCTCTCTCTCTGTGTATTCGCCCATTTGGTTTAATAAATGAGTGGCCTGGTATTAACACTGACCTTCAGAGTTTGGCTCTCTGGAAAGGCTTCAGATGATGTTCGCCATGTTATTAAATAATACGATTAGGACTGTGAGAGAGGTTTCTGTAGGCTTTTGTGTGATTATCATTATTATACAGTCATGCCAAAGGGGAGTCAGAAAACATTAATAGACATGATTCACTGTAAAAGCACATATGCGGTCATTGACAGTGCACTTGATATCATTTTTCAAAAACAAAAGACACATTAATTTCACTATGGAAATGCACCAGAATGATGATGGGTTGGAACATGCCTTCATACCTCAGCACTTACGTCTCTTCCAAATCCATCCGATTGCAGTCTGCTGTGACATCACTAACTCACGTTCTGGTGGGTCAACAACATGTCAATTTGGTGTTTAGATTTGTTTTTTTTGCCACCGAAAATAATGGCGATGTATTACGGTGATGGATTACCGACGTCAAGCAAGACAGGGGTCCCTGCAATATGTCTCTCATAACATAGTGGAAGTAATGGAGACCAGCGGCTGCCTGGATGGGAAATCAATTAAAAAGCCCTGCGGTGTAATTTGGGAAAAGGTCAGCAGTAAAACATGCACTGCCCTCAATACTATATAGGGCACATTGTACTTGGTTTTGAATATTTTACTCTCATGGAAGAAAATGAGAATACTATTTCTGGTTTTAAAAACGTAATTCCCTATGCAAACACTTTGTAGTTGAACCCTTTATTCATTATCTTTTACTGACAGGGATATCTTCAATAGCTGATTCATTCTCTTTATTATTTTCACTTTCTATTTTCTGAAGAAAAATAGTGTTTATTGTGAGCTGTTATCAGTATCCTCCTTCCTTTTGGAACACACTTGAGGTGATTAAAAAGAGAACTCAGACATCGATAGCCAGTCAAGCTGAAACTTGTCCAAACAGACGAAGCAGGATGCAGTTGTGTCTGTCCTTCTCTCTCTCTCTCTCTCTCTCTCTCTCTCTCTCTCTCTCTCTGCTACAAAACCTGCAGATGTTTCGGATCAAAGCGGTGTTATCCAGTCTCACTCCTTTTCTCTCGTTCTCCGTGTAGCTGATTCTCAGGAATCCTTCTCCCATTCCTCATTTCATGACCACTCTAATCCAGGCTTGTAAAATATTAACTGCCCTACACGCTCTCAACAATCCTCTCTCCCTCCCTTCTTCCTTCCATCCCTCCCTCCCTTGCTGTTCCCCTTTTCCTCCAACTGCTCCCTCCTTATCATTTTTCAGCTCAATCTCTCTTTCTCTCTTCCTTCCTATCCTTGTTGCTCCCTTTTTATCTCCCCAGCTTCCATGTGCCTCCCAGAATATAGACATCTCAAATCTGAAGTATCAATTAACCTCGTAGCCTGCAAATCTTTCTGTCCTCTCCAGTGGCTTCCGCAAGCCAGATGATGAGGTCGATGATCAGACTGACACACACGCACACACACACACAACACTGTACATGTACATGTGCGGCGGGACCGAGATAAGATGGCAAGAAACAGGAAGTGGATTTATGTGAGTGTCGTGACTCATGCACACATATGCACAGAAAACACACACAGACACAAACACACACACACACCCACACACACACATACATACACACATACATACAAACACTTACACAGCTGCAGCTGCCTCAGTGCTCACATGAAAGG